>NC_056739.1:1338313529-1338648529 GCF_019279795.1 Protopterus annectens
GCTGGGATACTATAATTCAAGAAAGTACAGTTGTTTTCATAAACTTACCATAACAGTTGAAGTTCAAATAATCACTGCTGCAGTAGCCTTAGTTATAAGGGTAGTATCCTGCATAGGATACTACAGCCAACCAGCTTCAAAAGCTTCAAAGGCACCTTCCATGCATCCAAATAATTTTCTAGATTGAGTTGAGCCAAATAAAATAAGTACTTTAGGTACAAAGCTCTTCATGGCTTTCATGGCAACAGATAGGCTAAAAAATAAAAACATAGATCCTCACCCTGGCAACAAAAACATACAAAAAATAAGGGGAATGGTGGAAGCGGCTGCTGAAGCAGTGACAATTCGAACAGCTACTGTTATGGTAAGTTTATCTACACAATTGTACTATGTTTAGCACTATGACCACTGCTGCAGTAGCCATAAATATATGGGAAGATTACCATAGCTTAGACAGACTGACTAGGAGGATTTAAAATTAGGGTCCAGGAGTCCCTGGAGAAGGGTCCCAGTAAAGCCTGTCCTACACTTGAAAATGGAATCTAGTTTATAGTTGTATGTAAAGGTATACACAGAAGACCAAGTTGCTGTTTCTAGAATATGTCTGGAATCCAACCCTTTCCAAAAAGCTACATATGAAGCCAAGGCCATGATGGAATGAGCCTTGACCCTTCCTGGAATTGCCTTGCTGTGTTAGGTATAACAAAAGGTAACAGCATGAGACAATTATTTGGAAATAGTCCGCTTTGACAGAGGTTGCCCCTTTTTTCTTATTTTCACAAGACGTTAGCAACTGATCAGAGGTCCTAAAAGATTTTGTTCTGTCAAGGTAGTACTTGAGTTGATTGTAGACATGCAAAGTATGGAGTATCCTTTCTACTCGGTTCAGGAAAGAAGATGGATAGCTTGGCTCAAATAAACTCGGATACCACTTTAAGAATAAATCAAGGATTAGCTCTCAAGGAAGCTCTGAGATAAGGCTGACTTACCATAAGATTTTGCAATTCAAATACTCTTCTTGCAGAGGTTAGAGCAACCAATAACACGTTTTCCATGTCAAGTTAGCCTGATGAGCTGGTTCAAATAGAGCAAGAGTTAGTTTCTCTAAAACCAAATTAAGATCCCAAGGAGAAGCCACCATTTTTCTAGGAGGCTTGGTATGATGCACTCCTTTCAAAATCAGTGAAAGAAGGGGATCCATGAGCAGACACAGTGAAATGGCCGACAAATGAATATTGATGGAATACTATGATAGGTTAGTGGATTGTAACTCATACAAATAGTGTAAAACCAGAGAAACAATAGCCATGAAAAAGTACTGATACGTGCCTTGGCATCAGCTAGAAAATATCTTCCATTACTAATGTATGATTTTTGTAGTAGTAGGTTTTTGTTTCCTTTATGTGCTGCACATCCTCAGAAGATAGTGGCCTGAAAGGTATTAAGTTATTAAGATTCTATCATCTATTTGGTTAGTTGCAGTCATTTGGGGTTAGGTTCATCAAACACCACTTCTCCAGTGTGAGTAGGTCCAGTCTGTGTTAGAGTTTGTAGTAACTGGTCTTGACTATTTCCAGCAGAGGGGAAGATATGAAAACCACTGTTGCCTGGGCCAAAAGAGAGTCACCATAATGTTTGGACAGTTCTTCTGAATCTTCAGCATGATCCCGGGTATTAATGGAAAAGGTGAAAAAGTACATTCCTGTCCAAAGGAAAACAAAAATATTTTGTAGCAGAATTTTACCAACAGGTCATTGTGCTTGGAGGCGAAAAAAAAAAAATCTGAGGTGTTCCCCACAGTTGGACCAGTTCCAGGAAGAAAGCCTGATTCAACTTCCATTTGTAAGAGTCTGTCCTGATCCTGCTCAGCTTGTCTACCACACGGTTTTGATTTAATGCTATATAAGATGCTTGGAGCGTGAGATTGCTACAGTATTTATGGTTAGTCTACATAGAGGATAAGATCTATTTATGTACAGCATCACTGTGGTGTTGTCTTTAAATACTTGTAGTAGTCCTGGGAACCAATTAGGAGAACTGAGAGAATTTATAAGTGGCAACATCTCTTTTGCATTTAAGTGTTTCATTCTGCCTTTTCTCTTTCAAAGACCATGCATTTTATCTCCATAGACACAGATGAATTAAATGAGTTATAGTAAAGTATATGTTTGGAACACAAATTTTTAACACAGATTATTATGCTGCTGTTAAGTAGATTTTCAAAAACATTTAAATAAATGTTTCATTTTCTATGCCTTCTAAAATAAGACATTTACTTACTACAAGAAACTACATCATTTAAACTCATTATAACTGACATATTTTATGAATAGAGTATTTTTCCTGAATCTGTGGTGTGTCAGTGTGATAACTATGTCAAAGGTTATACTAACTGCTTTCAGTTTCTCTTTTCATTTATAAATGTTCTATATATTTATTATTTTATGCAAGTATATTTGCTTTTTATTAGTTATATGTTAAAATTTTTTAACAGAAGTTATCTCAAAAAGTTATGATAGGTGTCCACAAGTATTGAATGTTTTTATATATATATATATATATATATATATATATATATATATATATATATATATATATACACAGTTTTCATTAGATATGGTCGTATACCATCATACAGTGCTGATTGATAGATATATGGTTTATATACACAATAGTTCATGGTAGTATATTTTATACCTAAGGATAAATTAATAGTCATATGTTACATCTCTATGACGTTATATATTAATAGATGTTATAAGTTATGACAAGATATTCAACAAGCTTTTTATGTGTATATATAGTTGTTAATACATGTGGTTTTATATGCATTACCATACAGATATGACTGCGGTAGCGTTGTCGCCTCACAGTAAGACGCTGTCCGGTTCGATTCTCAGCTAGAGCGTCTTCTGCGTGGAGACATGCGTGAATTGGCAGACCTTCGTTGAAGGTTGTGCGTCAGGCCTGGCATGCCAGTGCGTAAAAATCAACTGCCAATCATTAGCGGACTGGAGTTCCACTGTGGCGACCCCTAACCGGGAAAAAGCCGAAAGACACAAACAAACCATACAGATATGACTGTTAGATTTTTTTCATCTGTATATATATATATATATATATATATATATATATATATATATATATATATATATATATATATATATTCATTCTTATAAACATTAAATGGTTATTATATCATTCATAAGTTGTATATTCGTTAAAAACGTTTTAAAAATGTCTTTGATGAGCTATTTAAGATGTTTTTGATGAATCATAGTAATTAATTTATTCATTTCTATTTAATATTCATGAGCCAAATGATGACTGGCTTGACAATGAAATGCTAAAGCTTTTAAAAGGTACCAATTAAGTCAATAGTTAACAGTCTGATGAAGCATCCCATTAGAATGTGAAAGCGCTTACTGAAGGCTTTGCTTGCTTTTTACTATTTTATTTCAAATAAACAGTCGGCTTCTTTTTCAGTTCTGCTTTTTGGGTTATCATGTGTGTTGCGGCAAGGTTTTAGTTTAAGGAGAAGTCTTTTTATTGTGTTTGTGGGGATGGGTTGAGGGAAAGAGGAGGACAGTTTAGCAATACAGTCCATAAAGAAGGAGTTGAGTTGGGTGGCTGTTTCAAGGTCGGTAAGGTTGGGGTTAGGACAGGGGTTATCTTTGTTTCCTGGGTGAAGAAGGGAGGAGATGATGTCCCAAAATTTTTTGGGGTTAGTTGCATGTCTGGATTGGAGTTTAGTGTAGTATGCTTTGTGATCTTTAGCTATTAGTTTTTTTTTACAGAGTTTTGGAGTTATTTGAATTCTAGGAAGAAGTTAGGTGTTTTGTTTCTCTGGTATTGCTTCCATTGTTTTGTCTCTTTGTTGCATTGTTAGTTTGGTTTCTTTTGAGATCCAGGGGGAGGGGTTGGACTTGATATGTTTGCTTCTAAGGGAGCATGGAGGTTTAGTAGGTTTAGGAAAGACTCATTGAAGTAGCTTATGGTATTGTCAAGGGGTAAGGGTTCTTAGAGGAGTCCAGTCAGTATGTTTAGACATTTGGAGAAGGTTTGAGGGTTGAAAAAAGAGAGGTTGCCAGTTTGAATGTAGTGGTGTTGCTTTTGAAGAGGAGAGGGAAGACAGTCAGTGAAATGTGGCAGGTAGTCGCTGAGAGGGTCTGGAAGGATTTTAGCATTTGAGATAAGGTTTGGATGGGATGCTAATATCCAGTCAATGATGGTGCCAGGGGCCCCATCTTTGCTTAGTCTGGTTGAAGAGTTTATTAGTTGGGAGAAGTCGTACAGGTTGATTGTGTGAGATGGGGCTTGAGAAAAAAATACAGGCCCAGTTAATGTTCATATCTCCTAGGATATAGGTTTCATTTTTGATGGTAGAGGAAAACCAGGAGAGGATATCTTCCAGTGTTTGGATATTGTTGCCTGAGGGAATATAGAGGGCTGCTGTGCATATGGACTTGCGGTTGTTGATTTTTAGTAGACCTATTGTTATTTCAGCATTGGCAAAGGTGGGGATATGAATAGTGTAAGGGGTAATGGTATGGGAAGAGGAGTAGATAATAGCTACCCCTCTCTCTTTCTTATGCAGTCTGCCATTGTGAATTATTTGATAGCCTGGTGGATGAATTTTGTTGACATTTATAGAGGGTTTAAGCCAAGTCTCTGAGATGGCTGTTATGTCTGGGTGGTTGTGGAATAGCCAGGCATAGAAGTTAGGGATTTTGTGTCGAAGGCTTTGGGCATTGAATGTGGTGAGGCATATGGCTTTGGGTGTATGGGTTTGTATGGGGAGAGGAGTTGATGGGTTGTGTGCTGGAAGTGGGTCCTGGGTTTGGGTGAATGTCTCTGGAGAGTGAGAGGGGGAATTGGTGGAGGATGAGTATTAAGTATGTTAGTGTGGAAGGAGACTTTGAGTGGTGGAAAGAGGAGGGTTTTTGGCTAGAGGTTGGAGGTGTGTGTGCTGGGAGGATGAAGTAGGTAGATTTTTGGGTTTGAATAGCAGGGTTGTGTTAGAGAAATAGACTTTGTGATTAATGGCAGTGAAGGGTGGTGTGGAAGTCAGTTGGTAAGTGATAGTGGGATGTGAGGGTGAGGTAAGGTGGGGGTTAGGCAGTTGTGTAAGAAAAGTAAGACAAGTAAGAGAGGTTAGTAGGGTTGATAGAATTAGTAGATGTGATGAGATGGGGGCATTATTTGGAGTGGGTGGGGATATTGAGGGTGGAGTTGGGGTGGTGTCTAGTGCTAATAGGTTGCTTTGATAATGTAGGAGGAGTTGGGGATAGATAAATGTACAGGTACTGGGGGAGGACAGGAATTGGGGGCAGGGTAGGGGAGTGGAGTGAGCCTGCAGGGCGAATGAGTGGGTTGAGCCCCAGAGAGGTAAGGAAAAAACTATCGGTGAGTATCTTGTAACAGTTAGGTAGTAGTTGTATCTGAATGCTCGAAACAATGATTACTTTTGGCTGGAAAGTACAGCCTGCAGTCCATTAAAGTTTTGAGCAGAGGTTTAATGTAACAACTTAGTGGCTCGAACTTTGGACTGTTATTACAGGGAGAGGTGCTGTCTGGTTACTTTTGGATCAGGCAGAAGGGTTTGTTACTGGTTGGGATGGTTAGCTATTGGGAGGGGTGTTAATGGATCTCTGCTGCCTCCTAGTAGAGAAAAACTGGTAGTACAGGCAGAGTAGCAAAGGGGATGAAACAGGGGTGTTCCTGCAAGTGTGCACGTTAACGGGGAGCACTAGAACAGAAATAAACTTAGGCTATATGCTATCCATTTACAAAAAACATTAGAGCGCTTGTGCTGGGAGATTATAGTATTATTTCTGGGAGAAAAAAACAATAGATCCTCAGTCCTGGGCAGTTGTTTAGGAGATTTCCTGAAAGAGGGACTTGCAAATAAGACCATGTGAGCTGGAATAGAAGCATTGAAGGATTCATTAATATCTACTTTTGGGGTAAGGTTATTTACTATTAGCAGAGAGTAGATGGAAGTGAGCAGAAGGGATGTGAGAGTGGTGCGTGTGTGGGGGTGAGAGTGGTGAGTGAAGCAAGGCGAGATAGGGGGGAATAGAGGTGGTAGTGGATGAGAGGGAGTGTGCGAATGTGGGATACAGGGGAGCCTACACAGCATGCACTATCAGAAATGCAGGTCTGCAGTGAGATAACAGCGGTGTGGGTTAGTAGATTAAGATGCAGGACAATATACTATGCATTAGGGGAAAACCTGTATGATGCTATGCCTCTAGTAGTAGTAGTAGAAATACAATAAATCACAGTTACAATTAAGGAATGCACTTAAACTATTACAAAAATGTAAAGTACAGTTAAGCAGAAAAATATCACATCCAAAATATATGGGAGAACAGCCACCTCAAATTCTACATAGTAACTTAAATCTGTACAAGCTATTAATTCATGGTATTGCAGGTAAGACACACTTTTGCAGAGTTTATTAAGTACACTTCTGTTTTTCTTTTTTATTTTGTCTTATTCTCAGTTAAAACATAGGAGTACAAAGATGCATCAGGATTTGGTAGCTCTGTCCAGTGAACATGTTTCAGGTCCAGTGAACATGTTTCAGGTTATATTGCTAGCGTTTAGGTCACTACTAATGCAGAGCTGACAGGGCCCTCAAAGGGTAACAGTGAAGTGTTTGTACAACAGTACCAGGATAGCAGGATAGTTGTAGCTGATAGCTACATCTGGTTTTATGGAGCGCTGACCGAAGGTTAATTTACCATTACAACACTTTATTGGCATGTGTGCACTTGGTACCAAACCACCCAATTATGGTCAGCAATAGCAGTTAGGGGCTTAATTATAACAGATTACTAAGTTATATTTGCACTTCAGCCGCGCACAGCTATGGGCAGCAATTGTGACAACTTGGATATCTGCATTAAAACAACATGGACATAGTAGCTCTTGGAAACTCTGAGCAGTAATTAGCAGCAGCTACTGAATAAATGGCTACAGGACAACAGAAGTATCCAGTTGCAATGATGACATCCTGCAGGTGTGTCTAATTTAAAGCTACCTTCTGAAATGTCTCCTCAATCACAGGCAAAGACATCAAAGAGTTTTGACCTTGTCTCCTGCCCTGCCTACCTTCTGGCACTTCTCACAAGTCCTGCAGTACCCTGTTACATCTGTAGAAATCTCAGGCCAATAAAAGTTCCGCATAATATGTCTTTTGGTATGCTTTATGCCCATATGACCTGCAAAGAGAATATCATGGGCTATCTCTAGAAGTGCCAGACAGTAGGCTCTGGGCACTACCAATTGCTGTATTCTCTCAACCTCTAGCCTCAGGGGTCCACTCTCTATATAATAACCTTTGTCCCAATATACAGATTCCCCTTTCCCTGAACAACATGGACATAGTAGCTCTTGGAAACTCTGAGCAGCAATTAGCAGCAGCTATTGAATAAATGGCTACAGGTCAACAGAAGTATGCAATTACAATAATGATGCCCTGCAGGCATACGCAATTTAAAGCTACACTCTGAAATGGCTCCTCAGTCACAGGCAACTGCATCAAAGGAGATTTGACCTTGTCTCCTGCCTTGCCTACCTTCTGGCACTGCTCACAGGTCCTGCAGTACCATTACATCTCTAGAAATCCCAGGCCAATAAAGGTTCTGCATAATATGTCTTTTTGTATGCATTATGCCCATATGACCTGCAAAGAGAATATCATAGTCTATGGCTAGAAGTGCCAGATGGTAGGCTCTGGGCACTACCAACTGCTGTATTCTCTCACCCTCTAGCCCTCCCTCAGGGGTCCACTTTCTATACAGTAACCCTTTGTCCCAGTATACAGATTCCCCTTTCCCTTGAGACTCAGGTGCCTCACTGGCTACCTCCCTCAGGCCTTGTAATTTAGGGTCTGAGAGCTGAGCCTGTCTCAACTCTCTCTTTGTAACCCTTCCCAGCTTCCCTTCCATGGGAAGTCTGGTATTCTCTGACAGCAGTGCCTCACTGTTAGTCTGAGTACTACTACTCACCTCTGCCCTTGCAGTCACTCTGTCCAAGGGAACATCAGTACCCACAAGCAGCTGTGGCTCACCTTCAGTCTCACTGCTACAGGGTAGCTCCCTCTCTGAAGTAACCACCACACCAGTACTGGCAGCAAGTGTGTAGTCTGTCTGGGCCCATCCCCCCAGGCTACCAGATCCACATGCTTGTCTCCAAGCCTGATGGCATGTCACTGCATGCACACAAGGTACTGCATTATCAAACTCATTCCCTATTAGGATATCTGCAGGGATATCCTCAAACACACCTACTTGATGGCTTCCTTTTCCACCCTCCCAGTCAAGGTGAACCCTAGCCAAAGGTATTTGGAATGGGGTCCCTACTAAAGCTCTGACTGGAGTAGACTGCCCAAGCAAGTAGTGCTCCTCTTTAACCATTGCAGGCTATGTCTCTTTTAGCAGTGGCATATTTTCCATTACTAAGATAGGCTATAACCTCTAGTGGTTGTTTGGTACCCTTGTCTCCAGACAGCTTACTGCTGGCATTCTGTCATTCCCAGTTACTGGATCTCCACCTTTTGTTCCCCACCTTGCCTCTGTGAACATCTATATACTACATGACCCCCACTGGTTCCATTTAAAACATTTAACCTTGGTCCTGGATGTGTACCTGGACTAGTGGCTTCCCCTGCTACTGATGGACTCTGGTGAGGCAGTCTAGGCTGCCCACCATGGCTTCTCTTAGACCCATGAGCAGCACTGGGTATCCCTTTTCTGTGCAGTGATGCCCTGCTTGCTAGTTATAGGTCTCCCTTTTTCACCAACTCATCTGCTGTGTTACATTCTTTGTCCGCTAACCAGACTCTCATGTCCTCAGGCAAAGGACTTCTTCCCTCACCAAAAGGTCTTCCAGCCATTCAAAAGTGGTGACCTGATATCCACTCACCCACCTATGAAAATAAGTGTTTAGTTCAGCAATATATTCACACACTCTTTCATCTGCCTTGCATCTTTGCTCAAGAAACTTTTTCCTATAAGCTTCAGGTGTTAACTTAAAACATTCTAACAAACAATTTTTGACTGTATTATAATTTAAGCAATCAGTACCAGACAATTTAGAAATAGCAGTTACAGCTTTACCATGGAGTAAGGGGGTCAGGAACTGTAGTCAGAGCCCTTGGTCAACATTATACTGTTTATATACCCTTTCAAACATATGAATGAAACTATCAAAATTATCCCCCTCTGTAAATTGTGGAAGAAATTTACTGACCTTTGTTGCTTCTGGGGTTCAGTTACTCCCTTCCCCATTACCTCCATGACCCTGGTGAAGAGTCAGCATCTCCTTTTCATGTTGCCTCTGCCTCTCATTCTCCTCAGCTTCCAGGCATCGCAGTGTCTCATTTTCCTCAGCCTCCAGACATCTCAGTCTCTCTGATGCTTCTATTTCCAAACATTTGGCTTCCAGTTCAAGTCTCTTTAACACCAGACAGATTTTTAACTCCTCTTTGGAAAGGTTGAACTGTCCATTTTCTGAGAGTTGTACATCTCCAAAGCCAGCCTGATTGTCCTCCTGATTACTGGTCTGTGATGCAGCTGTGCCCAAGGCTGCAATCATTTCTGCATTAGTCAGGTTAGCATGCACCAGTCCTTTAGCCTGGCACATCTAGGCCAACTGGCTCCTTGTCAGCCTGCCATAATCCTCTGCTGACATGCTTGCCTGCTCTCCCTGACTAACCAAGCTAACAAAAAAATAAAACAATTGTGATATGAAACTCTGAATGTTCACTGTGTGGCTGATTGAGAGCACAAACACCTTCCTTAGTCACCACTGTTTACAGGCTACAGGAATTCAATATCCACACCACTGAATCCTAATATGTGGATATCCCACCACTACAAGCCAATTAATATGTGATGTGGATATCCCACCACCACCCACCAATTAATATGTTATGCCCATGCACTGGCCATGTACTCAAGGAGCATCAATCCTCACCACTGGCAACAGTGGGTGGATGTACATAATGGGGGGATGACATGTACACACACAGTAAAGTGCAATTTCCCTTAAGACCATACAGATCCCCACTAAGACTCCCAACTGGCACAGCTATAGGGTTGATATCTCAGCTGAGTGGCCATACCAAAGCCTCTAGTACCCTGTCTGTCCAACCAGTGCTTCCTGTCCCTGCCCAAGTAGCTGATACACACACATACCTGAGGGAGGTTGGAACAGGTTTACTAGCTATGCCCCCTTCTACCCAGACTATAAGGTAGTTTTCAATGCCACCAGCCAATTTTTATCAGCTACTTTAAGGCCCTTAGCAAAGGGTGTCCAATCTTACTGTGTAATGTTACTATTAAGCCAAATGGTAGTTTGACCAAGAGCCAGGCTATTAGGAGTGGCCTTTACAGTGTCACCAAATAGATATGAATGTACTCTAAGAGATTAAATATCTCTAAACAGACCAGCCACAACTGAATGGTTTAAATATATTTAATAATAAATAATAAAAGGAAAAGATAACACTAAATATGTATTCACAATGACATCAGAGTTCAAAATCACAGGAAATATTTAAAACAAACATTGCAGGACAGTCTCAAATAAATACAGAAAACATCTAAACTAATCTTTACTATGTTCCTAACTCAATCTACTGTAAGAGAAATTACTGTATTCTAGTTAAGTTACCTACAGCAAGGCAAGTGCAGATGTGGTGAGTGGATGTTGTCAGGTCAAAGACAAATACAAAAAAATGCCATGTCTCTCTCTCTCTCTCTCAGAGAGTTCTTAAATTAATATCTCAAATATTGCTGCTGGGATACTTGCAGCATGACATCACTTTTTGTCACCTGACTTCAGTTCCAAGATTCACAAACAATGCCCACTGATGCAGCATCTAGCATCTCCCTGTGAAAATGCATAGCCTTCAGATGTTTGCAGCTGCTAGAAGACATAAAACATAAAACACACAGTACAATGCAGATGGATCCCTAGTTCTAGACATCCTGTCTCCTTGCTGCATTGAAACTAACTTTTATAGCACAATTATAAAACAATTTAATTTCAACTATTTCCTTGAAGTTTTGCAAGTTAACCCTCTATGTTCTAGTTCCCACTGTTAAAACATATACATTTACACAGGTTTGTTTGTGTCTTTTGGCTTTTCCCGGTTAGGGGTCACCACAGCGGAACTCCGGTCCGCTAATGATTGGCAGTAGAGTTTTATGCGCTGGCTTGCCAGGCCTAACGCACAACCTTCAACGAAGGAACGCCCATTTACGCATGTCGCCACACAGAAGACGCTCTAACTGAGAATCGAACGGGCAATGTCTAAGGTGCAATAGTTTATATACATTTCTGTTCTTTTCCAGTATGGTACACTGTGGACACATCCTTAAGCTCAGTACTTTACACACACACTTCTGTACCAGCAGCTTGATATACAGACAACATACAGTTCTAATATAGTGGTAACAAAAGCAGTTGCATCCTGCTGATATTCATAAATGACATGTAACTATTTCAAAATTCCAAATAGCTGTGATGGCAGTATCACCTTCTGTCGCACTTCTATATAAATCATATTAATATTCACAAATTACATATAATTATTTACAAAATTCCCGATAGCTGGGCTAACAGTATTTCCTTTTGTGCCACATATGTTACCAGAATAATTGTTTACAGAATAGTGTTGGTGTTAACACTTCCTTGGGATAACCTGCTGTCAATCATACTAGTGTACATAGTTCAATTTATTAATTGTTTTTGACTCACACATTGATGACCTTTTATATTTTTCTTCACCTTCATTTTATGTAAACATACTAAATTGATTTGGATTCTAAACTAGGACTATATGATGAAGGTTTTACTGTCTCTGTGCCCATGTCATAGTTGAAGAGGGTCTTCTGACCAGCCCACATACTTGGTTACCAAATAATAAATAAATGCATAACTAACTTATTTGACCCATAAACGGCAATCATAAAGTACATATACATTCTCGGTTTATGCAAGAATTCATTCTTTACTCACATCAATTCTTTACTATTTTTATAAACTTTTTTCTACTATTCCATCCCATTCACTCAATCTATTTCATTTTTCTTCTCACAATGCACTTATCTTGTATATACTTTATCCCCTGATCACCTCTTTCTCCTAGATGACTCAATAATAGTTCACGTGTGACTTTAATCTTTACAGTTTAAAATAGGAAACATTTTAGATGCACAGCCAGGCTTCCTGAGAAAGCTACAAAATAAATGACAGTGGAGGAATACAAAAACGCACAAAAATATAAAACAGTTGTAGAAGATAATACAGTTTATTTAATGGACAGATTACGCAGATATGTGGTCCTTATCTGCCAAGAAATAATGTTTCAGAGTAGATTTTGTGCTAGAGGCTATGAAGATGTAAATCTACATCAGGCACACTGTTTTGCAGTCTGTGGATAGGACAAGTTTGTTAAAATATCAGATAAGTCCCAGAATGGACTATCAGGTTCAGTTTATTACAACTTTTGGAGCTAATACTAAGCAGTTTTGTGATTTAATTGATAAATATGAGGACATTCTTTTGACAGACAAGAATCTGGGTAAAATGTTATCTGCACGATGTCATTTCACTTATAGAAAAGCGAAAAGTATTGAGAACTTTTTGAATCATTTTAAGAAGTCTTTGTTAACTGATAATGTACAACAATCTATTGAAGGAATATCTTTGACTGGATGTTTTCCATGTGGACACTGCACTGCATGTCAGCATGTTATGAAAGTTAAACATTTTTCTTGTGCCAATAGATCTGTGGTGTTTGATATTAGATGTTTTGTTAATTGTATTTCTGAATGGGTTATCTATTTAGTTGAATGTCATTGTTCTGCATTTTATGTACGACAAACTTCCAGACCCTTCAGGATTTGTATTTTTGAACATTTAAGTAATATTCATGGTCGTAGTACATCTAATGCTTTATATATGCATGTTTTACAACACCCAACGGCTAAGTTTAGATTTACTGCTTTTGACCATATTACTGTCAAAAGATGTAACAAACTAGGCTGGTATGATATTTTAAATAAAAAAGAAAAGTGTTGGAGTTTTTGTTTCCTCCAGGTTTAAATGATATGCTGTAATTGGTGAAATGTTAAGGGGGATGTTTTATTCTGTGTGTTTAATTGCAGGTGTGTAAGGGGTTTACATTTTTGTTTGAGTTTGCACTGAAGAAGGCTTATGCCGAAACCAGTTTGCAGTTACAGTATTTATCTATTTATTGTTTTTACAACAAATAGAATTGTTCATTCACCTATTTTGTGCTGGCTGTTTTTATGGTGATTTTGATTTGTATTTTGGCTCTGCACGGCTGCCATACTTACACACTTTTGCTTGTTTGCTTACTGTATCTGTGCCCATATTATAGCTGAAGAGGGTCTTCTGACCAACCCACCTAACTGGTTACCAAATAATAAATAAATAAATGTATAACTAATTAAATATATATATATATATATATATATATATATATATATATATATATATATATATATAGCATTTGACTCATAAACTGCAATCATAAAGTATATATACATTCTTAGTTTATGCAAGAATTCATTGTTTACTCACACTAATTCTGTACTTTTTTGTTATAAACTTCTTTCTACTATTCCATCCCATTCACTCAATCTACTTCATTTTTCTTCTCACAATGCACTTATCTTGTATATACTTTATCTCCTGCTCACCTCTTTCTCCTAGATGACCAATAATAGTTCACTTGTGACTTTAATCTTTACAGTTTAATATAGGAAACATTTTAGATGCATAGCTCAGGCTTCCTGAGAAAGCTACAAAATCAATGACAGTGGAGGAATACAAAAATGCACAAAAATATAAAACAGTTGTAGAAGATAATATAGCAATAACCCACGCCTGGGTGTGGGTAATGCTGGATTTACCCACGACTGGTGTGGTTTGGTCATGAGAGCGAAGCCCGAGTGGCCAAACAAAGCCAACCATGGGTAAATCCAGCATTACCCACACCCAGAAGTGGGTTATTGCTATCATACAATGACATTATTTAAGAAAAAAAATAATTACTTTTCTTAAATAATGGCATTGTATAATGCCTCCTTGCTGCCCTTCCGCAGCTGTCTGGGTATTCTGCGGCAGTTCTGATGTACTGCGCATGTGTATATTTACACAGTACATCAGAGCTCTGGGCAAAAGCAATGGAGAAAGCAAGATCTCCGTTGCTTTTTACAGCCTGTCTCATTATGTTAAATGAATTTAACATAGCGAGACAGCTTTAAAAAAGCAACGGAGAATCTCTGTTGCTTTTTTTAAAGCTGTTTCGCTAGGTTAAACCCATTTAACATAGCGAGACAGTTTTGAAAAAAGCAACGGAGAAAGCAAGATCTCCATTGCTTTTTAAAATGTCTCGCTATGTTAAATGGGTTTAACCTAGCGAGACAGCTTTAAAAAAAGCAACGGAGACTCTCCGTTGCTTTTTTTTAAGCTGTCTCGCCATGTTAAACTTGTTTAACATGGCGAGACAGATTGTAACAAGCAACAGAGATCTTGCGTTCTCCGTTGCTGTAAAAAAAAAAAAAAAAGTTATACTGATGGAAAAAGTCCGGGCGACCGGACCTTTTTCCATTACTATAACTCTGATTTACAACATGCATGCTGACCAATCAGCATGCACGTTTTGGAATATTAATGGGGGGGGGTCGTTGTATAATGCAGTTTATTTACTGGACAGATTATGCAGCTATGTGGTCCTTATCTGCCACGAAACAATGTTTCAGAGTAAGCACTGATATGCTTACATACTTAAAGTATTTATAAGGTAACAGGCTGCTGGCAGTGAATTATAGTACTTTGAGCTTAATTATAGGACTTGCTAATGTTAAGGTTGGAAAGTTTTGACTTTTCCATAGTGTGATAGCTTTAATATAATTAAGTTTACAATAATGACAGGAAAAAACATTATATGGCGAAGTCTCTCTATGTCTGAGCATTTGACTGTGACAGAAGTATTGCCAATGAAACTATAGTGAAGGAAAAATATATGGCTAGAGACCAAACAGTGGCAGATACATGCAGGCACACAGAAATATTTTTAAGTTGTTAAGAAGGGGAGGATAGCAATATCTGAGAACACATCAAGAAATCTAAAATACATGACTCTTCTTTTGATATTTTAATGAGTATAATCAAAATAAAGGGTTTAAATTACTTGTGCATCACAAGTTAGTGACTCCGTGATTAGCCCATAGTAGCTTTATCATTTCAATGGAAAAGTAATAAATGCTGTACAGTTAACAGTGATACTAACTAGTACAGTATTAGACTACACAGGCCTCTTGTTTTACCCCAGAACCTACAAATAACACAGAGCACATAGTTTATTTCTCAGTAGTACAGTAATAGACTGAATCTGAGAATTATGAGGTCGGGTTGTAGGGCATGTTCAGTATGTCACTGACAATTTAGTAAAAACAACAGCGATGGAAAAGCACGTACTGTGCTACTGCACTTCAGCTAAGAGCAGATCATACAACTCGTACTTAATGATTTTCTTCTCTTACAGGCAGAGGGGCCGAATGGTTCTGATCAAACAGGAGCTTCATTACTCATAAAAATCACTTCCCACAGGTGTCCATGTCAGGCACATGTCACAGAACTGGCCTGTAATTATCCATTCTTCGCTACGAGTGGGAGGTAATCAGAGGTCACTTCTATGTTATACTTTACTGTGTAGGATCTGGGACCAGGACGGCAGCTGTAATTGGAAGATGGAGACAGTTATTGATCAAGTAGCTCCTGTTCAGCTCAGTACTATAGAAAGAGCCCCCCATTCCAAAGGGTTATATCTCTCCTGATTAAATGTCAATACAAGAGGAAAAATTACTTGAGAAAGACTGCTCTGCAGGACTCTGTATCAACACTGGAGAACCCAGTCTAAACATGATGAAAATGTGTAACTAAAAATGATTTCTTTCTTCTTCCTGCTGTACAGTTTACACTTTTCTGTCTTTTTACTAAGATGATTATAATGTAGTATCCATTTTCCTACTTAAGAATGATTCAGGTTTAATGTTTCCATATCAAAGTTTTTATTAGTGTCAGTATTACAAAACTGAAATTGTGTCTCTGTGATTTAACACAAATGCACAAAACATTACAACAGTCCTTTTTATTCTGTGTTCGTTAAAAAGAAACTGAAACAAATATGTATGTTTCAGTTAAATGATTTGCATGCTTGATTTAGGCAGTGCCATCCAAAAGAATTCATCTTGCCAGGGGCTTCCTGATATGCCATTCTTAAGGAAATTCATTGTTGCATTTCTGCTTATACCTTAAGCCACTAAGCATTATTTTCTGAGACTCCCAAGTGTCCTAGATAGAGTTGATGGCTTTTCTGACTCACAGAAAATGACAGCTATGGTCAAGATGCTGAACAGTTCTCATGTAAACTATTGGGTTTGGAAACATTCCACTGAATAACATATAATCTACCAAGGATGTGACTTTTGTCCCTTTTTCCTCTTTATTTCTCCCTTCTTTGCACCAACTTTCAAATCTTCTGACTGGTTTTGCAGCCTGCATGTCCATCCTTCAGCAGTCATGGGGGAGGGGATTCTATTTAATCCCTAACAGTTGTTTTTGCTCATACCTAGCTATGCAAATAAGGGGTTGGTACACAATGTTATAGTGGTATGAAGTCACTGGTTTCTGCGAGTGATATACCCTCAAGAAGCCTTTCCTGCTTTACAAGCAGGCAGGCAGGTCAGTTCTTTTTCCTCCAGTGGGGATATTTGATAGGATAGGTGGTTTGGAGACACACTTCCTTCACCCCCCAAGAGGAATGGGACTGTGAAAAAAACATCATTCCTCTTATTTCCTTAGGAGCTCCCCCAGTGCCTAAAGCCACTAATCAAACCATCTGGGTCATAATCAGGGCACTCTCTGCACACTATAAAGCCAGTTTGCTTGTCTTAAATATCAAGAAAACTCATGTTATCCATCTAAAATTTATTGATGAGTTTCCTGAATTCAGAATTCATTCTAAACCAAACAGTATTACAGTATAAAACAGTATTGTTTAAACTATTAAAGAGACAAAAGCCGTAAGCCTACCTCTACAAAGTGCCAACATTTTCATGACAATCTTAAAGCAAATAAAACATTGCATGAGCAAAACAGATCATTCACAGTCATGACAGTTACTTGTATTCTAAACAACTGGTTCTCTGACATACAAGTAATGCCATTATTAATCTATTCATTTGCCATTTAAATTATTTCTATGTAAGACACTACCAAGTCAGAATTTTCAGGACACAACAGTTATCATCAGGTTTAAAACTTTGCAGGTCTAGATCTTAGACAGAAAGCTCAATATGCTTACACAGAATTATTATCACAGGTAGTCCATTAAATATATGTAATTCTTTAGAGCACTTTATTACCATGTATCTACTCAAAGAAAGAGACATACATCTGACCATACTGAGAAATACATTAGGCAGAGTTATATAGGCATTTACAGACCAGGGAATATATAAGAATGAAAGAGGTGAATGCTATGATATAAGGAAAGTGTTACCACTAACCAGATACTATTGTGTGTAATACACATTAGAGCTTTGGGGTCATCATATTAAATTATTGATTATCATTTGGCAGAGTAGTGTAAAGAGATGATGCCCTTACTATGACCTGGATAACCAGGGCTTAGTTAGTGGCCAGAAACAGGAATGGGGGGGCAGTGCCTCTCACTACTCCTAGGAGCAAAGGGAGGGAGGACATGCTCAATAACAGTAATAATAATAATGTATACAGTACATCGGGCAATATGAAGGGGTGGTTAGAGTAAGAAGGGAAAAGAAGACAACAAAGAGAGTTAAACAGTGAAGGGATAGAGCACAAAGTGTAAAAGATACCAAAAGTAAGGGCTCACAGAAGTGAGTAATATACAATATATACAATGTGGAAGAGAGGTCACATGTTAGTGTAGGGAAATAATGTGAGAAATCCAAACATGCCAGCCTGGTGAAGGGGATAATGGGAGGATCAGGTAATGTGTGCAGAGGGAAAGCATTTGCAAAACTGATTTGGAACTAAGATGATCTTTAAGCTGAGCATGAAATGATGGTTACAACATGAGGTCTTTAGGTTAGTAGGGAGGGATTCCCAGAGTTTGGGGCCTAGGATGTAGAAGGCATTGTTAGTACAATGAAGTTTGGTTCTGGGACATTAAAGAAGTGGACGAGAGTGGTTAAGACTTCTTTGATGGTAACAGGGGGGGGGGGTGTCATCTGAAGAGATTGGAGGCAAGGGAAGAACAACAGTGTTCTTTGAAGAGCTTGTAGAGTTGGGACCCAAGAAGCAGGCGGGCACGTTGTTGAACAGGTAGCCAACTTACTTTATTAAGCATGATACCATGATGCTCATTTCTAGGGGAGAGGATAATGAAAAGGCAGATAGTATTGCTTATACTTTAGATGGTGGTGGCAGTTTTCTTGGTTAATGCTACAATCACTGGAAACTAGCCTTGGTAGCGCTTGTCTTATACACTTGTGATCTTTTTAGTTAGAAACCTCTAGGGTCATTCCAACTGATATGTCTAGTATGATACACGCCAAAAGTGGCATTGTATTCAATGACATGTCTGATCAATGAGGAATGTAGAATAGTAAGAAGTTTCTTGGATCTTAGAATCATCTGCACCGGATAAAAAGGC
This sequence comes from Protopterus annectens, assembly GCF_019279795.1. Classification (NCBI taxonomy): domain Eukaryota; kingdom Metazoa; phylum Chordata; order Ceratodontiformes; family Protopteridae; genus Protopterus; species Protopterus annectens. Next base: position 1,338,332,281 of record NC_056739.1, read on the forward strand.
TGCCTAACTACTGTTACATAATGGTCAAAGGCAAGGGAATTATCTACCAATGTTCCAAGGTCTAACCACACTCTTGTTTTGAAGAGGGGTTTTGTTATCTATACTATAATCTGGATGAAAGGAGTGCTTACCGACTGAGATGACATTGCACTTTCTAGCATTTAGTTTTAATACATTTTTGAGCACCAGCTATTGACATACATAAGTTCCATTTTGAGGTTCTGCATATCAGAAGGAGGAACTTGAGAATATCATTAAGTTTGCAGTCATCCACAAACCTGGGTAGCCAGAGATCTGCATTTGTAATTTGGTGATCTGTGAACTGGATGCTGTATAGAAAGTTACCAGCATAGAGCCATGAAGGCCACCACTGGTCTTCTTAATATTTACTGAGGACATACCTGTCTCCCTCACAAGATGGGTTCTATCCATCAACCAATTTCCTATCCACCTAAGTGAATAGGGATCAATTTGGAGCTCATTCAGTTTGTTTATTATGTTATCATGTGGTATAATGGCAAAAGACAGGTTGAGATTTTCTGTAGAGATGGTATGTCCCCTGTGCAAGGCTTGGGTTACTGTCCTGAAGAAGTTGACCAGATTCATTAGACAGAATATGCCCTTAACAAAGCCAGACTGCTGAGAATCAGGCCTTATAAGATTTTTGATATCATTATTAATTAGGCCAAGTATGTTTCGTTCCATGACTTTGCAGATGAAACTATTCAGGCCAATGGGTCTGTAGTTTCTGAGGCCTTTAGTGTGTGCACCTTTGTGAAGTGGCATCACATATCACAACAGTTGTGCACCATATTCAGGGACAAAATTAATGACTAAGCTTAACTGTTACAGCTGTAGGAGTTTGATACTGTTCATCAGGCAACCAGGTATATTATCAGGCCCCATAGATGATGTACTATTTATTTTGGAGAGTACCTTTAGCAAGTATTTTTTGTTTATGATGGGAGGATTGAGGTTCTGTGGAATATTTGGACTTTGTATAGTTGTTCTGGAAATAAGTTTGTACTGAATTTGTTTGTTAGTATATTGTCTATCTCTAATTGATCTAAGTAGGTGGTGTCATTTTGAATGAGTTCTGAGCAAAGCTGGATGTTATTCCTTAGTTTGGTAATATACCTAAAGAAGGATATCTTATTTATCTCTGGCTTCTGATGTTAGACTTAAGTTCATGAGATGTCTTTGTATTTCTGATGTTGCTTTTTAGTTCCTTTGCTGACTATTTTATGTTAACCTTGTTTGAGTTTTTTTTTTTCTTTTTCATTTTGCTACATAGTTTAAAAAGCTTTTCCATTTATTGCACATTTTATTTATACAAGTAAACCATCAGGCTGGTTTACTTTTAAATTTCCCATTTTGTCTGTATCTGGTAGGGAATGCAACCTCAATGCATTTATGTATGCAAACATAAAGTTTGTTTACATAACTACTTGCTGGGTCAGTAATATCTTGAATACTATAGTTAAACTTGAATTTTGAGACCTCATTATAAAATTGTAGAAAGTTTCTGTTTGAAATCTCTGAACTTTGAGCTGTTTGCATAAAATTGTTCGGAGATTTTGTAGGAAAATGTTACTAGTTTGTGATCGGATTTAACTGGAGAAAGAAGTGGGAGGATTACCTGATATTGATGCCATGTTGGTAAGGACCATGTCAAAAATATTATGTCCTCAAGTAGGCTCCTTGACAATTTGGTCGAGAGAGTTTTTGTTTATACAATTGAGAAATTGTGGGGTATAACCAACATTTGAGGTATAGGTATCTCAGTTTATCTTTGGATAATTAACGTCTCCTAAAATAATGGAATTCCTGTTGACCTGAAGTTCAACCAGTATATTTAGGAACCCAACATGGTTTTATAGAAGCACAGAGGGAGTCCTGTAACATGATATGATTTGACAGTTGGTCCTGTTTAGTGTGATTTGGATCTCAATCAGTAGGTACAAAACCTTTGAAAGGAGGGAGTACTTTCTGTATTTTTAAGTCAAGTTTCTGTAAGAGCACATACATGTATGCGCTTCAAATGCAACAGAGCTTAAGATCGGGGAATCTGTTATTTAGATTCCTGGTGTTGAGGAGCACAACCTTGCTATCGTCTGCTATTTAATTTGTTTTTGTTGGGTTGGGAGATCCATTAGCAGGACTATGCTTCTAAGAAAAGACAGTATGGGAGCAGCAAAGGCTTTAGCCAATACGTAGATACTTTGGAATGAGAGGTGCAAGCCATCCCTGGCAAAGCAAGAGTGACTGTCTAGCATTTCCTCCAATGTTGATGCATAGGTGAACCCCCAAGAATGACACCAGCTATGCAGCCAGTTTGCTAAAGTCAATCATCTTTTCACTGTATTTTGTCATCAATTGGGGAGAAGGAAGAATTCTTCTCCGAACAAGGGTTTCACTTGCATTGGTATGATATGCATGGAGAGAGCTCTGTCATCTTTCTCTGCATATCTCTCAGGGTTCTATAAACCAGGTCATTCACACCCACATGGATCACCTTGTCAAAATCATATTTGTTTGGTTTAAGGGTCTTTGGACCCTTAATATGTCAGAGTTCCTGATTCCTGCAAGGAAACTCACTGTCACTCTTTATCCAGCCTCATGAGGGTTGAGTCAATGTGTCTGACAACAGACAGCAATCACTAGACGACTTTTGTTAGAAGGTTGTTTAAGTGGACTACTTTTGCAGTAGTTAATTCCCTGGTCAGAGCTGTAGGTGGCACATTTGACACCTAGTCCAACTCCCCGATATGGCACTGCTAAATAAGTCCCTTCTGTGATCTACCTTATGCCCTCATGCCCTGCGGGAAAGCAAAACAAAAAACTCCCTTCACCAATCTGGCACTCCTTCTTTCTCTAAAGAGAAGCATCAGATCCTAATGCCCATGCTCCCATGCTCTACATGAGAGCAGAACCCCCCCCCCCCCAAAAAGCTTCTTCTCTGGCAGCAACAGATTTAGGAAAAGCATAGGAAAAACACTAAATGAGATACCAGAAATACTATGGAAACTCTCTGTAGAAACAGGCTGCTACAAAATTCAATTCGATCTTAGCAAGATTATAAACAAACTCTAGATTTCTACATAAACAGATTAAGCAGGCACTTGCTCCAGTTTCACCAGTATCTTTAGATCTGCAGTACAGACATTCACATAGCACAAATACACATTGTAGCAGATGCATGCACGAAAGCCTTAGATAAATTCAGCAGATTCCAGCATTATCCACAAGTCATTATATAACTTTTAACAAAACTCCATCAGGTTCTACATTTCCATGGCAAAATAATAGGGACAGCTTCCTTGGTAGTTACTCCCCCAGCGATAAGTATTCAAGGGACACTGCTTGGACATGTTGGATGGCTGGTTTGATAAATCACCTGCTATTCTACTGGTGTTTGTTGAGTTATGGGGAAAGTTGGGTTGTTTACTAATTGCTGACTTGGGGTGTTAGATACAGTAGAAGAGGCCAGATACAGGAATTTGACATTACCTCCCCTTGGTTTCCCTGTTTATTGTGTGGGTATAAATAATTTACAAACTGTTTCTCTGTGTTATATGGAGCAGGGGAAGTAGGATTCTGAAGTTAATAGCCAGTGTGTCTCCCTCTTGTTTTGTGGGCATTTAGGGAGAATATATTTTTTCAAAATGCATACCCCTGGTTGTGGTTGTGAGCGGGCATAGCCTACAGTATTGTAGGTACCATACTTAGTTTTTGTTATATCTAATCTGGCCCATAGCTGTGAACCAGATGCTGCATCTTAGCCAGTGCCATTGTGTTTAGAACCCACCTTTACCCCACATGGCCACCTTTTAAGCTGGTTCTATGACTAGTTTTTCACCAGGTACCTCTTGTACTGCTGACTGTGGTACATTCACTTCCCCAGTGGCAGTCCCCTGCTGTATTTGCTTCTTTGCTAACATGTTTGTGAATCTTACTGCAGGCCACCACCAGAGACATCTAAATAGCAGACTTCATCAGTCCAAACACACTTTCAGAGATGTTTTGGGTCTGTGGCAGGGCGGTGTTCTATGCATACTCTGTGATTGTGTGTGGGTTTCTTATTGTTGCCCTTGGCTCCATTGTATGTAAGGTGTCACCAGTAAGATATCCTTGGGGGATATTACAACCTTGCACAAATCACTCACATAAGTCATATTTATGCTAGACATGGGGTATCTTGGGCACTGCCTGAAGGTGGAGGTGCACTGACACATTATATATTATACCCTGCGCATTATAGACCACCTGACAGTTGATGAAGTATAATCCCTCACTGTTGATGTACTGTTGTCCCTGTGTCCTAGTTGGGGCCTTGATGGAAATGTGGATGCAATCAGTAACTCTCAGTACCTCAGAGAATATTGCTATTTCATAAAATGCCTGCATGGCTTTGTTCTTTCTCTTCTGTGCAACCAAATATGCTCTTCTACATGCTATAGCATGGCATTGAAAAAATGGGATAGTATCTGTGAGGCAGATACCTCAGATACACCCACCAAGACCCCCTTGACATTACTAGAAGGTCCCTATAGCCAGGACTTTCAATAAAACACATAGCTCATTGTCCACAGGAATGGGCATTCCATAGATTAATATTTCATAAGCTTGTATTTGAGGGTATTACATCGGTACCATCTCCTGAATGGTGTCTCTGTCCATACAGTAGTGGCTCGCCATTTTTGCGTCATGGAAGGGATGAAATATTGGGTGTAGTCTGATATTCCTGCAATGCAGCAGGTGATAATCTATACCTCCATGGCTAATGGCTGTGAGGATTGCCTTGTACAGATACATTTGTGCTAAACCTGATATTAATCCTAACATAAGACTCAGGTCTCTGACTCTATTCACTAGGATTCTATGGAGTACAGTTACTCTGACAGTCATGCCTCATTCTGCAATTTTTATACATTTCTGAATTGATCCACCATATTGTTTACTCTCATTTGCATCCATACTCACTATAATAATGTTGCTCAGTTCAATCTCATTATATGTTCATTTGCATCCTATATTAGAGATTTTTTGTGGCCTTGTGTGACCCTGATATATGTATCTCTGAATCACCCCATGCTGACCACTGGCACTCATTGTAGTGCCCCAAAAAAAACATAACTTTTCAAATAAAGATAAATAAATAAATAAGTAAAATATCACTGGTAAACAAATATAGACACACACACACACACACACACACACACACACACATATATATATATATATATATATATATATATATATATATATATATAAACGCTATAACTATATATATATATATATATATATATATATATATATACATATATAAAACACTATTACATATATAAAACACTATTATATATATGTGTGTGTGTGTGTGTATACATAGACATTATACATACACACACACACACACACACACACACACACACACACACACACACACACACACACACGTTGCAGGCATACAGACGCATACACAAACACATAATAAATAAGAAAATAGTAAAAAATACAAAATCAAAAAAAATTAACACTAAAAAATAATCTGGAATCCTCACAAAAAATAAAGAAAAACACAGCAAAATAAGTAGAACTTGGAGTCATCCTACAAATCCCAGCCACTGAAGGCACCTCCAGCACCAGCCACAAATACAAGGACATGCCAATGATGTCCAGCACCAGCCACAAATACAAGGACATGCCAATGATGACATAACCACATCTGAAATCCACTGGGAATTCCCACACAGTCCAAAGCTTAAACCAATTGAACCCAGGCAAAAAGTTAACAGAACTAAAGCAAAATTCTACTGGCACAAAAAAAAATTATCACTATTAATAAAATTAACAACTACCCAATTGTACTGTCTTGTGGAACCCGTACTGACAGTGGTCATAAGACTGCAACTCTTCTGGAGACAAATGACATGCCAATCAAAGAAAGAAACAAAAGTAACCTAATAATTTTTCCTATGCAGCAACTATAATAACACATTCTGCTTAAATAAATAGAAAGCTAAAAGGTTATATAGCATATATCGGTACCGGGGTTGTAATAAATAAAATATCGGGCACTCTGGAGTATGACAACTCATAGAAACTTACCTCCTAACATCAGTATACCAGATATTTAATTTATGACACCCCAGACTCTCATGTGATATATATATATATATATATATATATATATATATATATATATATATATATATATATATTTATTTATTTATTTTTTTGCAGGCACTCAATGTTTTTGGACTTCAGGCTTGAGTTTAGGATGTGTGTTTTTAAAGTATAGATAAGCTATCCACTTATGTGGAACTGCAAAGGTCAGAGAAAGACAGAAACATGGCATGCCTACAGCTAGCGTGTTTTGACTTTTTTAGCCCGAAGGAAAATATAAAGACTTAACAAAGTATAAAGTAAAAAGTCATGTGCATTCAGAAGCTGTGTAACTGAAACACTAGCGTGTCCTTAAGGGGTCATTTGCATGTACCTCATGGGTCTCCACTTCAGAATGTTTAAGATATTACACAGTGGAGACTCTAACTTTGCTGAGTCTTTCTTGAAGTTTTTACTGAATGGTTTGCTTGTATGAACTTTTTACTCTTTTGTTTGGTTGATATATAAATGCATTCCTACACAGACACAGACACACACACACACACACACACACACACACACACACACACGTGTGTGTGTGTGTGTGTGTGTGTGTGTGTGTGTGTGTGTGTGTGTGTGTATAAATGTATACACTGTTGCCAATGCAACAACAATTGTCACACAGTTAGTTGATCCATTTCTGCAGTTCTCTGCCCTGCCCATTGAATCACCAAAATGGGCTTTAAAACAGGTCTTACAGGAGAACAAGTTCTGTTCTCCACCTTCTTGTAGCCATTACATAAAGATTTAGTCAAAAGCACTTCAACCATTCAACCATTTGACCTGCTCCCATACATACCTACACACACAAAAACACAGACTTCTATGTGTGTGTGTGTGTGTGTGTGTGTGTGTGTGTGTGTGTGTGTGTGTGTGTGTGTGTGTGTGTGTGTATGTATGTGTATGTGTGTGTCTGTGTATGTAGACACAGACACACACGCATATATATATATATATATATATATATATATATATATATATACACATACACACATTATTACTTACTGTTCACATTATACAACTCTTCTGATATATAGCATTTTTTTCTTATTTAATCTACCCATTTAAAGAATGTCTTCTGATCTTTGATTACTGTCTTAAATTCTTGCCTGATTAATCCTGTGTCCTGCGTGCCAGTTTTCTCACTGTGCTTTTATTACTGAATATTGTTTTTGCAATAACTACAATTTAGCCTTTCCACTTAAACAACACTTGTCTTACCATTTTCCCTCTTTACTTATTCCTTATTCCTGATCATCTTAATTACTTGAGTGCATTATTAGGTTTGCTTGAGCTTTTGTTAACCAGGTGCACTAATTACATCTGCAACTTTACAGGGATACACAAAAGTACTGGTTTGGTTAAGTGATCTGCCTATGAGTATGTGTCTCCATAGAGTAGGATATAGTTCATAACTATATCTCATTGTTTTAACTTTCTGGACTATACTGCCAGACAGGTTATTATATGTTTCTTAAGTATTATGTACCCCATTACATTTGGGGGTGTACATATACTTTTTACTTCACCAGATACTATTTATATGAGACAGTGTCAGATATATATCTTCTGATCTAACCATTTTAATTAAAACATAACATTTCGACATTTATTTCTGGTCTTCTGGCTGCTGTAGATCCTGTGGAATATTTTATTTCTCTTTTATTTTTTTTTGTAACATCATTTCCCAGTTTCTAATTCCACGCACCCAACACACACACTTGTGTGTATACTTTGGTCTTTCTACAGTTCATCCATTCTCTCCCAAAACATACTTATTTCTCACTCTATCCGTCACTTCATGCATAATTATCCTCTCCCCCCCTCCAGCTCGCCCTTCCTTCTTTACGTACAGTCGAAAATTTTATTGAGATGTAACGCAGTATCTTTAGAGCTGTTCATGTTTCATTTTTTCTAAACTGTTAAACATTTGCTACTTCTAACTATAAAGTGCATCTAGTTTACAGAGTAGGGGATGTGTGCCCTGCACCATGTGTAGTTATTGAATAGTGTTGTCCTGCCTTGCACATGTGGCCATGTCATCCAGAGGTTGAACAGCATCCTTAAAAAATGTGTCTCTTAACTCTTCTTTTATTTCCAAATAACTTTTTATTGGAAGAATTTTAACTTTCAAGTAAACACAAAGGTCAAGCAAAGAAATGGAACAATAAAATACAAAACACACAGAGAAAACTATACAGAGTTTTTACATAATTCATTTTATAGAATTTATTAACTTGAAAAATTAAATTTCTATCAAATGGTAGTTCATTATTCTTGAGAAGATCTCCTATGCATGAAATATAATTAGCACATTATGGAACTTCAATCATTAGAGATATATTTGTTACAAACCCTACTGTAATATATGTTACATGCATTAAACAGCTTTGATATACTTAAGGAATCCGAGTAAGACAATGTATATAATACTAAGCTCCATTTTTTCAAATAGGGACTTGGATAATTTTTGAACATTCTATAAGGCATTTGTTATTAGTGTATCATATTAATCTGCAACATTTCAGGTATGCGTGTGCCATATTTATAAAATGTTTCCAAGTCTTCATTTTTATATCCTTGAAATATTTAACCTTATAAACATGAAAATAGTTATCAAAATTCATAAGTTCTTTGTTATAATTTTCATTGTGGGATCTAATATGGGATGGCAAACTTCCACAAAATGGATTGAATTGTCACATTTTCCACTTCTTAAAAACAAATCAATATGGGTTTTTACCCTGAACAATACTGAAGAACTGAGAATCGCTATGATGTTACCAAAATGTCATCTACCTATGACAAATGCATTTTGGAAAGTTAAATTTAAATAAAGTAAATTTTATAAACATGAACTTTTTTCAAACATTACTAACAACATTAATATTTTAAAAAGCCATTTCAATCTCTTTTAATTTAATACCAACATTTTGAAATGAGAACATTTACAGATATTCAACAATTTGATCAGAATATGATCAGGATATTAATAAAGACGTAATCTGGCATTAAATTCTTCAACTAAATTGCCCATATATTCCCTTTAGAAAATGATATTACACACAATTCATGATAATTCATAGCTCATATTTAACTCCAACTAAAACGACTCACGCTTTCCTGATTATCTGATTTCGTGCAATGCCTATAAGGTCAATAATGTTAACATTCTCTACATTTTTATAGAATGATGGAATACATAAAAAAAGACTTTCCAGAGTATATTATAATATATCTCACTGGCCCTCTTCAAGAAAAATCTTGATGAGTGGATGGGAAAGAGAAAATTCACCGCGGGGATCACTCCAATGGCTTTACTCGGCAGAGGCACTGGGAACTAAGGTCAGCTGGCACGATGCCAGGGTAATCCTATGGGTCATGCCTTATAGCTTACTTACATATTGCTAAGAGAACAGACTAGCCATGGTGGTCCTGTTCAGAAAGAAATCAGTTGATTAAATAGTAGCAATTGTATTTGCATGGAAGGATTGGTTTCAGTTTATACTATGAACAACAAACAAAGCAGTATTGTACAAATTTTGAACAAGTCGCTATTGAAATGTGAACACTAGAAATGCTGAATGTCAAGAAGCAAAAAAATAAATAGATAAAAGACTGAAAACATAGGCAAAAAGCAAATCTCAAGAATCATTCTTCTCCATAAAACCTCTTTATGTGGGGGAGGGCAAGCCTCCCACACCCCCTCAAACTTACATAAACTAATTGAGAAATTACTATACCTCGGAGAAAAGGGAATATTCTGAGAAATGGCATCTCAGACTTAGTATGCACACCTCTTTCGGACATTCAGTCTCCGTGTTTCAGGTCCTGACATTTCAGATAGTTACCATTCTGAACACCTCTTGTTGCTAGTTGGCAAAAAAGCACCTTTCCAAAAACATATTCATTTTCTTTTATAGCTCGTCAGCCACTTCTGAGCAGTCACTTACTATCTCATTTTAAAACTTCCTATATTGAATTGATGTGAGTATGCTGCCAAAAAATGCTATGTCCTGCAGCTTACTTTAATTTGTGGACACATAAACATCACCATTACTACATGTTTGTTGCTTGAGAACTACACTTTTGCATATGTTGTTTTTATTTCAAACATGTTATTGCTACACAACTTTCAAAGCAGTAGATGCTTGTTTACTTTTTTTATACACTGGTTAAAACACAGAACAACTTTCAGAAGCTATTTTTTGCCCAGCTGACAGCTTTTAGAAACCTAAATAGCTCTCCTTAAACTATTACAGCAGTTCCTTAATTTTAATTTTCCTTCAGAATTTAGACTATTTTTATTATTTTTATTTTGTTTTATATTTAGACTAATACAGCCCTTTTAGTTGGCACACAGGAATATACAGGGACTTGCCCCTGCAAAAAAACAAAAAAAAGATTACATTTAATTTTTTTATGGGGTTGATTTTTCCAACAGCTGTGCTCAGTTAGTTGGCTTCTTGGGGACTTGCAACTCAATGAGTTACAGTGGTACCACACTAATCTCATAGACTGCACTATTTATAGTGATGCAGTGGCTCCCATTGCTGTTGTAATCCAGATCCTAGCAGGGCTGCCATCTATATGCAGTCTACATGTTCTTTCCCTGCACTTTTATGGGATTTTAACAGGTGTAGCAGTTTCCTACAACATCTCAAAGACATGCCTTAGGTGAACTGATGATCATCCAACATTATTGTGTGTATGGATGTTTCTATCCTGTAAATTACTGGCATCCTATCCTGGAGTTATTTCTCTGCCTTGTACCTACTAAGTGTCAAGATTTGCTCCCTCGTATCTGCTGTTCTGAACTGGATAAAGCAGGTTTCACAGAGTTAATGAATAAATGAATTCTACTAGCATCCAACATTTAACTACACCAGCTGAACCTACATGAACCTCATTTCCAACTGATTCCCTCCATTGTTTTATATATATAAACAGCAAACGTACTTATTAAAGGCAAAATCCAAGAAATGATTCTGCTTCTGTGTGCCTCAGCATTTAAAAGGAATTTCCCTTAACACGTTTTACTTCAATCACTCAGTCACCTTCAGACTTCATATTCCTATTTACTTCTATTTTCTACACAAATAAATAATACACTTTGACTGCTAAACTGCTTTCTCTCAGTAAAAAGCAGCATTTGCAAAATAAGCTTTCTCTTAATGCATCCAGTCCTCCATATAATTTGGATTTTTGTGTTTATACATTTCAGCAGAACATCTGCATCACTTATGGATCTCTTTCCCAATCTTTGTCAATGCAAAGAGCTTACAGAATTTTCCCAACATGCAAGCCTCCATCATAATTTGGACTCATATTTTTATTCCTTTTTAAGCATTTACAGTATAGCACTTTCTGGGAAGCAAACAGTTTTCCAAGAGTCAGTGCAGGTTTTAAAAATGTAAACAATGCAGAATGTAAAATCACTCTATAAAGACAAAACATCCAAGAAAAGTGAGAAAAAGAAACTGAAGAACTAATGAAAACATAAGGGTAATTTGTAAAAGTTAAAAAGCATCAGAGTTCATAAAATGGAATTTCTTATATTATGTAAATCTGGGGACAAGTAATATATGGGTAGGAACTTACTAATCAAGTCCAGAATGTAAAACCAGAAGAACGGACATGTGGTGAGCTGTTTGAGGAGGAGAGGGACAGGTTTATAAGTAAAGACAACAAGAAAAAGGAATGATATGCAAAAAGTTACTTAAGCTGAGCTTTTTGACTAGCAAATAATGTTGGTATTTCTTCTTACCATTACTCTTACTCATTTAACAACATATCCAATAACAAAACTACCATAGCTCCTGTTACCCACACAAAACTTTTTGGAGTTGTGATTGACTGTAACATGAAATTCGATATCCATATCTCTCTCACCATAAAGCCCATAAAAAACTAGATAAATTATATAGGAATAAACAGTTCTTAACAAACACTGCCAGGGCCACTATCGCATGCACATATCTCATCTCCACTCTACTATATGTCTCTCCAGTCCTCATCAGCCTTAGGAAATCTGACTTAAGCAAACTAGAAGCCTGCTATAATAAAATCACAAAATTCGCTACTAACAGTTCTTATAGATCACACCACTGTCTAGATCTCAAACAGCTTAATTGGCCTGAACTTTCTCACCTACTTCTATATAATCAACTTGTCCTGTCACACAAAATTCTATATCAGCCCAAGAAAACTCCATCACTACAAAATCTGATAATTCTATACTGCTGTACCAGAAACCTGCGGTCCACTAACAAACTCCTCCTCAAAGTATCTAAAGATAATAATGTCGCTGGTTCATCCCTCTGCTCTTAAACAATAGCCAAACAATGGAATAAACTTCCCTCTCTCATCTCTGCCATAGCTTCCATACATTAATTTAAAAAGTACTTAAAATCGCATTTGATAAACTCATGGCTATGCAACTGCGACAGTCCAGGTTAATACTAGAGACCACCTCCTGTCAGTCTATCTCCTTATCTCTATTCTTTTCTATCACACCTTCATCCCTTACTTATTATTATTTCTGTACTTATCTATCACACCTTCATCACATACTTCTTCTGTCTTCACATGTCTGTTAATTGTATCCACCTGTATCTTAACCTGGATGTACTTATTGACAGCTGCAAAAATGTAACAACTACATTCTGTTGAACCTAATACTTTAAACTATTGGTGTTATTATCAGTGGCAGCTGGTGACTTCAAATTAAAGGGGAGCTGCAGAAGACAGCCAAATGGGTGGGGCCAATGGGAAGAGGTGGGGCCAACTAGAAAGGGGTGGAGCTATGCCCAAAACCACAACAAGTGGAACTTTAAATACGTTGCCCTAGGTGCCAAACCATCATTACGAGAGTCCAATCAAGACAAAATAAAATGAAGAAAAAATATTTCAATGCATTGGCTACATGACAGCTTATCTAATATCTAGATGGAAACACAAAAGTTGTGAGGCATGAAAAAATAAATTACTTTTTAAATACATTACTGGAATGCCAGTCAAAATCAAGTATAAAAAAACAAGGAGCACTCAAGTCAAACCACTTCTCCTTGCAGTGCAGTTCCAATTATAATTTATATTCAGCTTTATAAAATTGCCAAGTAACATGCTAAAAGTAGTAATCTTTGATACCCCCACTTGTAAAAATGTTTCTTATCCAAAAAAGACCTGCTGTCTGACAACAACTATCTACTTGTTTCATGGGGAAGACATGATCAAAGTAAAAAATGAACAGCAAACAAGAAACAAGCTCAAGATAAATTGCTCAAAGGATCACTGCACAAGTTATGGACCACACATGATAGATTAGCATTCTGTTTAGTTTACGGGTAAAGCCTGCAATGATGACTGCAAGTCTCCAACAAATGTAATGAGCTTCTAAAAATACTGTAATCCTGTCCTTTATTACAAATACTGTCATATGCATTTCAATACCCAAGGATTATACATTATCTAGTTATGTAAATATTCTCTGCATGGCAACAACAAAAAAGGCTTTCAATATTGCTAATTCTTTAACAGTATGCTTATTAAAACTTACTTGCATCTTACAATCTCCGACAAGCTTACCTGATGGTCATTAAAGCATTGCTACTTAAACACAGAGCAACAGGGCACTGCGACAGCATGCATTTTCTGACTAATAAGAAGCATAAATCAACAGTATAAAAATATGACAGAAAACCAGAACATTCTGCAAAATCAAGGACAGATGAAAAGCCACTGCCGTACTTGTGTCCCCCTTGGATGGGGGATACTCTGCACACTTAAACTGTATAACTGCTCCCTGCCTTGCTTGGACACATCAAGAGTCACTACATGGGGGAGTGGGGTGCAACAAGTATGTCACAATTTGAAATGTCTCTGGCTGACAGTGATGGCTCTGACACTCATACCTCTCAACCTCAGAACAAGAAATCTGGACAAAGCCATACATAGAAGTGGGACACAGGCCCAAAAATAAGAACAATTTTTAAATACTGCTCTTATAAACTTAGAAAGATAATAGAATAGTAGTAGGTCTTGCATTGGTATGAATTGTCTGAAGGGTATGAAATCTGAAACTCAAATGCCTGCCATTATTTTCTAACTTCAGTCTTTAATGATTTGCCACTAATTTGACAGAAAACCACAATTTTATGAAAAACGGACCAAAAATGTGACGCAAAAATATAAAATTGCCACACAATACAGCTGGGAACCTGTCAAAAAAGGGACACCTTTTTAATATTAATACTGTTAACTTGAGCAGCTGACAAAATTAGAGAATCTACATGCATTTCTGAAATACAAGTAATCTATAACTCTGATCATTACAGTTATTTATAATTATAAACCCTCCATGTTTTTTTCCAAAATTGCTATTTTGCAGAGGGGTTATTAGGGGGAGAGTAACATTTTGAGCCAAAATTGGGAACAGTTGAGAGGTTTGGATATTCCTAATTCTATAAAGCGATTTATCTGCACATACCTCTCAACCTCTTAATGCAGGAAATCTGAACAAGGCCAAATATATTGGGGGAACATACAAACAGTACTAAAGATTGCTCTTGTATAAACTTAAGACAGTTGATAGAATAACAGGTCTTGCTTTAGCATGCATTTTTCTGAAGGTTACGACGTCTGAAACTTAATGTCTGTCATTATTTAGTGACTTCATTGCTAAATGATTTGCCAGAAAACCACAAATTTTATGAGGAACAGAACTAATATGAAGCAAAAATCTGTACTAAGAAGGGAAGGACATGCTGACTCCACAAAGAAAGCACCCCAGCCAAGAATCAAACCAGAGAGGCTGTAACTGTCAGGCAACAATGCTACCCCTGCACCACTGACTTCACCACTGACTGACTGTGTAACAAAAATACAGAAACCACAGATTTTAGGAGGAACAGAAGAGAACAAATATATGGCAAAAATCTGCAAATTATTTATAAATGGTGGTAGGTAGGGAATTCAGGCCCTTGCCACCTGCATACAAAGTATAGTGTTGAAGTCTGAAGTATTCCCTACTCACCACCATGAGTTATCTCTAGCCACCAGTATATAGCAACTGGGGTATTTTACACACACACACACACACACACACCTGACGAGTTCACCTATTTGCATGTTTTGGAAATGTGGAAGTAAACCAGAGATCACAGGAAAAACCCACACATACTCAGAAAGGACATGCAGACTCTGGAAAGTTAAGAATCAAACAAGAGAACCAACTGCTGTGAGACTGCAACACCAATTGCAAGCCTAATTAGGCAAACATTATTTATATAATTAAGTTCAAGAGCAAAATCTGAAGATATGAAAGAGTTTAAAATGTATTTATTCATGATCAAGCATGCAAAATTCTGTCAATTTTGAATACAACTGTCTGCCCTTAGATATGGTACTGCAGCTTGGCACAAAGCCAGCATCATTTGAATACTTTCCTGTGTTAGCAAATTATGTTGTTGTTGTCTATTTACAAGTGTGTCAGACTGTGTGACATTGAGGGAGGAATAAATACTTTCTTAAACCAGATCATTTATATTACCTTTATTTTACTGAACATTACATTTCATTTAGGAAGTACGTATTTGCATATTTTTGTAGAGCTCAAACAGTCTGAATTTCTTTTTGTTGTCATTTCCAATAGTTTCAATCCTACTAGACAGTGTAGTTCCCTGAAAGGTTAAAACATAGAAACTAAAATAAATAACTTGCAGCCAAGGTTATTGTTTTGAAAATTTTCCAGCCTGCTGGCTTGGTACAGAGATTCCAGAACTGAGATCTAGCAATAACTGTCTTTTCTTAATTTCACAGTTGACCCAATTAACATGACAGGTTCAAATAATATTCTTCACATCCCCAGTACTGCTAATTGCTCATTTTAAGGATAAAAATCATCTCCTCTTGAATGAAACTTAGACCCATATGGTTATTGCATTCATTTAAATTCCCTGCACATTGATGGCCATCTGAAAATCATGTCTGCAATACAATTTCAGGTATAATGAAAGACAGAAAGACAGAAATTGTGGCTTGGGCAATTTCATATGGGAGAAAAACAGGTTCTCATTTTACATCCCACACATTCATACACTCATATGCATGTGAGTGAGCACACACATACATACACACACACACACACACACACACACACACACACACACACACACACACACACACACACACACACACACACGCACACAAAGAGCTTAGCTTCATCTCTCCTGACGACGAGCCCGAGCATTCTGTACATCCATTGAGCCCACAGCCCTGTAACTGCACGTCCAGACAAAAAATTGCGCTAAACGAAATGCACCTTGATTGAAATCTAGTCCTGTGCACATTAGCTCTCGCACTAGTTAAACGTTAAACACACCTTCCACTTTCATTGGTCCAGCCTGCTGCTGCTGCAGTCTGGAGTGCCTCCATTCTGTGCCGTCACCACCACACAGACTGCTGGGCATCTGCGGGGTTGAGATGCCTTTCCCCTATCTGGACTGCAGACAAAGTAGTCTGTGAGTGTCCCCATGCGTGCGTGCATGAGCAGAATACTTCCGGGAATTGTGGCGGCGATCATAACATTTTTTTTTTTGTGTTTTCTTTATTTTTTTTATTTTGTGTTTTGTGTTTTCTTTACTTTTACTTTTTTGTTTTCTAGGTGGGAGGGCTGCAGTGCTGCAATCCTATAGCACGAGCCACCCCTGATTATTATATAATTTCATGTCATATGTTAAATAATGCTACTTGTCACTAATTCAAAATGATTACTATTATTGTGCATGTAAATGTTATTTGTGGAGCTTTTCTCACTAGGCCTCGGCTGAAAAAGGACCCATGTCCACTTGAACTTTCCCAGTAAACAAATGTAAAATAAATAATAATAAATAAATGACCATGATATAACACCTAAATCAAGTACAAGCTGAGCAAGACAATGATGTAGGAATCATTACCTGTCTGACATTTTATTAAGGTCTGTACCCTAATGATGTATTTAGCAAAAATAGGATGGTGAAAAGGACAGCCAGCCAGAAGGAGGTCATACTGACACTCTCTAAGCCTGCTAGCCACGTTAAATGCAATCACAAATGAAACAGCTTCAATGGCTAACCTGCTACCAGTAGTGACATTGTCAAGTTCACTTGCACTAACATGCATCCTTGGCAAAAATTAGATGCTAAGATTTAATCTTCTTTCTTTCTACTCATGTGCAGGAATCACAGCAAGTGTGTTTAAAACAGATATCTGGGACTAAGTGAGAATAAAATGCTGTGACAAATTAGGTCAGCTTGAAGTGAGTAAAACAGCAATGAATGATCAAAATGGAAACACTAGAAAGGTGATTAGTTAATACTGTGTACAGAAGTTGCAGGGCTTCCTGAACCTAGAGGAGTTAATAAGTAATCACTAAGGATTCCCAGTAGGGAGTAACATCTGGCATTCAGCTGCAATAAAATCATTATAATCATTATAATGTCAAGCACACTAGGGTTTCCAGTGTAGACATTAGAACAGCTGGTGAGGAAAGATGCTAAAATCTATTGCAAAGAAAGTTTCAGATCAAGAATAGGAGACAAACGGGTCTATATTAGATCACCGAGCAATAAAAAAAGCGAACAGTGATTAATTGACCCTATGTAAGCGAAAGCTTACAATTTCGAACTGTCAGAACAGCGATTTTTTTTCCTAGGGAAAAATCACTGTTCCAACAACAACAACAAAAACAAAACATACTTTAAACATTACATTAAGTGGGGGGCATCACCCCCACAACCCCCCTACTTAAATATACCAACTCTGAGACCACACTACAGTGCCGAAAATGGCAACGTAACGAAGCAGCCAAGCAAATTCTTTCCCAGGGAAAGAATTTGCTTAAACGCCACTTGGATATTTTGCCATTTCAGGCTTTTGAGTTCAACCAAGACACATTCGAAAGAATGCGTCTTCGGTCTTCTAATAGGGAACCAGACAAACACAGAGGGAGTTTTCAAAAACAATGACTATGGTTGCATGAGTGATACAGGTAATACATATGGGGCATATGTTAATATACAACTTAACATCTACTCAGCAGTTAATATCTGGAATTTTCTAGAATGAGCAGATGGTATAAATATGAAGGCAAGCTCAAGAGTTTTAAAATGGCCTGTCTCCATGGCATAGACAGTTGAAGCCCTGCCTATGGTCCAAACAATGTGAGATCATTTAGAGGCGTAAGTGCTGCTGGAGCCTGTGCAAAAGGGTGGTAGTGAGTAGTTGAGGTCAGTTCACTCATTTGGGGGTACTGAGGTGGTACAGCTGCTGCAATGCTAGTACCTTCTAGAAAATAAATGCACAGCATGCAGCTTATTGGCAAGGGACATGTGTTGTAGCCTTCATGTGGCACATTTGGGAATGTGTGCACCCAGAGAGGAAGGTGTAACAGGTCTTCACACATATGAGCATGCATGTCAGTGGTTGCAAGTAGGCTTAAGGCCACACAAAGAAAATCCCTAAAGGCTTCCTGGCTGATGACCTCCCACTATTAGTTGTCACTCCATCAGAGATCAAATGGACCGATCACTTATGGAAAGACTGATGGTTTGCAGGCACTGAGAGAAAAAGAAGACATCAAAAATGGCTTACATTTACTTGCTTAGTCTCTGGAGCTTGAGTCGTAATTGCTTGTTTATAATGGCTTAAACTGGCATTTGCTTGGGATTCATTGCTCATGTATTTGTAGAGACAAGATTTAATTTATTTGCTTATTAGCCTTACATGGGCTGCCACTCTTTCTGTGATGTGAGTTAGGATAATAAAGTAAGTGGTACTAGGACAAATCCCCACATATTTTCAGTGCAGGGTAGCTTTCCCTTCACTAAAAAGCATGTTTTTATTTCACACTTCTTCATATATTGATGAACTTGAGCACAATGTATCATAGGAATATATGTAAACCGAGCTGTCATTTACAAGAATTTGTGACAAGGCTCATGTGATGGCTAGAGAGAGGTAATGAGAAAACACAACAGGGCTTCCATAATCCTGTCATATCCCCATTATTTTTTTCCTTCCTTTTGTGTAACTATCCATCCCATTAGCCACCTTTCCCCATCACCAATTGTCAGTCCTTGCTGCCCCTTATATATCACCACTGAGTCTGTCAGTTTTTGCGTTATATGTTTGTTTGTGTGCTCCTACCACCCTCCATGTACCCTCTTTCTTCTCAGCACTTGCTCCTTACTACTATCCCTATACCCTTCTTAGAAAAAAGTGCACTTGTCACAAAAAGCATACCCTTCTTCCTCCCCAAACTGTCCTCTTCCTGTTGGCTTGCTGTGTGTGTTTCCCCACTTGTACTCCCATCTCTGTCTCTCCTATCAACCCTTTTGTCTTCTTTAACATGATGAGTTGCTTTCACACTGTGCTATGATACCCTTAAATGAGCTCAGTCTGTACCACGTTGCAGCTAACAGGCACTTCTCTGTATGTGTGAGCACGCATAGCATTGGGCACACAACCTCTCTACCATTTTCACTTTGGGTCACATGACTACTATAGTGAAGTCTGTGTAGCAGCAGAGACACTGCTGTTGACATGTGTGATTCTGTCCCATCCAGCCATGCGCACAGCATGACAGCACTGTGCCTGTATTTATGCAACACTAATCAGCATCGAGCCACATTATATTATATCAAACTAATTATTTATCAAAGCATGCCAGCGCTATGCATCTTTCTAAATACCCCTAGTTTCTACATGGGTTAAGACAGTGATGGTGCAATTGGGTAATAATGCCTGTAACGGAGTGAATTTTGGAACACTACAGGCTAATTACTGCAAAAAAAATGCATGGTTAGGCTTAAAAAGGCCCTTGTGGTCATTAGCCTAGTAAACACCTATAAACCTATGTACCTATGAAAAGTGAATAATGCGGTATTAGAGCCAGGATTTGAGCGCTGTTATTCACTACTTGCGGAACTAGCAAAGATAGGAAGAGTTGCTAATGACAAAGAACCAGGTACAATGCCCAGGATGAAGAAACTTTTGGAGGCTAAGAGGTATAGAAAGGAAAACCATGCTAGGGAAACATAAGTAATGGATAAGGACTGAATGAGTGATGAAGACTGAAGCATCATTAGAGATCTAAATGGAAGGAAGTAGAAGGAAAGGCATATAAGCAGATGAAGGTTGGCAAAGCATATCAGAAAAAAAGAGGATATGTAGAATGGGGCACAGTACAGTCAAAAGTATATTCAGGTTAAGGTTTAAATAAATAAAATACATGCATATGGACTCATATGTACATGTACACATGACCACTTGAGTGTGTGTAAGTGTATGTTTTTGTGTGTATGTGATAATATGTATATAACCAATACATAATATGAAAAGCATTATACAATGTCAAAGAAGACCTATCACATGGTAATGTGCAAACTTTACAAACATAACTTTTGGACCCAGTAACATACAGCGTATAGAGTAACTCCATATATTTTCGTAAATTAATTTCTCCTTTTGACCACAACCTACTGACTGACCATTGCAGTACTTGCACATAATATGCACACATGCACACACACACACACACACACACACACACACACACACACACACACACACACACACACACACACACACACACACATTGATAAAATGCTAATAATGTTGACATGAAAAAATATCTAAAACACAAAATACTGACAAAATCAATGTTACAGCAGGAAATGGTATATACCGTTTCCTCACTCTAGTGCAATCTCTGTGTGGATACATTTAAGTAGTAGGCGATACAGGGGGACTTGCCCAATGTATACACATTAGCTTATTTTGATATTTTGTGTTCTCCTTAGATATTTTTCATATTAACATTACTGGTATTAGATCAGTTAAGATTTATGCATAGATATGTAGTCTATAGATAGATAGATAGCGATATAAATATAGATCTATATAGCTATAGATATAGATATGTATGTATGCGGTTTGGACTCCTGCTGTTGCTACTGGTTCATTTGTTGATGTTCATTTAATTTAGTCAAACATATTTATCCCCATTTCATAAGCTGTGGCCTTCAGTAGGCTGTAGAAGTCTTCCCAAGTCGGTATTGTATTAGTATTCCATCTTCTTGTTATATACTTCCTTGAAATTGCAAATATTGTCCATACTAGATACATATTTGACTCATTCAAATGAGGACCTTTTTACACATTTAATAATACTAGAGCTTTAGATAAGTTAAACGATTCATTAAATAAAACTTGTAAAAAGTTTTTAATACCATTCTAAAATGGCTTAATTTTAACACAGTCGAAAAAAATGTGATTCCAATCTGCATTGTGTATTTGCTCACACCTCCAACATATTCCCTTTGTGGAAGAATTAATTTTAGTAATTCTATTTGAAGTTAAGAATGCTCTGTGCAAGCATTTCCAATTAAAAACTTTCCAGTATTGTGTAAAGGATGTATGTTTTTTGATAATAAAATATTTGATTTCATTTCTTCAGTTAGCTGTAATGAGTGTTCTTTTGTTATATAATTCCAATATGAGGATTTGGGTGTTGTTTTATAGGTTTATAGGTTCATAGGTAGGTACTAGGCTATCTGCCAAGGGCATTTATAAGCCTAGCCAGAGTGTGTCGGCTTTCGCCGCCCCATTAATTAATTAACTGATCATCTGTCAAGCAGAGCCAATGAAGTGATCCCAGGGGTGTATTTTATAATTTATCAATATCTTGTAAAATTTCAAAATACTATTTCCCATGTCATAATCATTATATATGATTTCATATAGGTATTTCATAAGTTTAGGTATTTCTTTAAATAAAGAATTACTAATTATTCTGCATAAATCTTGCAAATAAGTCAGAATGCTTTGCATAGTTAGCCAATCATGTTGTGAAATTTTGCATGTTGTTTCTATTGTTTGCATATCCATGACTTTTAGTTCTTTGATACATTGAAATCAACATTCTGTTCCCAGGAATTAATTATTTTTCTGTATATTTTGTGTGGATAGCTCTTTGTAACTATGAATGGTCTTAAAA
Source organism: Protopterus annectens (assembly GCF_019279795.1). Taxonomy (NCBI): domain Eukaryota; kingdom Metazoa; phylum Chordata; order Ceratodontiformes; family Protopteridae; genus Protopterus; species Protopterus annectens. Next base: position 1,338,354,485 of record NC_056739.1, read on the forward strand.
GATCAAAACAGATTTTTAAATGTATATTTGCATTAATAATTTTCCTAAATGAGTCAATGTAATAATTAATCATACAAGTGTTAGTGGGCTTAGTTATGTTATATTGCATACTAATACATAATATGTGAAATGGAAAATTGTTTTTATCTATTTTAAATTATTTTTGTAAATCAAATTAATTTATTGATATTTCAGTTAGTAATTCTTTCCAGTTTGCAGAATAATTTGGACTTATCCAGTCTGAGATTGTTTTAGATATTGATGCTTTTACATATGTTTCTATATCAGGAAAGTTTAATCCTCCCTGTTTCCATGGCCTGATATGATGTATTAAAGCTATTCTGTTTCTTTTGGGAAACCATAAACATTTTATTAGGCATGGGTTGATTTCTTTGAGTATATTCCTTTCTGGTAACAGTTGTATTGCCAAAACTATATATAAAATCTTAGGTAGTAAGACCATTTTCATTAACTGCAGTCTATTTTCAAATGTTAATATTATTTTGTTCCACTTTTCCACAGAGATTTTAATTGTATTGATGATATTGTAGCTTTTTGAGACTAATTCATTATTATCCCTGCATAACTCATTTCCTAGATATTTTAAGGTAGATTCTTGTTTTCCTATAATGTGATTCCCCTTTGTCTGCAATTCTTTTTTCTATTTATTTAAAAATAAAAATTTTGATTTATTGAACTGGAGTTCTGAAGTCCTATAAAATGTGTCAATTAAAATATCTAATTCTTCTAATGTCTCTTTTGTATTGGATAATGTTAATAATATGTCATCAGCAAAGAGCATTACTTTAGAATTCTATTGTTAATAAACATCTACTCCTTTCTATTGTTAAGCATTGAATCTGCCAATATTTCAATAGCCAAAGCAAATAGAATTGGTGACATGGGACATCCTTGTTTAGTACCCATTGTTTTATATATATATATATATATATATATATATATATATATATATATATAGATTAGAGGTGAAAGGACCTAGCTTAACATACACTAAATTATTTGTATATATATATATATATATATATATATATATATATATATATATATATATATATATATATATATATTCTTTAGTAGAGGAACAAAGGAAGGAGGAAATTCAAATAACACCAGAAGTTTGAATAAATAGTCCCAATTTAGGGAATCAAAGGCTTTCTCTATAGCTATGCCAATTATGAGTGTTTCTTTATTTTCTTTATTAACATAATCTATAAGAGAAATTATCATTTTAGTATTGTCATGTGTGTGTCTATGATATATAAATCCAGTTTGATCATTATTTAATGTTTTGAATAGTGGTATTTTCATTCTGTTAGTTAATATTGTCATAAATATCTTATTTAATAATGATATAGGTCTATATGAGGTACAGAGGTTTGTGATTTGTTTTCCTTTAGGATTGGTGTGATTAAGAAATATCTCCAAGAGGGTGGTATTAAAGCTTGTGTTTGAATTTCAAATAGAATTTTATGGAAGAGGGATAGTATCTTTGAAGGAAAAAGTTTATATATTTCCCTAATTATGCCATCTATACCTGGAGCTTTATTATTTATAACCTCTTTTATTGCATCTGTAATTTCTTTGTAGGATATGAGTGCTTGCAGATCTAGTTTTAATTTTTCTGTTTTTTTTTTTATATTAGAACATTTTTCATCTAGATTTAATTGATCGATATGTATATTTTCTTTTTGGAAATGTTCCATAAAGTGATTTCTATAGATATCAAGAATGTCACCTATATCCGAGACATTTTTTTTCCTTTCTTTTCATGGAAGATACTTTTAATTTTATTAGCGTTTGATTGTATTTTGATTATTGTAGATACATTATGTAAATATTTGGGAGAAGTGGTCAAGGTATTAATTTTTAGTTTTTTCTAAAGCTAAACTAGTTTTATGTGTTAGAATTTCATTGTATTTATTGTTTAATACTTCTACTTGCTTTATCATCTCCAAATGATTTGATTTTTTCAGCTTTTACTGACAAAAGTTTGGATTGTAGATCTAATAATTCAGAATCCCAATCTCTGATTTTTTTTTAAACCAAGTTAGGGTTTTACCATATATATAAGCTTTTAATGAGTCCCATATCATTATTTTATTTATCTCTGTGGTGTAATTAATATCTAAAAAGAACTGTAATTCAGATTATAACCAGGTTTGACTCTTTAATTTTAGTTATATATGCTGGAATTCTGGAGTTAAAGATTAATGGTTTGTACCCATTTTGAAGTTTTAGTATTAATGAATTGTGGTCTGAAAAGAGGCAGGGAGTGATTGAGAAATTAATGATTTTAGAGTGTAAGTCATGGGCAGCAAATATTTTATCTATTCTAGTTTGGGTACCAAATCTGTGATCTTGATGGGAAAATAGCAAAGATTTAAATCTGAAAGTATCTTCAAGATGAAATGATTCTACACATTTGTTTAAAGCCTTTGATACAGCAGATGTATGCAACAGTCTTTTATTTGTAGTTTCAGAAATATCAAATATACAGTTAAAATCTCCTCCTAATATTAAGTTGCCTTTATAATTATTGGAAAAGAAATCCAAGTGTTTTTAATAGTTCCTGATCCAATGCCTGGGAACCAGTATAGATTGGCTAGGGTCCATATTCTGTTATTATATTTAACTATTACTAATGCCATAAGGCCTTCTTTATCTTCATACTTATAAATTATTTCTGGGTTAATCACATTTGTTTTCCATAAAACTGTTACCCCTTTTGTCTTTGTCTTACAAGTGGATTGTGCCAATATCATTTATTCCTTAGGATTCCATTTGTAATTGTCATTTGTTTTGAAATTAGTTTCTTGAAGGAAGACAATTTGTGCTTTGTTCAGTTTTAAATATTTCAGTAGTGTTGATCTCTTGCTAGGATTCTTTAAGCCATTGGTATTTAAAGATAAAAAGTTAAATTCCTATTAGGTTATTTAGACTATGTAGTTTTTGTTTTATTGTGACTATTAAACATTTTTCTCTGATAACTATAAAGTATATGTCTGAGCTTTTAAAGGAAATTATCAGTTTTATACTTTGTGTGTTTACTAACAAAGTAATGTTTTGGTCAGGCATACTAAAAATGTTTTTGTGAAATAACAAATTTAAATTAATAATTGTTAACAAAACTAAGATCCGAATTAGCCATGGAATGGAAATCGTTCCTAATCTGATGGATAAACCTAAGTCCATCATATTATCACTCATATCTTGACAATCCAAAACATATGACTTCCATAAATCGAATCATATGGAGAATATTTGTAATAGGAATAAGCAATATTTATATTATTTTGAACAGATATAATACTATTGTAGATTAGACAGAATTCTGATACAATATAAATGTTTACTTATTGTATATGCAATTATTTACATGAAATATAGATGACAAGCAATTCAATCATAGTAAAGTAGGATGTATCATATATAAAACTTCAGTAAAAGATTATACCATGCAGTTATTTAACATATTCACCCTTACTGATGAAGTCTTTCAAAACTTATTACTTAATAAAAATAGACGGTAATAATATTTATACCTAATGTTTATAATACAATGTATTTTGCTGGATATATCAGAAGTTATATTTCATTGTTTGCCAGCATTTAAGAAATCACTTTGCTTGTTGCTAACTTACATAAAGTATCAAGTTTGTTTTATGTAAACCTTGATGAAAGTTAGTGCATTTTAATTATCAGTGTACCCCTCTTCCCCCCATTTCCTACACATAAGGATTTTCAGATCTGTCATTTCTTATTATAAAATGAGTGAAATTGTAGGTTAAAAACAACAAATTCACTTATTGTGATTAATGATTACAAGTTCCCTTTTCATATTTATAAATTGCCATTTTATGGCATATACTGAACGTTTTAAGATTTAAATGGTAACATTCTATTTTGTATAATCAGCAAAGGTTAAGCTGAGTGATTGTCAATTTAATACTATTTGTTCAGAATGTGATTGTTACATTCTGTGACATTCCTAGTTCGAGCTTCTATTGTTTCCCTTGAACAATTTTGTCAGTTTGATGTCCTGTATAAAACAATAGTTACCTTGGTAACAGCTTAAGTATTATGTATGGTCAAGATGTGTTACAAAACCACAATTCAAGTTAAAGCAATCATATGACTTGTTATGCACATTTACTTATATGAGAAAATCATCATGCTTCCCCTTGATGTTCAATATAGTGTATGTCATTTATGACAAGTTAAAACTATTAAACTGAGTGTCTATTGTCAATTTAATACTGTTTGTTCAGAATATGATTGTTACATTCCATGACATTTCAAGTTCAGGCTTCTATTGTTTCTCTTGAACAACTTTGTCAGTTTGATGTCATGTATAAAAAAAGAAGTTATGTGTTACTATAACGTTCCATCTGTGTTGTTGATCTTTGCTCAGTCATTACTGATGGGTTATCTGTTCTGTCCTCGGAACCGAGCTAGCAATATGCCAAGCTTGCGTCAGCCAAAACCTCTCTAGCTAAGAAGTTATCCAGCATGCCCCTCTCTCTGTTACCTCAGATTGAGTTTGCAAGTTGTAGAAAGAAGCAGAGGCTACCTCTGGTCAAAATGACCAGCTGTTATAGGACAATGAGATCCCCCATAAACCTTTGGAGGGGGAAGAAGGGTGGGAAGTAATGACTGAACAAAGATCAACAACACAGATGGAACGTTATGGTAAGATATAACTTCTTTATCTGATGTGGTTAATCTTCGTTCATTCATTACTGAGGGGACATAATCCCCAGCTACCTTTATTCCTGGGAGACCCTCATAGAAAGACATTCCTGAGCACCATTGAACCAAATGAAGCTTTTCCTCTAGAAGCCATATCCAATTTGTTATGAGTGATGAAAGTATGAGGTCTGGCCCAAGTTGCAGCTGCACAGATGTCATTTAGAAAAGCTCTAGCATGAAAGGCAGCAGAGGTTGCTACTGACCTTGTAGAAGGGGCCTTTACGGTTCGAGTTAAAGGGGTGTTGTGCTTTTTGTAAATAAATGTTACACAGCCTTTCAACCATTTAGCTAATGTGACCTTAGAAATGGGACATCTTAATCTAGGTCCAGAAAAGGCCAGAAATAACTGATCTGATTTGCGAGAAAGATCTCGTTCTGTCCAAATAAAAATGGATTTGTCTGTGAATGTCTAGGGTATGTTGGCAATACTCTCCTCTGGTTGAATGATTGGGGAAGAAAACTGGGAGATCAATTGTTTGGTTTATAGACATTTCAGAAATCACTTTAGGCAGAAAGAATGGATTAGTTCTCAGTGATACTCTATCTTTATTGAAAACCAAATAGGGGTGTTTGATGCACAAGGCCTGGAGTTCAGAAATATGTCTGGCAGAAATAATGGTGACCAGAAACAAAGTCTTCCATGATAGAAACTTGAGGTCACAAGAGGATGCTGGTTCAAATGGAGGTGCTGCCAGGGTTTGTAACACTAATGACAGGTCCCTAGGCTGCGTTGGTTCTCTAAATGGAGTTTTCAAGTGAACCATACCTTTTAAGAAAACTTTGTACAACTTGTGTGACATAAGTGAGGAATCTTGGTAACCATTGTGAAAATTAGATATAGCAGCCAAGTGAACTCGAATGGTAGAAGCTGATAGTCCAGATTGAAAAAGATTTGAGAGGTATTCCAATACTGCAGAAAACAGGAGCTGAGGAAGGATCCATACATTTTTCTTTTAACCATATGGTAAATCTTTTCCACTTGCTGAGGTATGTTAGTCTGGTGGAAGATTTATGACAGGCAATAAGTATGTCATACACTGGGGAAGAAAGGTCATGCTGCCTGGTAATAATAGGAAGTGAAGGAGCCAAGCCATGAGCTTCAGGCTGGTCAAGCTGGGGTGAATCAGGTTCTGTGGATGAGAGATCAACTTTGGTGTTGGATTGAGAATCCACGGTCGATCTAGCAGGTGAGGCCATAGAAAGAGAAACTGGATTTGTCGAGGCCAATAGGTCGCAATGAGGATTACTTTGCTCTTCAACTGGTGGGCTTTCTTCAGAAATTGGGGAATGAGGGGGAGAGGAGGAAATGCATAAAGTAGACCCGAGGGCCAATCGTGGACTAGAGCATCCCTGGGTGACTGTCCCCGAGGGGAGATCAGAGTGAGGTAGTTGCTGTATTTGTGGTTGGCTCGGGAAGCAAAGAGGTCACAGCAAGGATAGCACCAGTGGTTGTAAAACTCCACCGCTGTTAGAGGATCGAGGGACCACTCATGAGATTGGAAAATGCACCTGCTCAGTTTGTCTGCTATCACGTTGGAGCTCCCAGGAATGTGCATTGCTATCAGAAAGCAGATGGTAGCTATCACCCATTGACATATCCTCATAGCCTCCCAACATAGTGGATATGATTTGGTTCAGCCTTGTTTGTTGATGTACCAGACTACTGACATGTTCCCTGACTGTATTGTAATAGTCCCTGATGGAAGGATGGAGTGGAATGCTTGCAATGCTAGAAGCACCGCCCTCAGTTCTAGGGCATTGAAATGCAGATGGGCCTCTAGTTCTGACCAAATGTCTTGGACTGTCTTTCCCTGAAACAGTCCCCCCACCCCATCAGGGAGGCGTCTGTGGTCCCTGTAGCCTTAGGCTGATGGGGTTGAAGGGACAACACCACTATAGAGAGTTCTGTGACATCCACTAGATTAAATCCTGTTTGCACCTTTGAGTTACATTAATTTTGAAAGACAGAGGGTATTGTAACGGGTACCACTGGGTGAGCAGTAACCACTGGAGAAGTCTCATATGAATTCTTGCAAGGGGAGCAATTTTAATAGAGGCTACCATCAACCCCAGCAGCTGAAGAACAAAGTGAGCTGTGGGTCTTTCTTGAGAAAGAATCGGTATCAACTGCTGTTTTATCCTTTGAATTCTGTGGTCGGAGAGAGATGCTGTGCAATTTTGTGTGTCTAGAAAAACCTCAATAAACTCTAGAGACTGAGAAGGAGTAAGACTGGACTTCTGCCAGTTTATAGAAATGCCTAGGCTTTGTGCTGTGTGAAGAGAGTATGCCAGGGCGTCTTCCAGTAGAAGCCTGGTGGGGGGAAGTATTGAGCCAATCACCTAGATACAGAAACATCTGGAATACTTGAAGTCGCAGGTGGGCTGTGACGACTGCCATGCACTTGGTGAACACTCTGGGGGCTGCAGAAAATTCGAAGGGCAGTCCTCAAAACTGGCAGTGACTGGCTCCCACACAAAAGTGAAGAAATCTTCTCGATGTTTGTCCACTTTAATGTGGTAATATACATCTTGAAGATCTATAGAGCACATCCAATCATCTTTTTCTAACAGTGGAAGGATAGACTGTTACCATAACCATCTGGAATTTCTGTACCTTTACAAATTTGTTTAACAGACTGAGATCCAAAATTGGTTTCCAGTCCCCGGTCTTTCTTGGCACTAAAAAGAGTCTTGAGTAGAATCCGGATCCTATCTGGTCTGGGGGGGCTATTTGGATGACTCTTTTTTGTAGCAGCTTTGATATCTGTAGTGCTGCTTCTTCCCTTTGACTGGGTGGAATGTCGGGTACATTTCTGAGGGAGACAGGACAAAGATTGAAGGGGATGTGATAACCTCTAGTGATTATCCATTGTACCCAAGAATCTGTGGTTATGATTTGCCAGGCAGAAAGGTACAAGGAGAAATGACCCCCCACTGCCTCCAGAGGTAAACAGCTGGGCTGCCCTTCAGGTGCGCTGGTAGGGTTGACCAGAGAATGAATCCTTTGAACCCTGGTTTCGCAGACCTCCCCTGCCCTGAAAGGGGCATCATTCATTGGAGTTTTCCCTCTGCCCCTGGGGGAGAACTCAGCACGTGTGTCACAGAAAGGGTCCTGTGATTTCTTATGCCACATCTTTCCACTCCTCTGATTTCTAGAACAGAATCTCTGAGGGGAGGAGAAATGGACACCAATGGCAGATAATGTCTTACCATTTTGTTCACATCTAGCCAGTGTGTCTTTTACTTTGGGTCCAAACAAAGAAGAGAATTCAATGGGAGCATTCAGGGAGGAAGCCTTGAAGGGGTCTGCAAAATCACAAAGGTACATCCAGGCATGTCGTCTCATTATTATGCCTGCACCCACTGCTCTAGCTGGTCCTTCCTTGTCATGACAAATCAGGGGCATGGAGGGGTTAGAGACGGATTCAAGGGTGGCTAACTGTGAGGCCACGTTGTCACGGACCTAATCAGAGACATTCCAGCCAGGGCTTCAGAGAGCTCAGTTATTAAGTCCCTTTGAAGCCTGGTGAAATGTGCCAAAAAGTTCAAGGACCTGACTGCAAAGGTCAGTGATGTGAAAACATGCTTCCCTAGTCTATCCACTGCCTGGAACTCCTTGTTGGGTGGATGGACAGTCTGGCTCTCTTCTGCCAGTTCCTTTTTAGTTGCAGCTGCCACCACCATGATATCTACTGAGAGACCTTTAGATCAGTGGGGATCACTCTCAAGGGGAGATAAGATTGTATCCTGCCTCCAGGAAATAGGTTCAATGGTGTCTATGCACGCTGCACAACGAGCTGGACGAGCTCATCAGCAGGTGGAGTAAACCAGGAGGTAGGGGCCAGGCATGGAAAGCCTGCAAGAACACAGAATCCTCTGAGGAATGGTTGGAGGACTTCCAATCACCTCTCTGTTTCAGGATACCTTGGATGTCACCAAAGAACACCTCATCAGAGGGTGACCATGGAGACCCTTCCCCATCATCAAAATCTGTGTTTTCCATCAAGGAATCTTTTGAGGAGTCCACATGCTTCCTCTTGCATGTGCTCTTACAATGTACTTCCTCAGAGGGATGTTCTGGAGAAGACAATGTAGAAGGGGTCTTCTCTGGGAGGGTGTCCTGAGACTCCCATGCCTGGTGTCCAACAGGAGTGGCTTGCATCAACTGTGGCCCAGAGGAAGAGAGATTCTGATAGTATAGACTTCCCTACTAAGGCAAGGTAGTCCTGAAGGGGATTCCAGTCTTTCCAAAAAGGGGCTGCATTGGCTACCCAAGAAAGGATCTCTCGAGGGTGAATACTTGGTCCTAGCTTGAACGAATGATGTCTGCGCTGAAGATAACGGTGCTGTAGCGGTAGTGCACACCAAAAACTCTGGTGCCAATGAGGTCTGCACCATCAGAGATGGTACCAAAAGTTTCTGCACTGAGAACAAGGTCATCAGTGCCGAGGAGGTTGTCTGCATTGAAAGGGTCAGTGCTGAAGGCATCTGAACCGAGGTCGGTTCCGAGAATGTCTGCACTGGTAAAGCCGTCAGTGCCGAAGAGGTATGGACTGGAAAAGGACATTGGTTCCAAAAGGGTCTGCACCATGGTTGATGACAAAAGAGGTCTGCACCATGATAGGTGCAGAAGATGTCTGAACCAGTTCCAGAGACGGTGCTGAATATGTCAGCACCGAGGACTTCGGTGCTGAAGGGGTCCGCACCGAGTGCTTCAGAGCCTAAAAAGGTGTGGATGTGTTAATCGGAGATAAAGTCAATTCCAATGGTTCTGTCAGTTTCAACTTTTTGAGTCTCAGTTCCTTAGGGTCTCCAGCGGGACCTCCGGCCCAGAGATAGCCTCTCTGAAGGAAGTTTTTAGGAGGCCCTTTAAAAGCAACTTATTTTTCCTCTCATTCGATGTACGATTAGAAATATTCTTACATATCCCACACGGAGGGTCAGCAGTGAGGAGGGACACACCCAAACAATATACACACAAATCATGTGCGTCTGAAAGTGATAATTTATGACTGTAGTCTAAACACCTTTTAAAACCAGGACTTCCTTTTGTCAGACATTGTTATTCAAAGAAGAAAGAAAGAAGAAGAAATTAGCAACAGTGGTATGAGAGAGGCTACCCAAGAGGGTAAAGAAGAAGAGATTACCAGCGATGGTAAAAAGGTTACCTTAAAAAGGTAAGAAATATTTCTACATACTTTAAAATAATGTGATAGGATAAGATAAAGACTTAGCTATTAATAAAACTTGGAAAATTGCTGAAATATCTGATAAAATATTGAACAAATATACGTAGCTCAAGAGAAGTTGCTTGACATGGCTGTTAGGCAATGCGGCAAATGAGATCTGGGGTAACAGGGAGAGGGGTATGCTGGGTAACTTCTTAGCTTGAAAGTTTTTGACTGACCCAAACTTGGCATAAGGCAGGCTCGGTTTCAAGGATGGAACCGATAACCCATCAGTAATGAATGAATGAAGATTAACAACATCAGATCATTAGTTACCTTGGTAACCGCTTAAGTATTATATATGGTTAAGATGGGTTACAAAAACTACAGTTCAAGTTAAAGCAATTACATGACTTGTTATGCATATTTACTTATATAAGAAAATCATCATGCTTCCCCTTGATGTTCAATATAGTGTATGTCATTTATGACAAGTTAAGACAGTAGTGTTATTATACACAAGCCCATGTTATTAAATCCTGTCTTTAATATCTAAATTCAGCAGACTGCTTCATCTTATATGACGATTATATATTTTATGTCTAGATTTACTAAAATCATACATTACATAACTATTGTGTGTGTTTCTTTCTTTTTTTTTTTTTTTTTTGGCTGTTGCTTAGTTATTTGAGAGACGACAAGCTGTAAATGTTTATTCTTATCATTAGCTCCTTCCAAGCATGTTTATGCAGTACATAGACTTTAAATTATGAGACCCTTCTAGTTTCTTATTTGTTATAAGTATATTTCCATCCTTACATACACACATATCAGTACTTCAGGCTTGGGCAACGATGCCCGTCTACTTTTGCCAGAATACCATTCACTAGTTCATGTGGTATGTTTCCAGGCTGTTTTTAAAATATCCAAACCAATATTTGTCCTGTTCCATTTTACCAGCCTGTTCCATGCAGTGGCCACTCTGCCAGTGAACCACTCAACACACCTTAAATTCCCACAGACATTTCCACGAAGGAAATCTGATGACTCTCTAGCACTTCTCGGAAACCCCAAACACCCCTAGAATCAGCTATCCCCATATGCCCAACATGTCTGAGCAAGCTCACCTCCCAGAACACTGCAAAGGGTACTGCACAAGACAAAGTGCTCTTAGTCTTTCACAATAACTCCAACTTCCACTCTTATGTAAGTCCTTAATGTGTTTGGACCAAAATACTTTTTAAATATAAAATTGTGCTTATTATTTATTTATTTATTTATTTTTATCAAGAATCAACTTAATGAGCTAAACAAAGTGTTGAGAGACCATCATTATGTGTACATGTGGTTTAAAACAGCCCTTTTATTTTATATATATATATATATATATATATATATATATATATATATATATTTTTTTTTTTTTTAAACCAAAAACGTCATTACTGAGAATCATCTCAGAGGCTCCTCAGAGCCATTAAGCATTATCATCACTGTGTCTCCATTACCATAGCAACCTGGGAGCATCTGCTTCTGTTAGTGTGTCTGTGTACTACATACCAGAGGCTCACGATGCACCTAAAGCAAAACTTCACTTCACTGCAACTTCAAGCCTAAATTCCCTCCCTTTCAGTGAGGCAGCAGCCAGGAAAAGAACAGAGATCAAACAGATCAAAAAAAAAAAAACATCCCAACAAGCCGCCACAACAAGAGACAACACACTTCTCCATCCCTCCCACCTTTCACTCAGCAGACGTACAAACAAACCATTCTCTGCCAAAATATCCCAAATCACAGTTCTATCCTCCCCCTTCCCCTGGATCCAGGCTAAAAAACCAAATGTCTCTTCCTAATACACAAGCATCAGTAAACCTCGATCATAAGCTACAACCCACAGCTTCCCAGAGACAAAAACGGCAACATATAACAGCTGCCAGACACAGCTGCATCCACATACACCATGTCAGGCTTAATTAAACAGCACTCAAAGCTATGATACCTGCCATAATTGATATTAATTATGTTTAGACAGAATAATAATGACATTTGTACTAGCTGCCAGACACGGCTGCATCCACGCACACCATATCAGGATTGATCAAACAGCACTCGAAGCTATGATACCTGCTATAATTGATATTAACTATGTTTAGACAGAATAATAATGACATTTGTACTAGCTGCCAGACACAGCTGCATCCTCGCACACCATATCAGGATTGATCAAACAGCACTCGTAGCTGTGATACCTGCCATAATTGATATTAACTATATTTAGACAGAATAATGATGACATTTGTGTTAAGAGCTTGCTACTATTATTTAACCAGGATATACATAACATTTCTAAATCATACTTTAACTGAAGAAGGCATTAGTCTCCATGACAGCATTTTTTTCAAAAGACTCTACTGTTACTGCTATTATATATGATATTAATTTGTTACATTTAAGTCTGAACTCTGATGAATGCTATCTTGTTGAATTAGTTAATTAATTACTTAAATTATTATAAGTAAAATCAATGAAAAATGAACAAGATAAGTATTCATTGAGTTCAAGTAAGGGAATAGGAACTTCTATGTTTGTATTATATGTTGCTTTGTTTGGCTTATGTATAATGCAAATAGTAGCCCATCCTGACCTACCTTTGCTTGTGAAGAATTATTGCACTCTTTGAATATTCTGAATAAATCATTACTGTTTCTCAGTTGTTTAAGAATCCCTCCTTTTTTAAAATAAAAACAGATGACAAGTGATGTACCATAACAGTTGATACTTTGAGAGATGTAGGTGTAAGGGTTATTTTTTTTGGGACAGCTATCTTGGAATCAGCTTTTTGTTTCTTCTTTCTAGCATCAGTCCAAGGATTTGTTTCTTTTATTCTTTTAAGAGTAGGGGCCATCCATTCCATTTCTTCTGGGAATCACACTATGTTGCTGTTTTTGATGAATATAGTAGCTTCTTCTAAGTCATTAAAGGTTCTCATCTCATTGGCAAAAAGTATTTTTATCTTGGCTGGAAAGGCCAGCTGTGCTTTAATGATGTTTTGTTTCAACAGTTTTATTATTGGCCAGATTTTTTTCCTTTGTTCTAGCATTCTGGAAGAACAATCATTGTCAAAAATTATCAGGCTTTGATTGTATTTCAAGGGTGATTTTCTCCAAGCAGATTTTAATGTTCCTTGTCCAGAAATGAAAGAAATTGTATAACTATGGATCTAGGTGGAATATTTGTTGAGTTACAAGCAGGTTTTCTCAGTGCTCAATGCAGCCTTTCAATTCCAAATGAAAGTCCCTCTTTCAAGTCTAAAAATTCAGGAATCCAGGTTGTTAAGAATGAAATAATGTATTCTCATTCAGTGTTTTCAGACAGACCAAAGATCCTTATGTTATTTCTCCTTTCCTTGTTTTCTAAGTCATCTATTTTGTTAAGCAGCCACGTATTCTGTTTAAACAGAAATTCTTTTTGGAATTCTTCCTCTTTGAGTCTCCCTTCAGTGTCATTTAGAGAAGTCTCTATATTTGTTATTTTTGTATGGTGTTGATGTAATAGTTCCATAAGAGTATCAGTCTGTTTTTGAAAATTTAATTTGAGGTTTTCTAAGTCATTTTAAAGCCATCCATCTTCAAAGATAGCTCCTGTAAGGTAGATGTAATCAACTGCAGTTTTTTTTTCAAAGCAGCATCTGGAAGAGAATTCCTTGAGTTGTTCATATTCAGTGACTCAATATATCTCCAAGTTACTTGACAGGAAAATTTTTGTATATCTCCACCAAAATTGATATTTATATAGTTTAGTAGTTTATCTATAGATTTCTGACATTTTAAACTTGAAAATAATAAAATGTTCCTATATTATTATGCTAGTTTATGGAGCTCTCAAAATTCACTCCTCTCAGTTGGCCATCTAGGGTCCGCCCCCACAAACCTGTTTCTGAGTTGCAGTCAGAAGGAATATAATTATTACTGCTTGCATTAGCCCATTAGCATAGACTAATGAATTGCCAGGTTGACAATATGACAGAAACTCATATAAATGTTGGTGTGTTTGTACAAGTGAGCATGTAGCGTGTATATATGCAAGTATCTATTTATTTAGATAGATATGCATATGAGTATCACATTTTGCTCCACCTTTAACCTGAAGATATTTGTCTAGTGGCACTGAAAGATGTAATATGGCCCCATCCTTGACTGCTTCCAGTATATGTTTTTAAGTTGTATTTCCTTATTAGACACCAAGAATGCTTCTCAAGCTCATAGCACACAAAATCTAGTCAAAGCCAAAAATAATTGGGGGGGGGGTCAAAGACACAAAAATCAGGGACAGATTTTAAGTATTGCTCTTATAGACTTAGAAAGTTGCTATAGTAACAGTTTTTAAATTAGCATACATTTTTGGAAAGATGAAGCTTGAAACTCAAATGTCTATCATTATTCACAAGCTTCATTCCTAAATCATTTGCCAGAAAACCACAGATGTTATGAGGAACACACCAAAAATATGAGGTAAAAGTCTGGACATTCTGTGAAAATCTGAACAATGGAGAGATAAGTCTTCTTTGATCTGGTATAATGCTTTTTAGGTATGTGTAGATTAGTTAAAAAGACCAGGCTGTTAAATGGTATTTAGCTATGCTTGTATTTGTATCATATTGTGGTAGTTCGAAACAGATATGACATCTCCGTTACTTTTCTAGTTACATAGTTTATTATATGCAGTCAATATGATGTTTTAAGTATTAGAAGTTTTTTTTTATTTGAAAAGGTCCTAGTAGCTGAAGAAAGCACTCATTCTGTTTTTACTATTTTCTGTACCATTTTGTTGGGTTTTTTTTAAAGAAAAAGATAAGTGGCAGTACTTTTTCCTTTCAACAACTGGTCATCATACTAGTTCTTGTGAGTTAACACATTCAGCATACATCAGGCACACACAGACTTAGATTTCATGCCTGAATGAGCATGTGGCTGACCAAATTATTTACTACATAAAGAATAAATAGATTTATAATGTCTGAGTGTTTCAGCACATCTCCTCGCACCCTCAATTTGTAAAACTCACTTTAGTATGTAATAAAGTGCATTTTATTTTTATAGTATTGTTTTGGTAAGCACCAAAAGATTTCATGGTACTTTCTCATATCATAACAAATCATTTTAGTTTATTTCATGCGGCATCATTTGACACACACTGCACCACTTCTTCACTTAACGTGCGCAATGAGCTCATTTGTCAGGTTAGTTCAACTTCAGTTGGGATGATCCAACGTTCTTGGCCACCTCTATTAGAGTCTGAGCAGTTTATCACCTTGTACAGCTTAAGTATTGAGTTTCATCACAGTGGCTTGAACAATGGTGCAATACATTAAAACAGGCTCTCCAAAGTTTCTATACACTAGAAAAGTCTAGTTAAATGACTTTTTATATTGCAGTATTTTAAGAATTATAGTCTGGCAGCCACATATTTTTGCAATTGGCTAATTTTTCTGGTAGTACAAAATTAAGTAAGTCATCTTTAAAACAACTCCATTAGATTTATCTTTCAGATTGCCCAAATGTATTTTCTGTGAAGTAACAGCTCTCACAATTTCCTTAAGAAACATCTGTTCATTTGGGTCATTTGTCACATTTTTTATACAGTAGTCAGACTTGAAAGTAAATATCGGTAATTTAGAGGCATTGCTCATAATTGCCCTTCTCTAAAGAGCAACTAAACATAAGTGTGCCAGTTGTATAGAGACATTTTTTCACGTCTCAGCCTTTCTGCTAACAATTAGCCCTACTGTTCTCATTACAGACATAGCACAATCCCCAGTCTTCTGAATCTTGAAAGATGTATAACCACTGTGTTATTAATTGGAATTTATGCCAATGAGATGTGATAGTTTACAGTAATTCTTGTGTCATCTGCCATTTAACTATGTTGTGGGCTGTTAACAATGGAAAATGATAGGTCTTGCACAGATTGAATTTCTAGATATTGTAAAGCCTTACATTTATAATGAAAACAGACATTCTAGTGTTCAAACTCTTCCTGAAATTTGAAGCATTAGAAATATCTTTATAATTCACTGTACTATTTTAAGAATGCCATGTAGTTTATTAAAAATCAAAATTATTTGTATTATTTTTAAATATTCTACACATTCTGGCAGTGGCAATTATCTAAACTGCATGTGAATCACTTCAGGAAATGCAACAAGCACAAAAGCCCTTTTCCAACACAGGAATAAGTATGAAGACGCTGAATACATTGTATTGGATCATCTGGAAATATTGTTTAATATTTCTTCAGTGCTAGTGTGTAACTCTACTAGGTATGAGTCCAGAGACAGTCTGGACCCAGAATTAATTTCATAATGCATCTTTGAGCTTACAATTTTAGTGAAGCTGCAGTAAAAAAAAAAAAAAAATATCTGGTTATCATAACATCTCAAAATTTAATGAAAATGTCCATACTGGCCTATCGAAATTTTGCAGATCTACTGATGGATCTCTCTCTCTCTCTCTCTCTATATATATATATATATATATATATATATATATGGGTCAAATGCTAGACTAACATATGTCCGAATCACAAAACATAGAACACACATACACGAAAGCACTTAACATCGAAAAGTGCTTCCGTGTATGTATAGTTAAAAAAAAAAATCTATGTTTCTGCAGTGGGGCGACCCCCTACTTTATTATTCTCACTCCGAGATTGCACTACAGTGGGGAAAAAGGAATTTTCCCTTACCCGCACTGTAGTCCGATCTATGAAACAGGCACACATACACCGAAGTGCTTGTCGATGTTAAGCACTTTCGTGTATGTGTGTTCGATGTTTTGTGATTCGGACATGTGCTAGTCGAGCATGTGTCCGGATCCCATAGATAGATATGTGTGTGTGTGTGTGTGTGTGTGTGTGTGTGTGTGTGTGTGTGTGTGTGTATATAGGTTTACCCTGAAAACCTTGAAACCGCGTCAGTAGACCAGCATATGGTCGACTTGCAGTTTTCAAGTCGGCAGAATGTCGAACCCAAATCAACTGACTACACTACAGCAAATGGGTAGTGCAATTCGAGCATATTGGGTTCGATATTGTGCAGGGGGATCACTGTTCAGTCAGGAACAGGAAATTAGCCCATTTCCTCACTGAAGTGGCAGTGAGGAAATGGGCTAATTCCCTGTTCCCTGTGGCACAGAATGGCATAAAATATACTGATCCCAAGGATATTGCCAATATCCGGGAAGATTATTTCAGTGCCAACTTCACCCCCCTCTCACCCCTTAAAGGGCCCATCTCAATACCAAACGATTGCCAAATTCCGGTAATAAGGGTCACACAGGTAAAAAACATGCTCTCCAAAGCTAAGGATACAGCATCCATGGGACCAGATGACATCCCAGGCTGTGTACTACATGAACTACAAAATGAACTGGCACCTCACCTAAATGTCATGCTAAATCATAGACTCACCTTAGGCTTCCTGGCCACTGACTGGCGCACAGCTGCAGTTATCCCATTCCATAAGGTGGGATCCTCCTTGAATCCTGGGAACTACCGCCACATCTGTCTGACGAGCCTGATCTGCAAGACCATGGAATGTATTATCATGGAACTTATAAACAAAGACATTGGCAACATTCAAACACTGGACCCCTCCCAGATCTTGTCTCCTGAACCTGACTGACTTCTTTGAATCAGTCTCCAGAGCTGTGGACGAGGGTAAGGCGGCCCACACAGCCTATCTGGACCTCGCTAAGACCTTTGACACCATCCCTCACTCTGGAACCATAAATAAACTTACTAAGCTGGGCATTAATCTCTATGTCACTCGATGGGTTGCCAACTGGCTTACTGACAGAACCCACACTGTAAAAGTAGCTGACTCCAAATCCAGCTCCAGAAAAGTGACAAGTGGAGTACCTCAGGTTTCAGTCCTGGGGCCGCTCTTGTTTGGCATCTACTTCTGTGAAGTACAGGCCAGCACTAAGGGACTCTGGCTAACAAAGTTTGCAGATGACTGCAAATTGGGCGCCATTACTGAATCCCCAAATGATGTGGATATTATAGAAAAGGGCCTTACAAAAACAGATGCTTGGTGCCAGAGCCATGGGCTCAAGCTCAATGCCAAGAAATGTATAGTTATCTCCTTTGGGAAAAAAAAAAAACATGTACCCGTGAATTACCACATAGGTGGCAGTACACTAAACACCAAAAGTGTGATAAGAGACTTAGGGACACAAGTGGACAGTGGTCTCACCTTCGATGACCACATCACCAGAATAGTCAGGAAATCCTTCTATGTGGCACATTTCATCACTAAGGGCTTTTCATCCAGAAAAAAGGAGGTCATTGTCCCACTGTACTCATCCCTCATTAGACCCATTATAGAATACAATGCCCCATTTGATATGTACCTCTCAAGACATCTGCAACCACTGGAAAAACTGCAGAAATACCTCACTAAAAGAATCACAGGCCTAAAGCAGATGCCCTGTGCTGACCGTCTAAAAAAACTCCAGCTATACTGTGTCTCATATCATCTACTCAGAGGCGATCTCTGCTTAACATACAAGGCCATGTCAAACCCAGAGCTGTTGGACATGCTACACTTAAAGAAATCCCAATCCCTAAGAGCCACACACTCCAGGGATCTAAACCTTGTCATCACAATGAACAAAACATGCTGGAAGGATAGGTTCCTGACCCAGAGACTCCCCAGACTCTGGAATAGACTGCCATACATGTCAAGCAGAGCGCCTTTATGGCCCTTTTCAAAAGGAACCTTGATGATTGGATAGGAAATTCACCCCAGGGATCATATCAGTCACCCTGCTAGATAGGGGTCCATGAAAGTAAATATTGTGGGAACAAATAGCCAGCGAATTGTTATGACTAGGCTTGTATAGGCCCTAGGGCCGATAGCCTAGTACCAACCTATGAACCTATGAAGTGCGATCTCGGAGTTGGTATATTTAATGTGCAGGGAGTGTGGGGTGCAAGCATAGCCCCCCTGCAAAACAGTAGAATTAATATACTGTTGACTTTACAGCTTAATGGTATGTTAATTTAATAGCAGGAGGTGAGTGATGTCACCTCCTGCTATGTTAAATACATCGAACCATGGTTGTCGATATATTCATTTTCAGTTTGGTTTACTTTTTGGCATTCCAAATTCCACATATAGAGTTGACATTTTAAATGGTCAACCAAAGCCGATTCAAAATGCCCATAGTAAACCATGTGTGTATGTATGTATACATATATATATATATATATATATATATATATATATATACATATATATATATATATATATATATATATATATGTGTGTGTGTGTGTGTGTGTGTGTGTGTGTGTGTGTATATATATATATATATATATATATATATATATATGTATATGTATATATATATATATATATATATATATATATATATATATATATGTGTGTATATATATATATATATATATATATATATATATATATATATACATATATATATATATATATATATTATATATATGTAGTTTCCAAACCAAAGAGTAAACAGGTCACACAAACAAACCAGTTAGTAAAAATTAGAAGAAAAAAATAGCCAAGCTAAAGTTTTCAATGTGTGGTACCTTAAACCTCTTGTAATAGAGGCCCATGGGATATATGCAAATGACCCCTTAAGGACATCAAGTATTTTGGCTGCATGGCTTCTGAATGTACATGACTTTTTACTTTTTTCTTTTTAATTCTTTGTGGATGTATTCAGGACAATAAAGGCAAACCCCATTACCTATGGACATAGATGTTTTGGCCTTCTTATGACCTTATCAGCGCAGCATAAGTGAAATATTTGCTTACACTTTTGAAACACAGGGTCGTTAAATTCAACTAATGTCCATAACCATTAAAGTGTCTGCAAAATATCCCAACTAACATCCAAACCAAAGAGTAAAGAAGTCACACAGACAAAGCAATTAGTAAAAACTAGAATAAAAAATAGCCTAGCTAAAGTTTTCAGTGTGTGGTACCTTAAACCTCCTGTAATGGAGGCTCATTAGATATACGCTGAAACGTACATCACCACATTATACCAGCATGCAGCTGTACTCTGAAGAAACAAGTACAGGTCAAACCCTAGAAACAAACCCACATGGTGAAACTATAACATCAACATGCTTTATAATAAGAGGAAAAGAATTTTGACCAAAAGTAATAAGAATAATTCCCAGAATTTTACAGCCATTGTCACTGAAATAAACACACAGCTGAGGAGCTTAATAAAATCCAGCAAAGCCAAGTTTGAGGCTAAAATCGGTACCAAGACAAAGACAATCATAAGGCTTTTTTAATTATGTTCTTAATCTCAAAAGCAGAACACAGAAATTCACTGAGCTGACTGTGAATAACATTACCTACACTGAGGATGAAGATATAGCAAACATACTAGCCAATAAATTTAGTTCTAACTTTACCACTCCCTCCTCCATCTGTCCTTCAGGATATACCTGAAACTGATTCACCCCCAGCTATTACACAAACCAAGTCCTAAAAGTGCTATCCAAAACTAAAAATACTACATCAATGGGTCCTGACAATATCCCTGGACAATATCTTAAATAGCAAGAACACGATTTAGCCACAACCCTAAGAACAGTGTTCAATCTCAGCCTCTCTACAGGTTTTATACCAAGTAAATGGAGGACAGCTGCAGTCATGCCCTGCGGAAAAGAAACCTTCCACAGACCCAGGCAATTACAGACCCATAAGTCTGACCAGCCTCATATGCAAAGTCCTGGAAAGACTTATCATGGAAATAATCAATCAGGACATAGGGAACCCCCAAACACTGGACCTGTCTGAGTTTGGATTCATCAAGGTACATCATGCTTACTCAAGCTGGTGTTTTTTTTTTTTTAAAAGGTCTCCAAAGCAATGGATGAAGGCAGAATAGAACACACTGCATACACCAACCTAGCCAAAGCTTTTGACACAGTTCCCCGCTTAGACATAATAGAAAATCTAAATAAACTGGGAATAAACCCCTATGTCACCCAATAAATTAACAGCTTGCTCATAGATAAGATGCAGGAAATCAAAACAGGGAAATTTACCTCCAGAAAGAGACAAGTAAGTGGAGTCCCCAAGGGTTCTGTGCTGGGACCCATATAATTTGGCATCTACTTTTCTGAAGGAAAAGCCAGCAACAAACAGCTGTGGCTGAATACATTTTCAGATGACTGCAAGCGAGGAGCAGTCATTGAATCCCCAGATAATTTAGCCATCCTGTGGGAAAGTTTGTCTCAAATAAATCCTTGGTACTAAAATCATAGATTGAAGCTACATACTAAAAATTGCATTACTATATCCTTTGGGAAATCATCTTCCCCAAAGAACACTTCAACAATAAGCCTATAAGAATTGACCCAATTGTTCAGGATTTGGGAACATATGTGGACACTGACCTAACTTTTGGCTGTCATGTGTCCATTGCTGTAAGAGAGTCCTTCTAAATTGCACAGCTTGTAAATAAAGGGACTGTGTCTCAATTTAGGGATGTCATTGTTCTCCTTTACTCAGCCCTCATTAGGCTAATCATTGAATATAATGCCCCCTTTGGCACATGCAACAATTGGAACTCCCCAGAGATACCTTGCTGAAAGGATACAGGGCCTAAAAAACACTTCCTACATGGACTTCCTCAAAGCTCTGTCACTATATTGGCATCCTACAGACTGCTAAGAGGTGACCTGTGTCTAGCATACAGGACATGCTCTGACCCAATACTGATGGTTTTGCAGCACATCAGCAAGTCAAATAGCATCAGAAATACTCAGTCTAAAAAAATATAAACTTTTTATTCAACATCAACAGAATGGTTTGGTGGGACAGGTATATCTTGCAGGGGATACTGCTGCTCTGGAACAGACTCCCCGTCCACATTAAACAACATTTTTCCCTGTTCATTTTCAAGCACAACTTAGATCTATGGATGGGAAATAGAAAATTTACCCCAGGACTGTCCCTGTACTACTAATGGGCAGATGCAGCTCCTAAATGCTGTAGCCCATGCACAGATCCCCTCAAATTATCTATTATATAATCCCAGTTATTCCTATTAGGGTTAATATATAATTATTGACCACAGGATGGGTAATGCCAATCTATAACCAAATAGGATAGGTTATTTCAAGTACAAAAAGAGAAACTGGCTAGGCTTAGAATGGCCTGCAAGGGCAATTTTCCTAGTACTTACCCATAAACCTATGAACCTATAAGATGATGGAGCTATTGTGGATGACATATTGGTGTGCTGCACTAACAAGGAACACAATGCAAATGTTTGTGGTTTGGTAAACAGAACTGAAGATATAGATATGTCTGAATTCTGAGAAAGCTACGACTGCTGCAAGTGAAGTCATTTATTTTGGGCGTATTCTCATTGCTGAAGGAATAAATACACTAACGAAATAGAAGCACACAGAAACAAGGCTGAACTAGAGACTACATTTGGCACTGTCATTCAGATGTACACCAGGTCTATCAGAAACTAAAGCACCACTGAGAAAGAGAGTTGTTAAAGCAGACAATTGAGTGCTATGATGTAGTATTCCAAGGAAATAATACATACAAAGAACTAAACAATAACTTCTTCACCTCTGACTTTAACTCTATTTCCCCTATGAGTACTGTGTTCAGCCTCTCCTAATTTAACAATTCATAGTACTGCAGTGTAAGTTAAATTCTATTTAGTCTAGTAACTTGTATTTAATCTCGCATGAGGTTAAATACAAGTTACTAGACTAAATAGAATTTAACTGTGTAACCGATTGTGTTCAGTATGCTAAATTCTGCTATACACCTATGTAATTTTATTTCTAAGGAGCTTTTCTCCACATACTGCTACTGAAAGGGGCTTCACCCAATTGGACCTTCTCAATAAAGAAATGCAAACAAACAATTAAGTAAATGAGTTCATCACTAGAGGGCTTGGTCCAGTTCTTGCATGTCACTCTACCAGTTTGTTTGTTTGTTTCTTTCGGCTTTTCCCGGTTAGGGGTCGCCACAGTGGAACTCCGGTCCGCTAATGATTGGCAGTAGATTTTGACGTGCTGGCTTGCCAGGCCTAACGCACAACCTAAAAAGCTATATTTACAAGTTGATGATTTACAAAATGGTCTAGGTGCAGTTTTCTTAAAGAGAGCCATACCAGCAAAGTATGCTTGAGGTACTAATGACCAGGGAGAAAAACTATACACATACAAAGACTTATTTTTCATACAGTTTTGGTTATAAAAATTTTCACCAATACATCTCTGGTAGATAAGCTGTCATGGAATCTGATCACATGTCATTAGAAACTATTTTGCAAACACAACTAGCCTTTGTAGCACCATGTTTGAAGAAAATGATTTGGTGTGTTGAGATAACTCCGTGAGAAAAGGGAAGAAAATGCTAACCATATATTTTTTGCAGTAACCACTTACGTGTTGATGCCATTTACAAAATCTGAATGGGTTGGCCTTCAACCAGACAATAATGTCCATGTCTAATTACTTAACACTAGATTCAAAGAGATGGCTTTACTCAGTCAGATGATATTTTGCTGAAGGAGGGAAAAAAACTATTGTTTACATGAATAAAATGTTTCAAAGTATTTGCACTGGTCACTTGGGAATGAAAACAGCTGTAAAGAAAAAGTAAAAGATGTTTTCTATTGGCCCTACATAATTACAATATATTCTACCTATACCAAAAGGAAGTGCTGTACCATCCAGACAGACAGAAAGAAGTTGTGGTCACAGTTACTAATATAAAATGAAGAAAAGCACGTTAACATAGCCGACTACTACAGCATACTTTATAAAGTTATGAAGATAAGTAGAGATTTTACTAAATTTTCTTTAGCATCTGTTTTGTAAAATACTCTGTGATAAAGTGCTATATTCAAAGCTGACTTTGGTTGAGTACCATTACTTCTGTTCCATTAATTTCAAAGATGAAATCTATGTTTTCCAGGCAAAACATTCAAGAGGAAAGTGTACCTGGCAATGCTCCACAGGACATACCCATGTTGGGATTTATGCATTTTATGACAAGTCCCCTGTGTCTACTGAGCAAAACTAATGCTCAACAAGTCAAAGCAGGAGAAAATAAATCTACCTTAAAACCAATCCATTTAATAATTCTGCATCACCACTGCAGCTCCTGGTGAGAAGATAATGTTCCATTTTGTCAAACACAAGACAAACACTGATTTATTAATTTGAATGTACATAATTTGTGAAGAAAAGACATTAGCAGAGACAAACCAGGCATACTACTTTTGCTGCAAGACAGAAACAGGACAGAACTATCATCTGTTCTGTCACAAGGGGATTGTGCGTATTTTTTTGGGGGGGGTGCATTTTGAGCAAGCGATAGTACAGTGGAAGGCAACAGCTGCAATCTAGCCAGCAAAAAAAAAAAAAGACATCCTTCCAGATGGGCAGACATATAGTTGAAAAACACTGGAACCACCACGATGCTTAAAATCAAACAATTCTGTTTAATTAGGTGAAAAACAAGCGCTTTCACGCACAATAATCGTGCACTTCATCAGGTTACAAATTCAAAGAACTTAGAACCTTCCTTATATACAAAAAGCAAATGTACTTAACAGATAATTAAGCAATTAAAACAAATCATTAAGCTAGCTTATTAGCTAGACAGGAAACAATACCCATGTAAGGTAAGAAAAGACAATCATACTGTCACATCCATTTTCATTCAGTGTGCATAGTATGTATAGAATCTTAAAAAGCTTTTTAAAATTTAAAATCTTTATACGACAACCTATCTTCCTAGAACCAACACCTTATCATAATGATTATATGTTAGCAGCATCAAGATAAGATAAATTTTTTAAATATACTAAAATGTTTGTCTTCTATTAATAAAATGCATAAAACATATAGCAGCCAATATGGACCAATTAGAACAGAGAAAAGCGGGGGGGGGAAACGAAAGGGAAAGGGGTTATCTAAGAAGGAAGGGAAGGCAGAAAGGAAGAAGTGAAGGAAACAATAAAGAAAACAGAAAAAAGAAAGAAAAGAAAAATAAAAGTAGGGAAGGAACAATGGGAGGGGAAGGGGGGGAAGGGGGGGATAAGGGAAGGGTGGGAAGGAAGGGGGAATATACACAGGGAGGAAAAAGGAAGGGAGGGAAGAAAGAAGAAAAGGAAATAAGGAAAAATAAAAGAGAAAGAGGGAGAAAAAACAATGATGTTATAACAATGCGGGCCTGATACTAACAGCTGAATTTAGCCCTGGTGCTCTATGGGCTCTAAGTTTAAGGATCCACTTCAGCTCATTTAATTCAAGGGCCCCTAAGGAATCTCCTTCCCTTCTATTCAAGTGTTGTATCTGTAATACCCTAAACTTGAATCCATGATTCGGATACATTTGACAGTGTTTAGCTAGGGCATTATTAATATTAGCTTTTCTAATGTCATAGACATGATTATAGACTCGATCTTTGAGCCTACATGTGGTCATTCCCACATAATATGCCTCACAGCTATCACAGTCAGCTAAATATATAACATTCGCTGTATCACATGTTGCATATATACTTGGTTCAAATAGTAAGCCTAGCTCAGTACGTTCAAATTTCCACTCAGTTGAAATAAATTTACAGGTAGAACATTTCTTACAAGGGAAGGTTCCTTGCTTAAACCTTGCTCTAATATCTAATGGCTCAATCTTAACATTCTCCCTACATAATAGTCTCTTTAGATTAAGACAGTTATTATACCTAAAATTAGGTCTCTCCCCCACAATTTTCAACAGTTCACTGTCCATAGTAAGTAACTTCCAGTTACTAGAGACAATGTC
Organism: Protopterus annectens; assembly: GCF_019279795.1. Lineage (NCBI taxonomy): Eukaryota > Metazoa > Chordata > Ceratodontiformes > Protopteridae > Protopterus > Protopterus annectens. The sequence continues at coordinate 1,338,380,293 of NC_056739.1, forward strand.
CCTAATATATCCTATATCATTTGTATATTTGATATCAAAATAAACCTGACATCTAGCTTTCGATCTAGTATTATGTCCTGCACATCTACTCGAAGTCCCACTTTTTTGGAACCCTTCATCATTCAAGTTAGTATCATGTCTATATCCTAATACCAACTCAGGGGGATAACCCCTGTCCAAAAAGCACTTGACCTGGAAATCCAGGAGACACTCTTTAACACTATCCATATCACAGAGTCTCTCTACTCTTATCATTTGATTTCTAACAACATTGGGGAAGATATACCTAGGATGCATACTCCCATAATGGAGTATGCCATTCCTCCAACAAGGTTTCCTGTATAAGGAGGTAGTAATCTTGTTCAGTGCATTCTTATAAATAGTAATATCAAGATAATTCACTTCCGTGAAGGAATGCTCATAGGTAAAGCTCAGAAAAGTCGTAGTTGAGCTCATGTATTCTATAAACTCATTCAAGGATTCGATACCTCCATTCCAAAAGAGGAGGATATCGTCAACAAAACGTCTGTATAAAATGACGTTAGCTCTATATCTTAAATCATTGAATAAAAACGTCTTCTCCCATGCATAAACCGCCAAATTGGCATAGGCATTGGCACAGGGGGTGCCCATGGCCACCCCCCATGTTTGCCTAAACATTCTATCTTGAAACAAGAAGACATTGTTATTTAAGATTAGATCCAAAAGACAACAAATGTTCAACTGATCCATGTTATCTAACCCACTCAACTCAACCAAGCAATCCCTAACTGCATCCACCCCAAATTCATTGGGAATACTGGTGAATAGATTTTTTATATCCAGAGTAACCATCAATGTATCAGATTTCAAATTATCAGATAAAGCAATATTCTTCAGATCTTCCAGTAAGTCAAAAGAATTCTTTAAAATGGTGGGGATGGAACCTATCAGGGGACCTAATTTGGACTGCACATAGTAGGATGCATGTTCAGTAACCCATAGCCTCCCAGATACAATGGGTCGTAGAGGCGGAGGAAACGTCCCTTTATGTATCTTGGGAAGGCCTTTAATAAGGGGGATTAATGGCGCTTCTATCATCAGATATTCATATAGAGCTTTGTCAACACATCTCGTCATCAAAAGATCGTACAATGTATCATGCACATTTCTTATTAAAGAGCTCACCTCAGCTTTATCTATTTCCAAATAAGCTATGTCATCATTTAACATCTCTGTCATTAGATCATAATAGAAAGCAGCATCCATAGCTACAATCCCCCCCCCCCCTTTATCGGCAGGTCTAAAAACTAAGTTTACATCATTGCTCAACGACTCTAGTGCTTGCTTCTGTGCAGCATCCAAGTTCACAAATAGACGCTTGTGCGTCTTCCCCTTATAGTAAAGGTACAAATCATGTTCACATGCTCTTTGAAAACAGTCAACTTGGTTTGGCAAGTGTGGTACAAAAGTACTTTTTCTCTTATTCATAGCACTGTTTTGATTCACAGCTTCTTCACCAGAGTCCTTAAACAAACATTTTAAAGCTATCTTCCTAGTAAACTTTCGTAACATAATCAGTGTATCAGATAAGCCACTGCCTTGGGAGGGTATGAAGGAGAGGCCCCTATTCAAGACAGAGCATTCAACATCCGAAAAAACTTTGGATGACAAGTTAAAAAATAGGGTATTTAGTTCCTCTTTCTCCTTGGCTCGCGAATCTCGCCTGATAGTTTGCGCTTCCCTCTTCCTCTGCTGGTCGAGCGCTCCTGCGCCCGAACCCTGTATGGTAGTGGAAAATTTAAAGCAGCCGCTACCCCTGGAATTAGGTTCGCAACCTGTCCATTGTTTTTTGGTCTCGCACCCGTAGTTACTACACCTTTGAAGCCTTCCTGATTACAAGGGATAGTAGAGGTAGGCAAACCAGTGTCCCCTGCCGTATTAGTGGGACTAAAATCATTGGTAGAAGCAGTAACAATCAATTTCTCAGACTGTATGGTCGTACTGGGTGTGCTAAGTTCAGCATCACTTGCCTGCTCATAGTTATCCTCCATAGGAGCCACTGTATTTAGTCTTGGCCACATAAAAATGCGGCCGAGCTGAAAATCATCACAGTCTCTTTTAAGCTTCTTTAGCTTTACTTGCTCTAGCTTGTTACTGTAAAGCATAAGCTGCCTCAGCATATTATTGAGTCTCAACACACAAAAATCACTCTTAAACAACGAGGTTAGAGTTTTGTGCTCACCTTCCACTCTACCGATGAGTTCCTCTTCTATGGGCTTAAAATAATCAATTAGCAAGCGAATATAGTTGTTACCAAGCTCTATATTTAACAACTGCCATTTCCGAAGCAGTTCTGGATGTGCATCCCCGTAGCTCGGCATGCAGAGGACACGCATGCCTCGCGGGATAACCTTAAAGTGGAGGCACGCCTCAAGATGCTTCCTCTGCCAAATCAGCCGATGTAGTTTGTAGAGATTATTCTCTAAGGATCTAAGTTGCCCATAAAATTCTTGTAAATTATCGGTTTCTGTCACCGCAGTAGATGGAACAGTTCCTTGAGCAGCAAAGTTCAATAAAGGATTCTCCTGTTTGTAAAAGAGATCATTCCAGTTCTCAGCACCCCCTGTAGTCAACGGATTATAGTCCAGTTCTATGTTCGGCATCTCCATAGTGTGTTGATCGTAGATGTAGATGGGCAGACATATTGTAGAAACTACAGTCATTTGATCAGGATTCCTAATGGTCAGCCTGCCGAAGAAACTCACAAGGCTCAAGATTCACTGTCGTAAGATGTTGCATCTCTTACAGAAGGTTCAAACATTTGCCAAAAAGCTACCTTACAAAAGACCCTTAACCAGTCATAAGATGAGGTTATCTGGATAAGCAAAAATCATCATTATTACCCCCCATCAACCCCCTTTTTCCAGTTTTTCGACATTGGGTGTGGGTGTCATCATAACTTTCTCCATCCTTCTTGAATCAGTTCCACTCTCCTACCTTCTTCAGTGGCCATGCCTGACTGTTGAAAGTCATCTTTCACACAATCCATCCCTTTGCTGGATGCCCTCATTTCCTCTTGTCTCCCTCCTGTCTGTCCAAAATCTTCTTATTTATAGGCTCATAAGTAAATACTAGGCAGTCAGTCTGCAGTCTATTAAACGCCTAGCTAATAACCAGACAGTGACCAAAAGTGAGAATCAAACACTGTATCTTGTGTCTGTGAGGTAAACACCGTAACCATTATTAACAAAAAAGAAATCCAGCATGTGACCATCCAGCCAGTCAAATTTGTACACCAAGCCAAGAAATCAAGAAGCAGTCTGTCTCACATAGCGTCTAAATCCCCAACAACTGAACGGCACCAGATGTATTATATATTATAAAAGACGACCACACCACCATTGAGATTAGTATGTTTAAAGTAGAAACAATATATGTACAAGGTTAACTTATATAGAAGGTTAAGCACTTTCATACCAATAAATATAAAGGGACTTCTTCAGAACCAAGGTAATACTTTTACTTAGAATATAAATACCCTGATACAATCACATGATTTTTCCCTCCAAAAATGTTAATTAACAAAAATCCATTAAAGCAATTTAAAACAGCTTAAAAACAATTTAAAAACTTTTCTTTTTTTACAGTTCGTGTAAAAATTAAGAATTAAAGAATATAAAATATATATAAAACTGACCCTTAAAGAAGGAGAAAAATGTATATATGTATATTTGTATACCCATATGCCCATTTGGGAAAAATGTTTAAGTTTATTTGCTCACACTTTTAGTATTGAGCTGATGGATATACTCATATATTCATATATTCAGCCCTAAACCATGTGTTTCCCCTAATCATAGTTGCCAAACAGTTCCCCTTGTTCTAACCTTGTCTCCCAAGGGCCACTCCTCGGGTCCTGAGGGACTACTTCAAGTATTCCGAATTTAACACCAGAAGTTTCACATACAAGAGTATGTTTAAAAAGTACATCATTTACCTAGTTCTTTTACATGGTATATGTGTGTTTGTAAATTATTTTCCTAACGTGTTGCTCAGTCTTTTCGACATAAAATTTGGATTCAAATTTAAAAAATAGAATAGATTTTTTTAGATATCAAAGAATCTTTTGGGTCAAGGATTTATAGAAAACCATCTTTTTCAAATTGCCATCTAGATTTGCACTTTTTAAGCCATCTCTTGTATGTGAAACTTCTGGTTTTAAATTCGGCACACTTAAAGTAGTCCCCTGGGAGTCAAAGTTAGTGCGAAGGGAACATTTTTTTTGCAACTACAATTAGGGGCAATACACAGGGCTGAATGAAAGTATATCCATCAGCCCAATACTAAAAGTGAGAGCAAATAAACTTTAAAATTTTCCCAAATGGGCATGTGTGTGTGTAGGGGCTGACACAAACAAACAACTGGTGCCAGAGGCATGGACTAAAACTAAATGCCAAGAAATACATAATAGTATCCTTTGGGAAGTCAGCCATCCCTGGTAACTATCATATTGACAACACACTCATTAGAGGTGATCCGGTAGTCAGGGACTTAGGGACAGACATATATAGTAATCTAGCCTTTGATCATCAAATGTCTACAGTGGTGAGGAAATCATTCTATGTTGTGCAACTTATAAACAAAGGTATGGCATATAAGTCCAAGGAAGTCATTGTTCCACTGTATTCATCATTCATCAGACTTATCATTAAGTATAATGCCCCCTTTGGTATGTACCAACCAGGCATATCAAACAACTGGAACATCCACAAAGGTTCCTCACTCAAAGAATACAGAGCATAAGTAGTTTGTCCTATGCAGACCACATCAAGGCCCTATCCCTGTATTCTGTCTCCTACAGGCTTTTGAGGGGAGATCTATACCTGCCATACAGGGCATTGTCAGACCCCACTCTGATGGACTTCCTGCATATCCACAAAACAAACAGCACTAGAATTACCCATTCTAAAGACATAAACTTTGCTTGTGATATAAATAGGACCTGCTGGAGAGATAGGTATGTATCCCAGAGACTACCCCATATATGGAACAGGCTCACAATCCATGTGAAGCAGAGTTCCTCCATAACCCAATTTAAGTCCAACTTAAACAACTGGATGGGAAACCCGAAATCCATCCCTGGTTTGGCACTTATATCTGTAATGGACACAGGTAACCTATAAATAGTTCATCTCCCAGACCCCTGCTTACACTTATCAAGGGTGTCTGAACTTGTCAGAGATATGTGATGCATGGCTAGGCTTAAAAAGGCCCTTGTGGTCGTTAGCCTAGTAAAGACCTATGAACGTATGAATTTATACATATATACAGACATACATTTTTCATCCTCTTTAGAGATGAACATCTTTAAATAAATAAATATATAAAGGTCAATGTTATATATTTTTTTTATATTCTTTAATTCTTAATTTTTATGAGAACTGTTAAAAAAGAAAAGTTTTTAAATTGTTTTTAATTGCTTTATTGGATTTTGTTAATAAACATTTTTGGAGGGAAAAGTCATGTGATTGTATCAATAGGGTATTTATATTCTGAGTAAAGGAATGTACTTTGGTTCTCATCCCCATTATATTTATTGGGATGAAAGCGCTTAACCTTTTATGTAAATTAACCTTTTACATAAACTGTTTTTTTTTTTACATTAAACAGACTAATCTCAATGGTGTGTGGTCAGCTTTTAAAATATATACTACATTTGGTGCCGTTCAGTTGTTGGGAATTGAGACTCTACCTCAGCTGGACTGATTCATGGTACCTTAACCATTATGTCAGTCTCCAGTCCCTTACACCAATCCTCATTTTTTTGGCATTTGCATACTAGGAAAGTCCAACTGGTCAAAGAAAATGTCCCTTTTCAGTGGAGGTCTAGGGAGAAGAGCTTGAGAAGATACATTATCAAAACAGTTTGACAGGTTGATTAGATGAGTATACATACATAGGTTTTACGTATCAAAACTAGCTAGATTCATTGAAACATAACATGCAGGATACACAAAGATGAAGCACAAAATATACAATCATCTGAAGAGTGAGGTTACACAAAGCAGAAAAGGCACAAAGTGCAACACAGTTTACAGTAATCAAATGATCGGTCAGTTTTAGATATGGTGCTATTAATATGTCTGTAGTCCATATGAGGGGAGAGTAGAAATAACGTAGAAGTTGAAGTCAGACTGAGGATGAACAGGAGTGGCACCATGTTTTAGGGAGGTTCTGTTTAAGTAAAGTTTTGAAGTGTGTGATGCCTGATGGTTGTCTGATAGTCAGTAGGGTTGGGTTCCAGGCTTTTGATATATAGTAGGAATACAGTAATACAGTATTTCACCTGCTAAATTATTTGATTTGGATAATGATGGCAGTAGTTCATCATTTGAGTGAAGTTGCCTACCAAGGGTGTATAGATGAATTCTGAAGCCTGACACACTTTTCAGGTTGATGCACAAGTTTGTGGTTAATGACAAGCTGAGAGAAGATTAATGAATGTCTGAGATCAAGCAAACCGAGCTGTTTAAGGGGTATGCAATGATGGGTTCTGAACCTGTGACTGGTATCAATCATTGCCACTTTATTACAGCACTGCTCCAGGGAGAAGAGAGTGGTAGAGTTAAGGTTATTAGGACTGGGGCTGCATACAGGAAAGTAGGGAGTAGTAAGCTTGTAGCTATAGCGGTTCTGGCCTTATCTATTAAGAATGATTTGGCTCTAGAAAAGGAACTGAGTTTCTGGTGTTTTATTTATGGTTTCCCTTATATGTAGGTAGAATTTTAGTTTTTCATCAATTGTGACTCCCAAGAGTTTAGTATGAGTTACCAGTTCATTTGCAATATTGTTGGCTGATGAGATGGTAAACTGCTTTTTTAGGCCAATGAAAGGTTTGGGTGGGAGAAGGAATATCTTTGTTTTCTTTGGGTTGAGTGGGAGTTGGGAGCCTGATAGCCATGCTTTAACTGAGGAGAGGGATTCCTGGGTAAGCTTTATGAGTTTGTTCAAGCAGCTGGCAGAGCAGGTGAGGAATGAATCATCTGCATATTGAATGATGCATGCATGTCCGGTTCCAGTGTGCATGTCATTGGTGAAGATATTGAATAGTAGGGGACCCAGAATGGATCCTTGTGGCACTTCAACAATTACAGAGAGAAGGAAGGAGAATTCATTTTGCTATTTAAATGCCTGGACTCTGTCTTTTAGGTAGCTGCTGAACCAGGTGGTTGCAGATGGTTCAAGTTCTAGAGAAGTTAGTGTTTGTAGGAGTTTAGCATGGGAGACTGTGTCAAAGGTTTTCAACATGTCTAGAAAGAGGATAGATCCCAAGTTACCAGAATTCCTATCCTGGTTCACTGTTATAATAAAGTTAACAAAGGCAGGTGAAGTACTGTGCTGTGGATGGAAACTGTGCAAGGTTAGGGATAGTAAGGTATTGTCATTAATAAAGGTAAACAGTTGTTTTTGTATACATTTTCTATCACTTTTGAGAGAGGAGATTGGATTGCTATTGATCAGTAATTAGCAATGTTAGTGAAGCTCCCACCTTTTTGAAGGGGTAATACACACATTTTTTTTCTAAAGAGTGGGGACATGACTTTCAGCAAGAAAGTGGTTGATTAATATAGAGATGGGGTAAACCAACACTTCAGCTGCTACCTTAAGATATTAAGCTGCTATCTTATCAGGTACTCTGGTGGTAGAGATTAATTTAAGGGGTAATTTCTTTATGGTGGATAATAAGGGCACAGGTCTGGTGGGTAAGGCTTTCTGGCTAGTTGTCTCAGATGGTAGAAATAGACACTGAGAGGAGATGGGACTTGAGTTACAAATAAATGAAGTAGCAGTTTGAATGAAGTGAATGTTGAATTGGGTGGTGGTGTTTTCATTTTGGTTTTTGATGGTTGGGGTAGCTTGTGTAGCCTGTCAGAGTTGTAGTAGGAGATTTGTTGCTGACCAAAAGGCTTTTGGGTTGCATTGGTTATTATACTGCATTGTGCACTGGAAGCTTTTTTTTAATGTGCCTTATCCTGTCTTTAGTTATGTTCCTAAAGTGTCTGTACTGTTGTCGATTTACTGTGCTTCGGTTTTGTTTCCAGGTTTCCCATGCTTTATCATATTTTTTCATTAATATTTTTATTTCCTTCGATAGCCATGGTGCTGTTTTAATTTCAATTCTTTTTGTTCTTATGGGGCCGTGGTGTTTAGAATGTTAAGAAATATGGAGTTAAAGTAAACAATTGCACTGTCCAGATTATAAGTTTATAATCATTTCCAGTTTATGGCTTTTAGTTCTGAGATAAAGGTTTCTGGGTTGAAAGAGGTAAGGTCGCAAGCAGTGTTGCAGCAATGGCATTTTTGAATTGGTTTTTGATTTCTTATTGAGAAGGTTGGGTAATGTTCGCTTAGTACATCTGGTAAAGTCTCAGCAGAGGTGAAATATTTGGGAATGTTGGTCAGTATCCAGTCAGTAATTGTTGATTTGTTTGTTGTTTTGTTGTATATAGATGGGAAACTGAAAACTTGGTTGAAATTGTAAAGCTTTATGGCATTTGATGGGGAATCTGAGGCAATGGTATTCCAGTCTGTGGTAAAACTGTGTAGAATAATTGTTATTATACAATGACTGGCCAGTAATATTCAAAAAGGAGCACGCTGAATGGTCAGCCCAACCAGCATGTCCGTTGTAAATCCAAAAATATACCAATGGAAAAAGGTCCTGTCGCCCAGACTTTTTCCCATTAGTATTACTTTCCCATTAGTATTTCTCATAAAATTTTTACTTTTCTTTCCTTTTTTTTTAAATAAATTTACAAAATGGAAGACCTCAAATGAACAAGATAGATGGTGTAGAGAAAAATAAGAGGATAATCAGGTATGTTCTGCAAAACTAAAGAAACGCACCTGATTATACTTTTACTTTCTCCGTTCTGGTTCTCATGAATGTTAAAAGTCTCCAGGTTGCTTTTTTCTTTTAAATAAATAAAAAAAAAGCAACAGAGATCTTCCTTTCTCTGTTGCTTTCTTTGCACAGCACTGGTGTACTGCATAAGCGTGGGAATGCAAGTCCCATACACATGTGCAGTACATCAGAAAAGCCCCAGGATACCAGAAAAATGCGGAAGGGCACTATGAAGCCATTATGCAAAGACATTATTTAAGAAAAGTAAGTAATATTTTTCTTAAATAATGTCATTGTCTAATAGCAATAACTGACTCTGTGGTGTGGTGTAGTGCAGATTTACCCATGGTTTGCTTTATTTAAATACTCAGGCTTTGCCACCATGATTAAACCACACCAACCATAGGTAAATCTTCAATATACCACACCGATGTCTTCGTTATTGCTGTAGTAATGGGATGTTTAAGGAAGTCCAGGGTAGGAATTCTTCTGTTGTGTTTATATTATTGCCAGGAGGTATATATAGATCTATTAAGCAAACACTTTTGTGAACATTCACTTTTAGGGAAGTTAAGAACTCGGCATTATTTATGATTGGAGTGCTGGTAGGAGAGACAGTAAGGTTAAGCAGTCTTTTGTACCGAATGGCTATACTACCAATTTTTTGTTAATTCTGTCTTAACATGTAGCCTGGTGGTATGATTTCTTCATCTTTGATTTGTGGTTTTAACTGGGTTTCATTAATTGCTAGGATATCAGGGTGGGTTTGATTAATCCAGCCGTGTAGGTCTGCTATTTTGTTGTATATACTTCTTGGATCAATTGCATATAACTGTAAGCAAGAAGAAATGTTAGCATTATGGCAGGCTTGCTTGAGTTTAGTGAGTAAACTTGTGGAGCTAAGGGTCCTGGGTTGAAGTGAATGTCTCCAGATGATTCCATCTTTCAAAGGTAAAGGTATTTTGGGGCCATTGTAGTTTGGTTATGGCTTTTATGTTGTCTGGATGGTGTCAGGCTTCAGTTCTGAATTTATTCTTGTAAAGTAGGCTGTTTGTTATGTTTATAAGGCTAGCATTTATGGTGAAGTGGGTGTGGGGGGTTTTAGGGGATATATGTCTGCATGGATGTGGATTCTTTGATTACTGAGAGGTAAGTGTTAGTAGGAGGTGATATGGGCAAGGGTTAGAAGTGATAATATGAGAATAAAATCCAAAGGCAGCCAAGATGAAAGCAGGAACTCACCAGCAAAGGTTTCACTGTTTATTAGAACCAGATATCAAAAAAAACGTTGTTGAATAACACAGATTATAATATGAGAAGTAACATAATGAGCATTTTAAAGTGAAATGTGGTTGCTGCTAACTACATAGTTGTAGTGGAAGGAAGGAATAGGGAGCACTGCTGCTAGGAATAGAGATGTAAAAAAGTAAAATAAAAAAGAAAATGTTGGAATTAGTTAAGTAGTGGTGTAGGAGATTCAACTTTAAAGAAACTCTGTTAGTTGAAGAGGTTTAAAATGATTTGGAAACTGGATAGGCTGTAGAGTTTGATGGGAGGAGTTAGTTATGTTTGAATGAAGGTGTGGTGAGGGTGTGAGGGAATAGTGGTAGGACAGTAGAGTGGAATGAGCCTGAGTGAAGCGAGAGTGAATGTAGAAGCCTACACAGATGAGAAAATTGTGCAGTACCTCACAAAAATCTATCTGTAAGAAATGTGGCCAATACAGAGTAAGTGAAGGTGCCACATTAATAATTTAAGTCGTATCCACAGTCTAATTAGCTAGAAAAGACTCTGATGGAGTAACACTCCTACTAGGCTATTTTACTATGGCCAATGTAGTACAAACTGAATAGTTAGGAGGAAAACTAGGGAGCACTGCATGTACTAGAGCTAGGGGATTATAAAGAAAGCTTAATCACTTAGACAAGGCTTTTTCATCACCTTCCAGCTACTGAGCCAAAACAACTGCATGATGAAGTACTTGAATTAAAAAGAGATATTTAATGTCTATGGCTGGTTGTTTCTCGTCCCTTTTGGTGTATTTTTTGAGAGGATGGACTTTTCTCTGTGTGAGTAATTCTACTTTCTTAATAGTAGCTCTTTGCACCAGTTAAGGCATGCAGCAGGAGATGGAACTTGTAAAAATAAAAGGAAAGTAGAATGAATCTAAAAGTTATCATATAGGAGTGCAGGTTTGGAAGTAAATGAATAAGTTAGTAAACAAGAATGTTTTATATTACATAACAGAGAGGAAAATTTAAAAAAATCAAACAATTATCAAAGAGCTCTTTTTCTGTAGGTGTCTGACCATATATCTACATCAGTTTAGCAATGACCATACTATGGTATTCAGCTCCAAATAAACAGCAGCCAATGCGATACAGGTTGAATAGTTAAGGAGGCATATTAGGGAGAATTTCTTCACCAGATTGTCTTCTACTTTCATGCATATGTGCCCAAACCAATGTAATCTGTTCTCTTTGACCTTCTCTGCAGCTGGAGCTACATTGACCTCTGCACAGATATATCTACTTTTTCATCTGTCCCACAACATGCATCCAGGCACTTCATCTCCATCACCAATAGCTTCCTGCAATAGCTTCCCCAATGGCTTTGACTTTACTGCCCTGGTTTCTGTACCATACAGTAGTACTGGTAGACCACTGTTTTGTAGACCTTTTTTTTTTTGGCATTCTTCTGTCACCCACTACCCCTGACACACTATGCCAGTTTGGCTGCACTCCCTCTTACTCTAGCTTTGACTGCCTCTTTCAGACCTCCATTCTCCTCAACCACCCCTCCCACATACTTGACACTATTTACCTGTTCAACTATTTTCCCTTCTATCACAGTTTTCAGCTCCTTCTGATTTCCCCCATGTGCTGTCATGACAACTGTCTTTTCTGTACACAGTTTCATTCTATGTGCCCTAATTTTGCATTCCACTCCCATAACGTGTTGATGTTCTTGTTCAGAATCTGCTTGTAGTGCCACATCTTCTGCATACAATAGTTTTGTTGATGTTTCTCCTCAGACCTATTTGCTAATGTAGTTCATCACCAATATGAACAGCTTTGTGCCCAGAGATGAACCCTGATACACAGCCACTCCCACTGGAAACCCTTCTGTGAACACTGTTTGTGCTTGTGTCATTGGGCCCTTGTACATAAAAACCTATACCAAAAGAAATGAGACTCAGACTAAAAAATAAAATTATCTGTATTTAGCATTTTCATCCCATAGACTTCTTCAGAATACAATCAAATACAATTATTAAAATGTTTTAAATAAACCTAAAAGTGTCACATGACATTCACCAACCAATCATTTTGAAGAAAACTCAAAAGAGAGCAAATCACAAATAGTGGTAAAAAAAGAAAAGAATCCCAAAATGCTGAATGATTCATAACAGTAAGTCATAAAACATTAAATACTTCTTTCCCACTAAAAAAGCCGTACATCAGTAAACCACAGGTATAAAACCAAGATCAAGTATTATCTTGGTAGTGATACTGTTAGGCAGGGGTATGCAACCTGTGGCTCTGGAGCCACATGTGGCTCTTCCACCCCTCTGCAGTGGTCCCCTGTAGCTTTGAAAAATAATGGCCACTTTACCGCACAACACACACACACACACACACACACACACACACACACACACACACATACACACACACACACACAAACACACACACACACACACACACACACACTGAGAGCAATCCAGTGATGGACTTTAAATATTGCTCTTATAAACTTGCTAGAATAACATGGTTTCTGTTGACATGCATTTTCCACACACACACATAGTTACCTCTCGACTGTGCTGATTTTCGCAGAATGTCCTGATTTTTGCCTCATATGTTTGGTCTGTTTCTCATAAAATTGTGGTTTTCTGGCAAATCATTGAGAGAGAGAAATAGACAGACATTTCAGTTTCAGACTTCATATCCTTCAGAAAAATTCATGCTAATGCAAAATATGTGATTCTAGCAACTTTCTAAAAAGTGTCCCTATTTTTACCTTTGTGCCCCACTATTTATGGCTTTGTCCAGATTTCTTGTTCTAAGAGGTTGAGAGATATGACACACATGCACACACACACACACACACACACACACACACACACACACACACACACACACACACACACACACACACACACACACACAGAGAGCAATCGAGCAATCCCAACAAAGGAACAAAAATAGGGATGGATTTTAAATATTGCGCTTATAAACTTAGTTCTTTTATATTTAGGTAATAACTATATATAAAACTTTATACACTGTGTTATCTTCATTTTAGGGGTCAAATAGGTTTTTGTGGCTCCAGATGAATTTTATTTGGTGAGAGAGGGGCCAAAATGGCTCTTTTGGTAGTGAAGGTTGCAAACCTCTGTGTTAAGGAAAGGGTATTCAGTAAAGTACAGTGTAGAGTTTGGTTGGGGCAGTGGTAGGGTTAGTACACATAAGTAAGATGTGAGGGAGGGGGGGGCAAGTAAAATATTGGCTCACACAGCTACAATTTCACAGTGCAACAAATTAATGTAATAATATTCCAGAACTTGTATACTATGGAAGCTGTGATGAGAAAGATTACATTTCACTAGTTACCATTTTGTCAAAAGGTAGATATCCCATGACAGAATCTCTCCACACTTAGTAAATGACTTCAAACCAAAAGATTTAGTTTTCTTCTGTGGGAAAGCAATGTATGAGAACAGTGGGCCTGTAAAACATGTATCTCATGAAGATAACCATATCCTTTAACATGGTAACCTACAATAATGCAGTGAATGTTGATTACTCAGGGTCCACGGCATTAATATTAGAGAATTTGTGTAAGCACTGAGTGACCTCAGCAATGAAGCCTGTGAAATCATTGGATATTTACATAGTCCTGGTAATAATGCACATGACTGTTATGCACCCTCCTATGATCACACTCTTTATAGTATGTGATCACTTGAAGGAAGTTAGAATACATAATAACAAAAAATATTATGAAAATGACATCTTTCTGAAAAAGGAAGATTCAGTTTTGAATTAAAATACTGCATTTTATTTCATTTGTTTTCCTACATTTTAAAATATTTTTCCTATATCTATTTTACCTTCTCACCTGATCATCCTGCCATACCATGGCATGGCTGCTATCTGACCTATTAATTTACCCTGCCTATATCCATCACAGTCTTCCGTTTATGGTGGTGGTTACAACCATGCAGTGATACTCTATAATTTATGACAATGCTGGTTCTTCTTTTTAGACCTTACTGCTTTGTATCTCTGTTGTCTTGAAGGCATCATGCTATGCCACTAAACTGGGACCACATAAGAGTATACATTCATACTTCTGTTCCCCTTCTTGACATGAGAATTTGAAGCTTCCTTGAGAGCCAGACATCTCCTTCTCTTGAAGAGGGTCAGCAAGGTGCTCTGCTTGACATGTATGGGGTTATGAACCTATCCCTCCAGTACGTTCTGTTGATTGTGGTAATGAGGTTAAGGTCTCTGGAGCATGTGGTGCGGAGGGATTGGGATTTCTTTAGATGTAGCATTTCTAATATAGCTGGGTCAGGCATGGCTTTGTAAGTCAAGCAGAGATCATCTCTAAGTAGGCGATATGAGACAGAGAATAGTTGGAGTTTTTTGAGCCTGTCCATATAGGACAAGTGTTTAAGGCCTAGGATCTTCTTTGTGAGGTACTTTTGCACCCTCTCCAGTTGTTGCAGGTGTCTAGTGAGGTACATGCCAAATGGGGCATTGTACTCGATGATTAGCCTAATGAGGGAAGAGTAGAAGGAGACAATGATCTCTTTCACCTTAGTAATGAGATGTGCCACATAGAAGGACTTTCTGACCACAGTGGCAATGTGGTGATCAAAAGAGAGGTTGCTGTCAACCTGTGTTCCCAGATCTCTTATAACGCCTTCTGTGTTCAGTGGAATACCATCAATTTGGTAATTCATGGGAACTGGGTTTTTCCGAAAGGGGATGACGACACATTTTTTTGGCATTGAGCTTAAGGCCATGGTTCTGACACCAGTTGTTGGTCTCAGTGAAGCCATTCTGTAGGATGTCAACATCACTTGGAGAGTTAATAATAGCTCCAACTTGCAATTGTCTGCCGACTTTGTCAGCCAGAGTCCCTTCGTGTTGGCCTGGACTTCAGAGAAGTATATACTAAACAGGAGTGGACCCAGGACCGAACCCTGTGGGACTCCACTCGAGACTAGTCGGCAGTCTGACTTGGAGTCAGCTACTTTCACACTGTGGGTTTTATCTGTGAGCCAGTTTGCAACCCACCTGGTGATACAGGGGTTGATGCCTAGCTTAGTGAGTTTTTCTATGATTCCTGAATGAAGAATGGTATCAAAGGCCTTGGCCAGATCAAGGTAGGCTGTATGAACCACCTTGCCTTCATCCACAGCTCTGGTGACTGACTCAAAGAAGTCAACCAAGATGAGCAGTAATGATCTACTCTTCACAAAGCCAAACTGTGTGGATCCAGAGTTTGGAGATTCCCTATATCCTTGTTTATTAGGTCCATGATGATGCGTTCCATAGCTTTGCATATCAGACTTGTCAGGCTAATGGGGTGATAGTTCCCAGGGTCTGTAGTCACTCCTCCTTTGTGGAGAGGGATGACTATAGCAGTGCACCATTCAGTAGGGACAAAGCCTGAGGTGAGGCTGTGATTGAACAGGGCAC
The DNA here is from genome assembly GCF_019279795.1 of Protopterus annectens. Lineage (NCBI taxonomy): Eukaryota > Metazoa > Chordata > Ceratodontiformes > Protopteridae > Protopterus > Protopterus annectens. Next base: position 1,338,395,896 of record NC_056739.1, read on the forward strand.
ACAGGTGAGGTACCAGTTCACTTTGTAGTTCATGCAGAACACAAACAGGGATATTGTCATGTCCCATAGAAGCTGTATTCTTGGCCTTGGACAGTGCTGTTTTAACCTGTGTAGCAGTAATACTGGGTGCCTGGCAATCTACTAGTATTGTGATTGGTCCTTTGGGGGGAGGGGTAAAGTTGGTACTGAATCTGTCAGCCAGTATTTTGGCAATATCTGTTGGCTAGGTATAGGAGGTACCATTGTGCAGTAGCTCAGAGCAAATCTGAATATTGCCATGGAGGTCCTTTACATAATTATAGAAGGTCTTGTGGTTGTCTTTACTATCTGCTGAAATTTTGCTTTCATAGCTAGCTTTAGAGATTTGATGAGGGATCTCAACTTTTTGTTGAGGGTGATAAGGGAGTTTTTCCAATCTTGGGACTTCACCTTATTCTGCATCAGTTTCCTCCTTCTGTTGTAGAGTTTGTTTGTGGCAGGCGACCACCAGATTGGCTTCCATTTTTTGGAGGAGAGCATCTTGGTTCTGTTGGGTATGGCGAGATCCATGCATTTGTGTAAGTGTTTGTACAGTGCATTGGTGTATGACTCCGTGGTTATGCAACTATTCTCCATTTGCATGGGTGCCGTGAAGTTAGCTAGCTCTGTTTTTAGGAGCCCAAAGTTAGCTTTGGAGAAGTTTTTCATGGTGGTTACCTTTGCAGGGGGTGAGTGGGTGGGAGTGATGTGGATTTCCAAGGTGATTAGTTTGTGGTCGGATCTAACTAGGGAGGAGCTGACTATTGGTTTAGAGCAACAGTTGCCCATGTTAGTAATAACCAGGTCAAGGATGTTGCTCCCTCTAATGGGGGTAAGAATGAGCTGGTCCAGTGCATTGGAATTAAACATACTCCAGGAAACGTTGGACAAGTGTATTGGTACATGAGTAGTTTTCCCAGTTAATGGAGGGGTAGTTGAAGTTGCCTAGTATGAGAGTGTTAGGTTGGACCCTAATATTCTCCAGGGTGCTTAGGAATGTGGAGTGTGAGTCTTGGGACATGGTTGGGGACCTATAGCAGACTATGACCTGAATCGCTGTCTTACCCAATGTTAGCTGCACCTGAAGTATCTCTGATGTGTTATGTTGGGCTACCAGTCTGCAGGTGTGTGCATCCTTTATGAATATGGAAACACCACCACCTTTGGAGCTTCAGTCCAAGTTCTGAGGCTGAAAGGTGTGAAAAGAGTTATAGCCTGGTAGTGTAGGGGTGCTTTCTGCTGCCTTGAACCAGGTTTCTGTTACAGCACAAATGTCGATGTTCTCCATTTTAAGGAGTGCTTCAAGTGAGTGCATTTTGAGATAGTTGAACAGCATGACCCTCAGATTGCATTTGTTTGTAGCTGTTACAGTGGTAATTTGGTTTTTGGAACACCACCTAAAAAAGGCACTATAGGGGGGGCAAGAGCCTTGGCCAGTATCCAGAAGCCCAGGGGTGACAGATGCAGCTGATCTCTGGCAAAGCATCAAGGTCTGTCAATCATGTCATCCCAGGCAGACAGATACTGGATCCCCTTAGAATTACACCAGAAACTTAGCCAATTGTTAAAATCAATCATTTTCTGCTTGTACTGTGGTATCATTCTGAGTGATGGTAGGATGCTGCTCAGGCCTAGGGTCATAGCCATCTGGGCTACATAATCCGAGAACTCCTCCATGTCTCTTTTCATGTAGTCCAGGGAGGTATGTCTCAGGTCATTCACACACACATGTACAATGACTGAGTCATATTTGTACCTGTTGTTGAGGGACCTGAGTGCATGCGTTATGTTGTGGATCCTGGCTCCTGACAGGCAGCTGGCTGTTACTTTCTCCTTATTCATCCTAGTGAGTGGGACATCAGTGTACCTCACTATCGAGTCACCTATGACTAATGTGTTGGGCATGCTGTTTTGCCTTAGGTGCTTTGGTTGAGTGGCACACTATTTAAGAGAGTTATGTGTCTCATGATTAGTGTTGTGTTGTGGTGGTCAAGTGTGTTTCTGCCTTGGAGGTCTCTGCTGTTTGGGTAGACTTTTATTAAGAGCCTCCATGAAGGTGAGTGTGTGGTTTGTGTTTTTATGTGAAGGAGGTACTGGTGTGTGTTCTGGAGGGCTATGTGTTCCATATGGTATGGTGCAAGTGTTGACCTTCTCCTCTTGACCAGCTATTCCTGTCTTGGCTGGAAAGTGCGTGGCATCCAATTTCAATATATAAGTGCATCTCTTGCAAGTCTGAGTGTTGGGAGGTAAGAGGAGAGGGTTGTCGGTGTTCATGAGGCAGTTGCTACATTCCCTCAGGATGCCCAAGTTCACCAGGTTAATAGGAGAAAGCACAGGGCACTGACCTTTAGACATGCCTGGATGGGTGGGCATTAATAATAAGTACTGAATGTGTTTCCTTGTTGAAAGTTTAGTGCTGGTAGCACTTTTGTGTGCTACAATAATTGCTACAAAAGTCGGCTAAAGACAAGTAAGCTAGTAAAAGTGCAGCAGAGGAGAGAACTAGTAGATCTAAGTGAAAATTTGAAGAGCAGACTTTGGCACTGCTCGGAAGCGTGCAAACAGTCCTGGATTCAGCAAGTCTATATTTGGACTAGATTAGTTACAGGAAAGGTGTCAAACAAGCTAAAATGCGGGCTTTAAAACCAGAAAGTTAAGAGAGATGGGAAAACTGCCCAAACAGCCAATAAACTACAATTTCTGGGCCAGAAATCACTCCTCTTGTGGTAGATAGGCTACCTAGTGCTTACCACTCCCACTGACAAACTAGAAGGCTTCCCTCCATCAGAGAGAGGCTTGGGCAGCTCAGAAGCTTACAAACAGTCCTGGATACAGCAAATCTGTATCTGTACTAGACTAGTTACAGGAAAGGCGGGAAACAAGTGCAAATGCAGGCTTTTAAACCAGAAAGTTAAAAGAGATGGAAAAAACTGCCCAAACGGCCAATAAACCACAATTTCTGGGCCAGAAACCACTCCTCTTGTGGTAGATAGGCTACCTAGTGCTTACCACACCCACTGATAAGCTAGAAGGCTTCCCTCCAACACAGAAAGGCTTGGGGGGCTCAGAAGCTTACAAATAGTCTTGGATACAGCAAATCTGTATCTGGACTAGACTAGTTACAGGAGAAATGGGAAACAAGCTCAAACGCAGGCTTTTAAACTAGAAAAGTTAAAAGAGATGGAAAAACTGCCCAAACAGCCAATAACTACAATTTCTGGGCCAGAAACCAGTCCTCTTGTGCTAGATAGGCTAGTTAGTGCTTACCACTCCCACTGATAAGCTAGAAGGCTTCTCTCCAACACAGAAAGGCTGGGGAGGGGCTCAGATGCTTACAAACAGTCCTGGATACAGGAAATCTGTATCTGGACTAGACTAGTTACAGGAAAGGGGGAAACAAGTGCAAATGTGGGCTTTTAAATCAGAAAGTTAAAAGAGATGGAAAAATCTGCCCAAACAGCCAATAAACTACAATTTCTGAGCCAGAAACACTCCTCTTGTGGTAGATAGGCTACCTAGTACTTACCACTCCCATTGATAAGCTAGAAGGCTTCCCTCTAACACAGAAAGGCTTGGGGGGGCTCAGAAGCTTACAGACAGTCTTGGCTATAGTAAATCTGTATCTGGACTAGACTAGTTACAGGAAAAGTGGTAAATAAGCTCAAATGCAAGATTTTAAACCAGAAAAGTTGAGAGAGATGGAAAAACTGCCCAAACGGCCAATAACTACAATTTCTGGGCCAGAAGCCACTCCTTTTGTGGTAGATAGGTTACCTAGTGCTTACCACTCCCACTGATAAGCTAGAAGGCTTCCCTCCAACACAGAAAGGCTTGGGGGGTCTTAGAAGCTTACAAACAGTCCTGGATACAGGAAATCTGTATCTGGACTAGACTAGTTACAGGAAAGGCAGGAAACAAGCTTAGAATTTTTTTTTTACAGAAAGGCAGCTAAAACAGCACTAAAACAATTCAAGTGTAGTGCAAGCTAGCACACTTGAGTTTGTAGCAATATTAGAGCAAATACAGTTTAAATAAATGCAATTTATTCAAACTGTATTCTGAACTGAATTTAATTATTGTTTTATTCAACTCTGAAAATTAAAAAGTGCCAAAAAATATACTTTCAGTTGAGAAGCGCACTCAGTCAGAACACAAGGAGATTCTAGCAATTTTTTTTTTTTTTTAGTAAAGTAGAAAGGGAGAAAGCAGGAACAGAAGATAATTCAAGGTTAAGAACCTAAGTGGGTTGGCCTTCTCAAATGTTCTCTCTGTATTAGATAGAATGAGTTAATGACACTAGACTGGGAGGATTGTCCCAGATCAAATTTACAATATCGGTGGGCAACTGCAAATTCACCAAGTATAAGAACAAGACACCAATAGGGAGGGTGGGGACACCAGTAGGGATGGCGGGTGAGAAACTATTACAGCTACTAGCAGTAGCCACTAAATTAAATATTACAGCTACTAGCTGTGGCCACTAAATGAAAGTTTTAAACAGATAAAGGAGCAATAAGACTCTAGAGAATGCTTTTAACTGGAAACAAATCAGTTATATGATACCTGACTAGAAAACAGAAACCTCACAACAATGCACAGAAAAGTATAGCTAGAGCACTCACAAACAGAAAATACAACTTTCAGTATGAAAAAGCAGTTTACAGTTAAGTAATTCAGTAAAGATACAATTAGAGTAATGAAACAGTATCTAGCAATGCAAAATACAGTTAAAACAGTATAAAACAGTACATAAATGCAGTGAAACAGTAAAAAAGCTTTATAACAGTGCAAAATGTAGTAGATTTGCTGTATAGTACAATTATAATGTTAAAGAAGTGAAATTCAATGAAATAAATGTAAGAAATAATTTATTCTGCTCTTGGAATCTTAATAAATTTCTGCTCTGTCCCAGTGATGAACCATCATTCCACAGCCTGGTAAATACCTGAGGCATCTTATATCTGTGAAGAAATAAAAGAATATTAGGATCCATGATGTAATGAGCTATAAAACTGTGAACATCTTGTTTTTGTTTTTTTTTTTTTAATTTAGTTTGTATTGTTAATCTGGATAGCTAGGTATATAGATAAACAGAGAGATAGATATGGTCTGTTATTGTACTACTGATCTCATTAAATCATATAAACAGTATCATAGGCATTCAACATCTGGCACAGAATAGTAGAGATACTGTTTCAAATTAAAAGTCTCCTTTAGCCTGTTATTTTGCTGTTTGAAGTGATCATTAATGTCTGACTTTTTGTAGTGTTTCTATTTGATCAAGGTATAAAAGCAGATGAAGTCATTTTGGTCTGTCGATAAAATGCTTAAATCAATAGTAAGTGATATGTGATGTTTATTGATAATGATTGTGGCACTTCATCCAGTGCTTTTGCTGTCATCAGCTGTCCAGAGTTTGTTATACTATGCAAACTCTTGACTCTTTCCAGAGCACAAGAAAAGCCCACCTGATTTCTTCAGTTAACAATACATTTCAGCTTAAGTGAACTTTAATAGAATGCAGGGACTTCAGAAATCACATAGCAGATGTTGGTCTAATAATAGTTTGTGCAGACCTATGCAGGTACACTGTACAGCATTCATAATGCCTTTCTTGGGAAAAATCATGGAATAAAGTAAACCCTGTCTCTGACTTCAGCAGAACAGAGTGAAACAACTTCACATTTAAAATGACTTTAAACGAATTAACTTCCAGTAAAGAAAATAGTAGAAGAGGCCTTGTCCCTTAAGTGGGAAGAGATCAGCTATACGATCCACAACAACGCTACAGTAAGGAAACTGGAAATAGATGACTAATTAGAAGATAGTTTTTATTCAGAATGTTACATGAGTATTACAACTTCATAAGGGGTGACAAAGGACATCAGAATAAACTGCATAGCAAGAAAAAATGAATATCAGTATGAGTCGTGCTTTGAAAGAACAGCAGCAGAGGTGATCGTAACTATGAAAGAAATTATATAAAGGCATACCAGTGTAGCAATATTCATTACATTGTATTTTTTATATTATTACTTTACCTGCTTCACAGTATAAAATGTTCTGTTCTTCCCAATTCTACTATATCAGATAAATAACAATTTTGTTCTTTCAGGCTTTCAATATCTATTTTGCAGAGATACACATTTCAGTGATTACTTTTCCAGGGAAAACAACATAAAATGATAGCAAAATATGATCTGATGTGTTCCTAAATTCATTCTGATAATATATATTCCATTCAAGGTGATTCTCTTTAAATGTTTCTTACACACAATGTTGTTTGTGGAGCATGGTGATAAGGGTTATTTTCAGTAATGTGACATATAATGCAAGCCTGTTTCTGTCCATTTCCTGTGTCCTTTTAAATTAAGTCAAGGAGACTTGAATATAGGATTTTTTGTATCCTGTGTGAGGTGCTGGTGATTGTTCATGGCAATACTCACTTTTAAAAGCACGCACAAGCAATAACATTCCCTCTTCACAACATTTCTCACAAGTAAAACTCAGGTCAGATCTATAACAACTAGATTTCCCAAGAGTCCTGCAATTGAGGCATGAAATAAGGGCTGAAGATTTTTTTCTCCAGAAGGAACTGGGAAATTTAACATTTCTTCCTGTCTTTGAGAGACATCAACATAACTTACCTTAGAACAAATAAATTAAAGTCACACTTCAAGGTTACAAATAAAAACAAACAGATTCACATCCAGAACTTGGGGCTAATTAGAAAAAGAACATACAGTACACCTTCAAGTTGCCTGTAACACTATGTAAATATTAGCCTATGCCAAAACAGTAATAGCTAGAATGTCACAACAGTTTCAGTATGATTTTGAATTATCTTAATATACTGTTAATATTTTATGCATGTTTTACATGTTTGGACTGGAAGAATAAATTAGCAGAAGGATTTTTTCAGGAAACATTCAAAGCGGAGGTGCACAATTATGGAGTGTTATTTTTATCCATCTCAATTTAAATTCTCTGAATAACACAAATACATTAAAAACAACATAACTGACTCGGCACTAACAAACTGACAAGAGAAATGTGCATACCTGGCAGTAAGACAAAAGTCAAAATGTGGCTCAGAATCTATTTCCTTGATATTAATTGTTCCATCAGGTCTGCCATTCTGTAGTCTGACAAGAATTGCCATGCAGCAGAAAAAAAATGACCTAGAACTGAAACATGAGTTTGTGATAACAGCTACCAGTGACAAACAGTATATTACCCAATGACAAGCAGAAAGAGACAATGCATGACAGAGAAGAGAGAGGCACTGAATATACTATAGCAAGATAAATTTTATGCCATTTTTACCATTTTACCAACTGCATGTCTGCCAAGGAAGTTGTCAAAAGAGTTAATATTTTATGAGTTATGGGCTAATTAACTGACCTACCAGCAGTAGTAACAGGCAAAGGCAAGAAAATGACATGCAAAAAAAGAGTGTTTATCTCATTTCACTAGTATCCAAATTGTTTCACCAAGAAAAAAATTGTTAATTTTCTTTGTTTAGCCATGTGTCATCTGCTGTGGTAACAGAGACAACTGTATTTTTTCTAACCTTGAAATAAACAGGAGACTGACCCTAGGGCAATGCTAATACAATTACCATGACCCACTACAGTCTGTTAAAGCACAGTTAGGAGAGACTACAACTTTTTCAAAATGATTTATCAGCCTGGTCACTAAAAGGGCTCCCGAGGAACCACCGCAATAGCACATCAGGGTATGTTATCTTTTTTAGGAGAAAACTTGTTTTTCAATGCAGCTTCAGTTCAATACAACTTATTTAACTAATTATATTTCCCCAAACTATAATTCAGCAATTCATTATTCTCCATTGAATCACTTCTATGAGTTAAGTAAACTTACACTAAAGTTATTTGCTTATTTATTAATTTCTTTACGAATGGACTGGTCCGATAACCCTTTTTGGGTAAGATCTGTTACCAAAAACAAAATATAGTATACATCAGTCAACTGGAAAAATACATACAGAGTTACTAATACATAGCATCAACATATGTTACGATACAATTTCTGTTACTAAGCATTCTATTAAAAAAGATAAGAAATGCTATACCACAAGAAACTCCACAGACTGCTGATATTTATAGCACATAAAAGTACAGTGAAAATATTTATGAAGTGATTAAAAGATGTAAAGACATTATATGTTATAATGGTAAAAGAGCACCAGGCAGAATTATGTGATTACCTGACTGACAGTAATCTGAGCAATGTACCTGATGTTGACTATTGTCATTGTCCTGACATGAAATATTTACATATGGCTAATCAAAAAAGGTGGATAGTGAACATTTTTTAGTAAAGCTGGTGCCATATCTCAGAATGAACTTTCAGTGATCTAGCTCTATGGCATTGAGTAATAAAGCCCTGGCTATGCCACAGATGACCCAATTTCAGATAGTGGCATGGACACCTGTACATGCTAGCCAAGGGGGATGGGAGTGTGTGGCCACTGACAGCTCACCCATATAGGAGGGAGGGATGTGGCTCAGGCTCACCACAAGGGTGACCTTTGACGGGAGCACTAGGTGTTACCTGGTGGAGTTCAAGTTTGCCATGCTCACACTGTGATAGTGTATCTTAAACTGGCACCTGAGAAGAGCTCAGTGTGCACAGGGGTGCGTCCCTTCAGAAGGCAGCAATGATAGCACTGATGGGGGAGGGGTTCTCTCAGTGGGAGATGGTAGGCCAATACCCTACCACTTGATTCTTATTGGGAAGTAGAAAGCCAATTGGGATTCTCTGACAGGAATGAATGGTCACAGGGTCCTTACCTTGCCCATCTATGTGCTGTCCCCATACCCTTGACAAATGGGTTGACTTGGTGCTGGAGTATAGACACTGGGGAAGGTACTAGGGCAAAAAAAAAAAAAAGAAAGATCTTTCAGAGTTGCATTATATGCTCAGGGTCATAACGAGTGGAAATGTTCATTTTGAAAGCTGAGTGTGAGTAGCAGACCAGGTATAATAATCAGTAGGTTATGAAAGAAAGTGTATTATATATAATATATATACTGGATGAAAGTCAATATGTTGTTAAAATTTGAAAAAAAATGACACATAACTAATGCAGTATACTCCGTCTAAAGTTTTTATTAGCCCTGTAGTTTAATTAGTGTCTCTGATGTAACCACCCTTCCCTACACAGTGGCTTGCCTCAACCAAACTCCATGCATATAATGCAAAAGATGCTATGAAAAAAGGCCACAAGAAAATAACATGCTGTTTTACAGAAAATAATGTGAAGGGAGACTGCAAAATCAAATCTTGACAGATAATGAGCAGTGTTATGAATTTTTTTCTTCTAGATGGCAGTGTTGGGTTTTGACTAAAGTGAAGAACAAGTAAAATGTATTAGTAAAATGAGAACTGAGTTGAATTTTCTGGTTTATTAGTGTAGTAATACTACTGTGGTGGTGGTGCTGCGGTAGCATTGTCGCCTCACAGTTAGACGTTGCATGTTTGATTCTCAGTTAGAGCGTATTCTGTGTGTCGACATGCGTGAATGGGCATTCCTTCATTGAAGGTTGTGCGTTAGGCCCGGCAAGCCAGCACGTAAAAATCTACTGCTAATCATTAGCGGACCGGAGTTCCGCTGTGGTGACCCCTAACCAGGAAAAGCCGACAGACAGACAGATTAGTGTAGGAAAACTAAGCTTGAAACACTTTCATTCAGGTTTGGAATTATGGCTCCAGGCCGCACTACTTATTTGAAGTTTGATTCTTGTTACCTGTGACAGATACATCGAAGTACATTGGCTTAAGACTTCTACTGACCTGGTGGTTAGAATTAGTGACCTAACCATATTATTCTGTTTTCTCAAGATAATACATGCTTGAGATGCATCTAACTCTTCTTATCTACATGAAGTAACAGATGTTGAGATAAGCACAAAAGCAAAATATGAGACTTCAGAAAAAGTCAAAACTAAGGAAATTTAAACATAAAACAAAATTATTTTTAAATAATGTTTTCTCTGTATGTAATACTATTGTGGTTGGATTAAACAGAAGAAAATAGCTTTCTGGAAAGAAAATCTACATATTTGAGTGAAATTGTTCTTTAAATAGTAAAATAAGTTAAAATAATGAAATGTTATATTAAGGTTAAGTATATTTTGACAATGCTTAGCCTAACGCTTAGCTAATGCTTAGCTAATGCTTAGCTATGGAAAGGATCATCATGGACCTCATAAATAAAGATATTGGGGACCTACAGACACTGGATCCTACCCAGTTTGGCTTTGTTAAGGGCAGATCCTGCCTCTTAAACCTGGTCGATTTCTTTGAAATAGTCACCAAGGCCATTGACAAGGGGAAGGTGGTTCACACAGCCTACCTGGACCTCGCAAAAGCCTTTGATACAATACCCCACTTGGGCATTATAGATAAGCTCACTGGCTTAAATATAAACCCCTATGTCACTAGATGGGTTGCAAACTGGCTCAAGGACAGAACCCACATGGTTAGAATTGCTGGAGCCATGTCAGACTCCAAACCAGTTACAAGTGGTGTCCCACAAGGCTCAGTCCTGGGACCTCTCTTGTTCAGTATATATTTCTCAGAGGTACAGGCCAACACGGAAGGACTGTGGCTGACCAAGTTCGCAGATGACTGCAAACTAGGTGCCATAATCAACTCTCCAGCCGACACAAGCATCCCCCAAAAGGGCCTCATAGAAACAGACAACTGGTGCCAGAGCCATGGCCTCAAGCTAAACACCAAAAAGTGTATAGTCATCCCCTTTGGCAAAAACAAAGTGCCCACAAATTACCACATAGGTGGTAATCCAGTAAGTACAGAAGAAGTAATTAGGGACCTGGGGACCCAAGCTTATAGCAATCTTTCATTTGACAACCATGTGGCCAAAGTGGTTAGAAAAGCATTTTATATAGCCCACCTAATCATGAAGGGATTCACATCTAGATCAGGGGAGGTCATCGTGCATCTTTACTCATCCCTCATCAGGCCCATAATTGAGTACAATGCCCCTTTTGGGATGTACCTTACCAGACACCTGCAGCAACTGGAAAGACCCCAAAAGTACCTCACCAAGAGGATCAAAGGGCTCAAACAGATGCCATATGCTTCCCGGTTAAAGAAACTTCAGGTCTACTCAGTGGCATACCGCCTGCTCAGAGGCGATCTGTGCCTGATGTATAAAGCCATGTCCAACCCAGAATTAATGGACATGCTGCACCTCAGAAAATCCAAATCTCATCGAGCCACGCGCTTGAGAGACTTGAATCTCAGCACTGAAATAAATAGGACATGCTGAAGAGACAGATTCATAACCCAGAGGCTCCCTTCACTCTAGAATAAAATCCCAGTCCAGGTTAGGCAGAGTCCCTCATTGACTCTCTTCAAGAGGAATCTTGATGAGTGGATGGGAGATCGTAGGTTTACCCCGGGTATCACTTCTGTGTCACTGTTAGACAGAGGCACAGTATACTAACCTCGAAAAAGGGCATAGCAAAATTAATTTAAAATGGGTGGCGAAAGCCAAACACACTCTGGCTAGGCTTATAAATGCCCTAGGGCAGATAGCCTAGTATGAACCTATGAACCTATGAACATATAGTGATAATAGTCTTGTAGTCACAACAGATATTCGTCTTCTGTGATGGCTTAACACTTGAATAGATGATATGGAAATTACATAAAAAGTGTTATCAAGAAAATATATTAACATTTGAAACTGCAAACCTTCTTAGCTGTGTTATTTTAACAGTCACTCATGATATGATGAGATTGCTTGGTAAGTAGCTGGTGGGCTTTTATTTAGCTCACTAAACTAGTTTTTCACTAAACCAGATTTGAAAGTTTATTTCTACAATTTTTATTTGCTTGTTTGTCTGTAAAGCAGGCAAAGGACATTGACCAATCAGACTGCTAACTACCTGCGCATCAGATCTGTTGCATGCATGGGGTAGGAGTAAGTTAGTGTAGGCCATCTAGACCTGACATTCAGTCACAGATCACTTCTTCCTGACAGAATTCAAGATCTTACTGACAGGCATTATTTCATAATGTTAATTCTGACATGTAATGGAAGAACACTCTGCACTCAAATTCAACACATATTTTTAACAAAAGAAGCAGAAACATCTTTAAGAAAATTTAAAAAAAGAGAGAACATCCAGAGATAAAAGCTTTTACAACACGAGGTGTAAGCATAATGGCTCCTGTTGACAGCCAATGTTTGTGTCTTTCGGCTTTTCCCGGTTAGGGGTCGCCACAGCGGAACTCCGGTCCGCTAATGTTTGGTAATGGATTTTTACGTACCAGGTTACCAGCCCTGATTCACAACCTTCAACGAAGGCACACCCCATTCACGTATGCCTCCACACAGAAGACGCTCTAGCTGAGAATCGAACGGGACAACGTCTTACTGTGAGGCGACAACGCTACTGCAGCACCACCACCGCATTCTAAACATGAAAAAATAATGCATATTTTTTTTATTTTGTTTTTCAACAAATGCCCATAACTCTGACAAAACAAGCTATGACACAGAATCGTTGCAATTGAGATCCCAAACACAATCTACAAAAATGGCTGCAAAATGAAATTTATAACTGGAACTGTGCAATGGCACAGAATGGTTTGACAAATTGGTCACTAAAATGACTATCATGAAAAATTAGTCCAAAATTTCCATGCAGTTAAGTAAGTAATAATGCCTTACAGGATAGATGATACAGGGGAAGAATGGCTCACCTAATGGTGTTCTGAGGCCCCACACTGCAGGTGCTGTGCCTCACCACATTTGGAAGGGTCATTATTTCCCTGAAATGCTCACATTGGAGGTCATTATTGTTCTTAAATAATGGGCTATATGATAAACTGCTTTGTATATTTTGTTACTATTATACAGTTCTGATGATAAATAGTACTTCTGCTTAATTTTTCAAAGTTGGTGTAGCATATGCAGTTGTTGTCGGAGGAAGTATTTTACATCTAAAATGTAAGCTATGTAAGTATTTAATACACACACACACACAAATGTGCATGTGCATAGACACGAGTGCACACACACACACACACACACACACACACACACACACACACACACACACACACACACACACACTTACTCCACAAGGAGGAAAAGACTCACTCTACTCATCTACTGTCTGCTGATCGTAGGTTCGTAGGTAAGTACTAGGCTAGCTGCCCTTGCGGGCCATTTTAAGCCTAGACAGTTTCCCTTTTTGTGCTCAAAATAACCCAACCCATTTTGTTATAGATTGGCCTTACCCATCCCAAAATTAAATATAACCCCAGTGAGAATAACTGGATTATACCATAGATAATTTAAGGAGACCTATGCATGGGATGAAACATTTAGGAGCTGCCTCTGTCCATTAGTAGTACAAGGGGCAGTCCTCAGGTAAATTTAACATTTTCTATCCATAGATCCAAGTTGCACTTGAATATGGGCAGGGATGAACTTTGTTTTATGTGGATGGGGAGTCTCTTCCAGAGCAGTGGTATCCTCTGCAAGATATACATGTCCCTCCAAACCATTCTGTTGATATTGCAGAAGAGGTTTAGATCCCTAGACTGAGTATTTCTGATGCCATTTGACTTACTGATGTGCAGTGATTCAATTAGCATTGTGCCAGAGGATGCCTTATATGCCAGACACAGGTCACCTCTTAGCAGTCTGCAGGATACTGAGTGTAGTGACATGGCTTTGAGTCAGTCCATGTAGGACATGTTGTTTAGGCCTTGTATCCTTTTAGTAAGGTATCTCTGTGGGCATTCCAGTTGTTGCATCATCAGCTGCCTCCCAGCCAATCAATCCATTTGTTCTCCATCCCCATGATGAGGGCTGGTCAGGAGGTGCCATCATTTAGGCAGCCACCTGGCATGCCTCAAGTTTTTACTTTAAATTCTACCTCTCTTGCAAACACTTGCTTTGTGTGCTGGAAAGAGGTGTTCACTGGACTGGCTGCATGGGTTGTACTTTACATCTATAAGGGATACTGTCAACAAGTAGCCTTGCCCTTCCATCCTTAAAAATGGATGGTGGTTTCCCCAGTGTCCACTAGAGAAATCACAATCAGCCAGTGGACTCACTGAGCACCTGCAATCCATCCTTCCAGCCATACCCCTTCTCTTCTCTACCGATTGTTCTAAATATTGCGGAGTATATAAGTAAAGTTGCTCTTTGCTTTGCTGACATCTTGACAACTTTGAATAGAAGATTCTATTGTATGGGGAAGTTCATTTTGGAGACAGAATTCTCTAGAAGCAGAAAAATGGTATCAGTTCTATAGTGTCACTTGACAGTGTGGTCATAGAAGGCATTGATCCCTACATGCTGGGCAGAATTGTATTATCATTGACCTCTTGGCTCTGCTTTTAGGAATCTAGTCTATGGCTGTACTGAAGCATAGTTGCTGTGTTGAGGTGCACTGAACTGGTGAGGTTATTAACTGGGTTGTTATACCAGGAGGTGTCCCTTCACAGTTCAGATTTACATCTTCCAGAAGAATAAATCAATTGCTGTTTTACCATGGGCTAAAGTATAGAAGGAAGCTGCTAAGTACTGTAGACTGCAGCAAGTTGAATGTTGGGATAAACAATGTATAAATTATTGTAGTAACCCAGAAGGATAAACCAGCAAGGGCCATCACTGCCATTTAAACTTTTGACACTTGAGGGAATAGAGAAGGTTGTTGTGTTTTTCCACTCAGTGGAAATACTTGGCACCACCAGGTCTAAGTCTAGGAAGAGCATTTGACAAAGATATTATCTAAGGAACAGTGGTTTAATTTAACCCAATATTTAAGTCAAAGATTGCTAAAATATCAGAGTTACTGGTATTTTTCTATATTTCCAATTAGCCAGATCGGTTAAGTGGGATTATAACATTAATGTGAGTGTATGACAGGTTAATGTTTCAGATTACATTAGCTGAAAATTGGAGGCAGGACCAGAATTAGGTTTTATATGTCCTTATAAAGAAAGTTTATGTTTTTTTTCACACACACACACACACACACACTCACACACACATATATATATATATATATATATATATATATATATATATATATATATATATATATATAAATACATTATATTTATTATTTTTCCTAAAAAAATAAAAAACAGTTGTTTAAGTTGCACTACCCATAACAGAAGATGTTTGAATTCCTCACTTTATGGCTTGTGTCCTGCCCAGGACACAACAGTCCAGCTTCCAAAAGCTCTCTCTCCCTGCCACACCTTCACTCTGACTGCTGATTGGTCAGCTCTGTGGAGGGAAATAAGCAGTAAGAGTGACGCTTTCATCATGATTTTCTTAGCCAGAAGTAATGGAGGAAGTACTCATCTTGACCCACTAATATATATAATAACAAATAACTTTGTATTCCATAAAAAATAACTATATACAGAAGCAGGGGGGTGGAGGATGGCTACTGCATCTTTGAGAAATTTGAACAGCTACTGTTACAGGTAACAGCAATTTATACAACTGTACTAGGTTCATTATCCGCACTGTTGCTGTAGCCTTTAGACTGTGTGTGTTGAGGAAGGATATGAATCCAAGAGCCCATGGAGAATTCTCTTAGCAAAGCTTGTCCTGGATCTAGAAAAATAATCCAGTTTGTAATGCCTTGTAAAGTATATACAGAGGACCATGTAGCTGCCTCTCAAATGCTTCTAGAGTCCACCACTCTCCAGTTTGCCACTGAAGAAGACAAGACCCTCACAGAGTACATCTTGATACTACCCGGCACTGGTTTACCATGGTGGCATAACAAAAGGCAATAGCCGAGGATAATCATCTGGAAATAGTCTGTTTTGACACAGCCTGTCCTTTCTTATGATCCATGGGCAGAGATGCTGAAATGACCTTAAGCTGTACCTTAATAGTGGAGTATGAAAGGCCAAATGCTAGTAACTCACACAAATATTTGAACACCGGTAGTACATAATTTCTCATAGGGCCCTGGTTATTGGAAATGCACCAACTAGAAAACCTCTTCCATTTCCCAATATAAGAATTTCTACTAGCAGGATTTCTTGCCTCCTTTAGTACTGTCTGCACATCCTCTGAAAGAGGTGTCTGTAGGTATTAGAACTGAATCATTCAGGCAGTTAGTTGAAGATGTTTGAGACTGGGGTGTATCAAACTCCCCCACTGCATGTGAACAGGTACAGTTTTTGAGGTAGCCTTTGGTAATTGCTCTTAGCCAATTCTATAAGAGGGGAGAACCAATGTCACCTTCGGCCAGAAGGGAGTCACCACAAAGGTCTTTGGAGAGTCCTTTTGAGTTTTCAGAATTACCATGGATATCAGTGAAAAGAGTGGAAATGCAAAAATGAACACTCCAGTCCAAGGAAATGGAAAAGCATCTGTCCAGGCCTGTTTACATGGAGTCCTAGTGAAGAATCTGTTGAGTTGTCTGTTTTGATAGGAGGTAAACTGATCTATCGGAGGTGTTCCCTACAACTGGACCAATTCCTGGATGACCCCTCCCCCATTCAACATTCATTACTGAAGTTCTGTCCTGGGCCTGCGCAGCTTGTCTGTGACTACATTTTGCTCTGCACAGAGGTCACAACCTGAAGCTCCTGTGCCTGTGTATGTACCACATCACTTTGCTGTTGCCTATAATTAACTGAAGAGCTCTTGGGGACCACAGATGGTGAAGAGATTTTAAGACATGGATCATAGCCAACATCTCTGACATTTATGTGCCTTGGTCTGTCTGAACAGATCCACGATACTTTCACCTTTACCCTCATCGAAACTGTCCCCTAGCAAACTCCAAGACACCTGTAGTTAACTCAGGAACAGATAAGAAAAAGGGGGACCTGGAATCTAAAATTCCAGAGGATGAAGATGTTGGATACACTAGGAATTAAACACATCCTCCGAGGCTGTCAAAATAGGAGAGATGAGAGTAGAATGAGGTATGTCTACTTGTATCATAATATTTCCTCAATTCAGGGGGCACATCCACATGTCCACAGAAAAAAACACAACATTTATCCTGGAAAAAGTCCATGAAAAAGAAAATTCCTCCATAGGGGATTGTGAGAACCAAGCTTCCTAGAAATCAGAGTTCTGAGAAGAAGCCCTGTCTCTGTTCATGTCAGAATCCTCTAACAAATTTTCCTCAGGAATTTCTTAACTGATATTGCTCAGAAGCAAAAATCTTATTTATTTATTTATTTTATTTGATTATTTATTTATTTATTTGTTGACATTTGTTTACTTTGGAAATTCTGAGTGGGCAAGAACCCATTTTCAGAGGAGGCCCCGGGAGAAAAGCTCAGCAGAATGTAAATTGCAATAGTAAATCAATATCACTCACAATAAAATATACAACGGTAACAGAAAAATATAAACATAAAAAAAAATCTATACAAAATAAACAAAATAAATGCATTTGAGATTAATATGTACAAAAGGAAAGGAAAAAGTTTATGCAAGATAAATGTAAAATATGTATGAAAACAAAATAAAGTAGTAGCATTGGTGGCAGAAGGTAAAGGTTTCACACTGCATTTCTGAGCACCATGATTAATAGCCTGTAATAATTGCCTGACTAAGGTAATGAAATAATCTTTATGAACAGACACAATGTCTTCATATGAGCAATGATTAACATTTTGTTTTTTTTTCTTTGCAGGTGACACCCTGGAAGAATACCAAGTAGGAGATGGCACTTCAGCCCTGTCAAGTGGTCTCTTTCCCCACTACCCAGAGAAGCATCTCCTGGAGTGTCTCCCAGACCTAAAAAAGACGGTTCTCCCCATGCCCTAATAGGTCCATGAAATGGCCAGAGAGGACTTAGCTGACCCTCTGGTCCATGGTGGCTTAAAGTGAGTGGTCTGAGGAGCAATGGCTAGCCATTACAAGTTCACTGACTAATGGCTGAGGTACTATCTGAGCCTACAGTGGTTTCAAGGACTCTTTACTGTGTTGTTTCTTCTTTTTAGGGACAACAGGAGAAGAACCTGCAGGACTGGAGTAAATATCCATGCTGCAGCTGAGGAATAGGTCTGAATGCCAGTAAGTGCTGCTGGAATGAGTCGGCCGGAAGGTGAGTTGTCAGACAAATGTTCACAAATAGTGTACATACACACACACACACACACACACACACACACACACACACACACACACACACACACACACACACACACACACATACACACACACACACACACACATACACACACACACACACACACACACACACACACACACACACACACACACACACACACACACACACACACACTTTTACTTCCCTACTCAGTCCCCTTTTCTGTAAAAGTATAAGCAGAACACAGAACATATTGTCAGAATGATGCAGAATGATGAACCAATGTACTCTGACAAAAAATATATAAATAAATAAAATAAAACAAAATAACAGGTAAATTGTCACAAAGTGTATACAAGCAATAAAAACAGTTGCAGTGTTTACTGCCCTGACATAACACTTCCCACTTGTTAAATTCACACAAATAGGTTCATAGGTTCATTGGTTCATAGGTTCATACTAGGCTATATGCCCGAGGGCATTTATAAGCCTAGCCAGAATGTGTTTGGCTTTCGCCACCCATTTTAAATTTATTTTGCTATGCCCTTTTTCGAGGTTAGTATACTGTGCCTCTGTCTAACAGTGACACAGAAGTGATACCCAGGGTAAACCTACGATCTCCCATCCACTCATCAAGATTCCTCTTGAAGAGAGTCAATGAAATACTTTAAAAGTTTACATAACTAGTACCCATTTACTACAAAAAAAATCACCCCCAAAACAAACAAAAAATAGGCCTTAAGTCAAAAATGTTGGTCCCCGACAGGAAACATTCAATATTATGAAAAAGTACCAGGTCTCTTAAATTGAAAATACTGATATTAGTCATACATTAAAATAAGTCAGTATTTTCTTAAAAAGAAAACAGTGTAAGAAACTTCTCTGTGTGGAAGATTTTCAGTCCATAAAACTCTAGTTAATCACTGTATATTAATCAGATCAGACAACAGTAGTAGAAGTAGCAAACTTAAACTCGTCTTAAGTCAAAAAAATAATAAAAAATATATAATTTGAAATATTGTACAGAATTACTAAGTATTCGAAAATAATCCAAGCAAAGCAGACAGTCTGTTTCCAGTCAAAAATCCTTTATTGAGTATTCAGACAAGCGATCCAAGTAAAACAAAAATAGATTAATAGTTTCCTCACAAGCTTTCTAAATATATATATATATATATATATATACTTTTTATCAGGCAAGGGAATGGTTTATTGTGCTGTAAAACAAAGTGTTATTGGTACACATGTTAAATTCACATCCCTTCCCCCATCAGTGTGACATTCGACCTGGTCCTGCCCTGCTTAGTAGCTGTCATAATAATATAACCCTTATGTACTTTAAATAAAATTTGTAATGATGTGGTACCTCTTATTTAACCAGATTATTAAGTATGTGATTTTATCCAAGACAATATACTACATGGCTGGAAATATATCTACCTTTTAGTCCATTTGGCAATCCAAAAAAAAAAATATATATATATATATATATATATATATATATATATATATATATATATATACACTTTGCATGCAAAAAATCAGTTGTAAAAATTATATTCTATTTTCATAACCTATTGTTAACAAAGATCACTTTTGTCCTTCTAGACTTCTTCAGGTCTGTGTACAAGAACCCTAAAAACTATCCATAAAAATATTATTGTATAATTAGTATTGTTATTACACATCATTTTGAATAAAGTGGAAAGAAAAAGAGAACCAGAAAAAGAATAAGAAAAAAAGTATGGTGATGGAAACAAAATATACACAAATTAAAACTGATTTAGAATGGTATTTAAAACCAACTGGTAGAATAAAATAAAATAAAATTAGTAATGTAAACAATGTGGCAATTTTCTAAGTTCCATTGCACTTTTAATTGAACAGTAGTAGTTTATTCCAGGCTTCCTAAAAGAGTTCAGCTTTAATTGCCACATGAGTTCATGTTTCTCCAGAATATTCAGGATGTCTCCTTCAAGATCACCCATGTCTATGTGATACAGGATCTGGAACTTAAAACCTGTGTGTCTTTTATGAAGAGAAAGGTGTTTGGCTAGTACATTATTTTTACATCCAGAGCAGATTTCTGACAAATGACAGTAAATACTATGCTTGAGTTTACAGTCTTGCCCACATAGAATACATCACATTCATTGCACAGTGCCCTGTAAATTACTTTTGTAGTGTTACAGTCACCCCCTGCACTGGTCTTAATGACGTTCTTTAAATAACGGCAATAAAAACTATCACCTTACTGTATAAATATACAAAATGTACAATTAGTTTCACATATTTTAGTGTTTCTCTCATATGGTCTAGGTTTAAATTCAACAAAACTTCTAATGTTCCTGGCCTTCCTATAAACAAAGGATGGGGCGTCACCTAAGATGTTAATCAGAAAAGGGTTTCCTGTGACAATGGCCCAGTTTTCTTCAATAACATTTTTGATACTGTGATAATCCAAAGTGTATGTCAGTATGCAGCTATTCTGTGGAATTTTTTAACATTCTCCTACTGGAGAGATTGAGTGAAGGTGCTTCAGTCCTTTTTCAATTCTATAATGGGTTCCAGGATGCTTTTTAACATCTGACTTTCATAGCCTCTCACTAGAAAACCATTCTATAAGTTGTTCAGGTTTCTCAAAAATGGTTCCATCTCTGTGGTAATTCTAGCTAATCTATAGCCCTGGGACTTCACTACATTATACCTGTTTTTTGTAGGCTGTAGACTTTTACTGTGGAGTAATAAGTTAACCCTCAATGGTTTTCTGAATAGATCAGTGGTGATTCTGTTATTGTTGGTGTCCTTGGAAATCTGCATATCTAAGAAAGTGGTTGAAGTATAACTATGGGAAGAAGTAAACTTCAGGAAGGGGGTTGTTTGATTGAGATAAGTGATAAAATCTCCAAGTTGCAAGGTGTCACCTTCCCACACAATAAAGATGTCTTCAATAAAACGTAAATAGCATGTGATATGCTTCATGTAGTCTGCACTGTTGAACACAAAGTCCTCCTCCCACTTGCCCCGGGCTACTTTTAGCTATGCTGGGAGCCATGGCAGCCCCCATTACTATACCAGTTTTTTGTTTGTAGTGTTTGCCATTGAAAGTAAAGAAATTGAAGTCCAGTGCAAGATTAATGAGCTTGCTTAACTTTTACAGTTGTGCCTGTGTACCTTGATTATGTTTCTTAAAAGACTCCATAGCTGCTGTTATACAGTAACTGTGAGGGAGCACTGTGTACAAGGATTCCACATCAATAGGTAATAAAATACTGTCAGCTTCCACTGTAATGTTTATTATTTTCCTTGAAAAATCAATTGAATCTCTTATGTATGACTTATTATTTTCTGCTAAGGGTTTCAGCAATTTAACAAGGTAAATGGCTGTGGCTTCAGTAAGGGAACCTCCACCGGTCTATAAGGTAGGTCTTCTCTGTTCTTGTGTGGCTTTGGTATTCCAAAAAAGTAAGGTAAACGTGGACATGGGCTCCATAAATAATTATAAAGATTTTCAGTAATAAGTTTATCTTCCCATAATGTGGTGAAATTAGTGTTCCAGAAATCATATGCTCTTTTTATGTCATCCATGGTAAATAATTCATAAAATCTGTTATCCTCCAGCATGTTCTCTATCATTTGGTTGTAGCTAGTGGTGTCAGTCACAAGTATACCTCCTCCCTTGTCTGCCTTCATTACATGCCTGGATTTATCATTGCCTAGCTCAAGCAATGCTTTTCTTTCTCCCTGTGTTGTTATAAAGTTTTTTTAGGAGGTTTTTTAAGGTGTTCCCTGATATCCATCTCGCATTTCACTTCAAAAGCAGCTGATGTTTGATGTAGTGGTGGACAATAGCTGCTAGACCTTTTTATAGTTTCATCAATAGGCTTATTTTCAACGTCATTCATTTTGCCATGAAACTGTACCCTTAGGTTGAGCTTCCTCACAAACATTTAAAGGTTTATTAGTACCTGAGCAACCTCACTCCTGCAGCTTGGTAAAAAAGTAAGTCCTTTGGACAACACACTTTTTTCATCTTCAGTCAGTTCTTTAACAGAGTGGTTCCAGATAAGTGGAGCACCTGTTATTGTGGCACCTGTTATTGGTGTTATTGTACCTGTTATTGTGGCTGGTTCCTCCGTCTGAGCCTGGGACCTGGGTTGTAGTCGGAGTTCCAGTCAGGATTGCCCAGGTATTGTATTTCCCTCAGCCCTGTCCACTGTTTGGTTCTCTGTCTCCCTGGGGGATTCGTGGATAGAGTCTGAAATCTCTGGAATTCCTCCTCTGCTTTCTGGGATCTTGATGGGTTTTTATTATTTTTTTGACTTGACGAGTTTAAGTTCGCTACTTCTACTACTGTTGTCTGATCCGATTGATATACAGTGATTAACTAGAGATATATGGACTGAAAATCTTCCACACAGAGAAGTTTCTTACACTGTTTTGTTTTTGGACCCACTATACTTGTTTAGCGGGTTGTTTGAGACTTTGGGGATACCACGGAGATTACTTGTATTTTCTTAAAAAGGAGAGCATTTCTGTATGGAAGGGTTCTCCTGTGAAGCCTCAGAACTGCTTCATCTTGAAGTAGTAAGAAAATACTGAAAATATCTACACTCTGATTGTTGATTTCCCCTCCAAGGAACTGGTCGATCAGCAGTCACAGTGTAGGTGGGGTGGCAGCCATAACTTTATGAAGCTGGCCAGTTGTTATCATACCTATCAACCTCTCAGCACAAAAAATATGGGCAAGTCCAAAAATAATTGGAGAACAAAGGCCCAGAAATAGGGACAAATTTTAAATATTGCTTTCATGAACTTGGAAAGTTGCTAGAATAAAAGGTGTTGTGTTAACATGCATTTTCTGAAGGACATGAAGTCTGAAACACAAATACCTGTCACTTTTTAGTAATGTCAATTCTCAATGATTTGCCAGAAAACCACAGATTTTGAGGGATAGACCAAAAATATGAGACAAAAATCTGGACATTCGGCAAAAATCTGGGCAGTTGAGAGGTATGTTGTATGCTGGGCAGGATACAACACACATAGCCAAAATAGTACTGCAGCAGTGGGAATGATGAACATCACCCCTTTCAAAAGTATTTTGACATGAGAATGCATTGAAAGGGGAGGATCCATAGGCAGATATGGTGAAAAGGTTGACAAATGAGCATTGATGAAGGAGTAACAGAGACTAGCAAGTAATAATGTGCACAAAAATGTTGTGGAACCAGAGAAACAGTAGCCTTAAAAAGGTCCTGATTCTTGTACTGACACCAGCTAGGAAAATCTTTTTCATTTGCTAATACATGATGTCCTAGTTGCAGGTTTTCTTGTCTCATAGGTTCATAGGTGTGTACTAAGCTAATGGCCCTGGAGCCTATATAAGCCTAGCCCAAGAAGATTCCCTGGCATCACGCTGCCCAAAGTTAGTTCACAGTGCCTCTGTTAAGAAAGACCACTGAAGTGATCCCCGGGGTGAACTTCCTCTTGCCCATCCACTTGTCAAGATTTCTCTTAAAGAGGGCCAGTGAAGTGTTCTGCTTGATGTGAATGGGAAATTTGTTCCAGAGTATAGGAAGTCTATGGGTTAGGAACCTGTCCCTCCAGCATGTTCTGTTTATTGTGGTAATGAGGATTAGGTCCCTGGAGCATGTGGCACCACGGGATTGGGATTTCTTTAGGTGCGGCATATCTAGCAGCTCTGGGTAAGACATGGCTTTGTAGGTCAAGCAGTGATTGCTTCTAAGTAGGCGATAAGAGACAGAGTATAGCTGGAGTTTTTTGAGTCTGTCCATATAGGGAATATGTTTGAGGCCTAAGATCCTCTATTAGGGAGGTATTTTACTGGCCTTTCCTATGTCCTTATTTTTAAGTGAGGTACATACCAAATGATGCCTTGTATTCTATGATAGGTCTAATGAGGGATGAGTAGAGAGGGATTATGATCACTTTCTTCCTGGATGAGAAACCTTTTGTAATGAGATGTGCCACATAAAGGGACTTTCTAACTACAATGGCAAAGTGGCTATCAAAGGAAAGGTTGCTGTCAACCTGTGTCCCCAGGTCTCTTATCACACCTTCAGTGTTTAGTGGACTACCACCTATGTGGTAGTCCATGGGCACCGAATTTTTCCCAAAGGGAATGACAATGCACTTTTTGGCATTGAGCTTAAGGCCATGGTTCTGCCACCAGTCACTGATGTCAGTGAGTCCTTTTTGTAGAATGTCTACATCAGTTGGAGAATCAATAATGGCTCCCAGTTTGCAATCATCTGTGAACTTGGTCAGCCAGACCTTTGTTTTGGCTTGAACTTCAGAGAAGTAGATGCCAAACAGGAGAGGACCCAGGACCGATCCCTGTGGGACACCACTTGTATCTGGTCAGTAGTCAAATTTGGAGTCAGCTACTTTCACAGTGTGGGTTCTACCAGTGAGCCAGTTGGCAACCCATCTTATGACATAGGGGTTTATGCCTAGTTTAGTGAGTCTATCTATGATTCCTGAGTGAGGGATTGTGTCAATGGCCTTGGCAAGATCTAGGTAGGCTGTGTGAACTACCTTGCCCTCATCCACAGCTCTGGTGATAGACCTGAAGAAGTCTATCTGGTTGAGCAGGCATGATCTACCATTCACAAACCCAAACTGCGTGGGGTCCAGAATTTGGAGATTTCCTATGTCCTTATTTATAAGGTCCATGATGATGCGCTCCATAGCCTTACATAAGAGACTTGTCAGGATAATGGGGCAGTAGACCCCTGGGTCTGTAGTCACTCCCCCTTTGTGGAGTCTCCTTTAATACTTGCTGTACGTCTGCATAAAAAAGGAGTCTTAAAGGTAGTAAGACCTTCATCCAGGCAGTTAGTTGAAGCTGTTTCAAACTGGAATGTATGAACCCCCTGTCTTGTGTGTGTAGGTCCAGTCTGTGAGAAAACTTGTGATAACTTGTATTTGGCCATTTCTAAAAGAAAAGAGAACCACTGTTGCCTGGGCCAGAAAGGAGTCACCACAATGGTGAATCTTCAGAATGACCCTGGATACTAATGGAAAAAATGAAAAAGCATACAAGAATATTTCTGTCAAAGGAAAATAAAATGCATCTGTTTTCCTGGCCTTCTTGGCTGAGTCCAGGACCAGAATTTTGCCAACTGATTGTTGGGCATGGAGGCAAATAGACCTATTTAAGGCATTCCCCACATTTGGATAAATTCCTGGAAACCTCCCAATTCAATTTCCATTCGTGAGGGTTTACCTTCGTTCTGCTCAGCTTGTCTGTAGCAAAAGTTTGCTCTAATTGGATATAAGATGTCTGTGCAGTGAGATTGTTCTGAAAAGCTATATCTCGGGCTATCATTGCTAGTCTGCACAAAGGGTAAGATCTGGATCCCCCTATTTATTTATGTATCACATTATTGTAGTGTTGTCTGTAACCACTTGTAATGGTCCTGATACCTATGGATGACTGACAGAGTTGAGAGCACTTATTACTGCTAACAGCTCTTTTATATTTATACGTTATGGTCTGGGTTTTTTGTTCCAAAGATCCTGCACATTTACTCCCACAAACAATACTCCCCAAACAAAGTCTGAGTTGTCCATAGTTACAGACAGTTTTAAAGATGGAAGAGAAAATGAAAAACTAGGATTCAGATAAAATTGGTCTTCCACCAAAGAAGTTCCTTTGTTGCAAATCCCAAAACATGAATCTGATTTTAGGTACTGACTAAAGAAAATATGAAACTAATGATTGCCATGAATCATATTATCCCGAGAATTTCTCTTTCTGAGGCCTTGGTTCAAGTGGAAAAGCTCAGGAATTGACCTAGATATAGATTTATGTTTACTTGTTGAAGACAAGCACTTTGAACTGAAGTATCTGGGAAACACTCCCGGAAAAATTCCTGTGAGAAGGTGTCAAGCAAAACTTTTAGATGTTCTCTTAAAATCTTAATATGTGCAGTAGATCTCTCACCCAGTTGAGAGATTCCTGACAACAGGAAAAAAATACTCTGCAAAGATAAGCACACCATCTAAAGAAGGAAAATGTGACTACCTTGCAGTATGCTGTAGGCTATCACTGAAGACAGGCACTTTGTGAATACTCTTGGAGCAGCGAGTAGCCCAAATGGTAATGTAAAGAAGAGAAAGTGTGATTCAGGTTTAGAAAACCTTAAGAAAAGTTTGAAAATAGGTGCTGTAGGAACGTCTTGATAAGCATCTTTTAAGTCTAGGGTCATTAAAAATTTAAATGGGGAATGAGAGGTAACAGGTCATGAAGGGATAACATTTTGAACTTTGGAACTTTCACAAGCTTGTTTAGGAATAAAAGATCTATATCTGGCCAATTTAAGGCTTCGTTATTTAGCACCAGAAACATTCAATATAAATCTTCTGCTTTCTAAGAAGGCGAAACAGCTTCCATCACCACCTCAATTAGCAGAGGCTGAACAACAGAAGGGAAAAATAAGTTTGATCTGGTGAATGAATAAGAATCCCTTGAAAAGGGCTTAGAGATTCCCATTGCCATCTGTATCCCTGATGAATCATTCTCAAAACCCATTTGTCTTGAGACTTTCTGCTGCCAAAGAGAACAATGGAGGGTGAGATTTTGGGGTAGAATGAAATGTTTGACAGGGTGTGTGGTGAGGTGGGGTTGCAGATTATCATTCAGACTTGTTAGACTGTCTTCATTTCTGGAGGAGGGCTCCTCCTTTCTTTTTGGAGCTCCCTAGCCATTGTGTTTTAAAAGTCTGCTTACCAAGTGTATGCCATGTCATGCTTATTTTCTAGTCATATAAAATGTTGCAAGAGGAAGCTGTAAAACACTTGACAAATTTGGAGAAGGAAGAATAAACAAAACGAAAACTCTAGCAAAGCTAGAACTTCCACTAATTGACCTCCTAAACCTATTGTAACAGAGGCACATGGGATATATGCAAATGATCCTTATGAACATCAGGTGTTTCAGCACATTAGCGATTCTGAATGCCCGTGACTTGTTTTGTCATTTTACTGGACAATTTCAGGCCAATTAAGCCAAACCCCACTATCTGTGGATATGCATATTTTAGCCTTTTTATGACTACATCAGCACAGCACAAGCAGAGTGTTTGACTAAGCATTATAAACACAGGGTTGTTATACCCAGCTGAAGTCCATTATCATTGGGGTCACTGCAAAAATATCCCAAACAACAAACTAAAACAATGAGTGAGAAGGTCACTGAAAAAACAATCAGTAAAAACAAAATTACTCCAGCAAAGCTAGAACTTCCACTGAGTGACTTCCCAAACCTCTTGTATCAGAGGCACATGGGATATATGCAAATGATCCTTATGAACATCAGGTG
This sequence comes from Protopterus annectens, assembly GCF_019279795.1. NCBI lineage: Eukaryota > Metazoa > Chordata > Ceratodontiformes > Protopteridae > Protopterus > Protopterus annectens. The sequence continues at coordinate 1,338,423,382 of NC_056739.1, forward strand.
TTTCAGCTCATTGGCAGTTCTGAATGCTGATGACTTGTTTTGTCATTTTACTGGACAATTTCAGGCCAATAAAGCCAAACCCCACTAGCTGTGGATATGCATAATTTGGCCTTGTTATGACCTCGTCAGCACAGCACAAGCAGAGTGTTTGACTAAGCATTAGAAAAACAGGGTTGTTATACCCAGCTGATGTCCATTATCATTGGGATCACTGCAAAAATATCCCAAACAACAAACTAAAACAATGAGTGAGAAGGTCACCGAAAAACCAATCAGTAAAAACAAAATGCAACCTCCAGCAAAGCTAGAACTTCCACTGAGTGACCTCCCAAACCTCTTGTATCACTGATAATATCCAGTGTCTGTCAGCCTGGGATGACATGCTTGACAAGCCACGTTGCTTCACTAGGGACGACTTACACCTGTCACCCCTGGGTTTTTGAATACTGGCCAAGGCTCTTGCCACCCCCATAGTGCCTTTTTTAGGCAAGGCTCAAAAGACAAACACACCTCCGTAGACAACACAAGGAAAAAGAAACTAAGGGTAATGCTGCTCAACACCAGAAGTCTAAACCTCAAGATGCATACACTCAAGGCTCTCCTCAGTATGGAGAATATCGATATCTGTGGAGTAACAGAAACCTGGTTCAAGGCTCCCGAGAGCACCCCAGCACTACCAGGCTATACCTCATACCATGCTTTTCGGCCCCAAAACTCGGACCGAACCACAAGAGGAGGGGGAGTATCCTTATTCATCAAAGATACCCATACCTCCAGGCTAGTGGCACTGTACGAAGCATCTAGACCATCCATGTGCAACTAACAGTGGGCAAAACAGCCTTCCAGTTTGGAGCCTGCTACAGACCACCCTCCCAAACTCAGGAACCCCACTCGGCTTTCCTGAAGACACTGGAGAATATGAAGGTCTCTCCAAACACCATTATATTGGGTGACTTTAACTACCCAAACATAGACTGGGAGCACTACTCAAGCCCCAGCACCCTAGCCCAATGGTTCCTAGAATTTATAAACTCAAATGCTATGGAACAACTGGTCACCACTCCCACAAGAGGGGAAAACATATTGGACCTGATCATCACCAACATGGGGACTCTATGTTCCATACCAGAGGTATACCCCTCACTGGTAAGATCTGATCATAAATTAATCACTATGGACATCCATATCCCGTCCCCACCCCCAGCAAAGGAAACCACGGACAAAAACTTCTCAAAAGCAAACTTCCCACTTCTCAAAACCGAGGTGGAATCCTTCAAAGCCCCAGGGCCAGTGGAAAATACGGCCCAAACTGCAGAATCCTTTACAAACGCATTCTATGGATACCTACAGGAATGCATGGATTGTGCTATCCCAAATAAAACCAAGACACACTCCTCCAAAGGCAGGAGACCTGTCTGGTGGACCCCAGCCATAAATAAGATGTACAACAGAAGGAGGAAGCTACTACATGATAGAGCAAAATCCCTGAAAGGGAAGGCAACTCTGATCAGTACTAGCAAGAAACTATGATCCCTCATAAAATCATCTAAAGCTAGCTTCGAAAGAAAAATTGCACAAGACGCTAAAGCTAATCACAAGGCTTTCTTTAGTTATGTCAGAAACCTGGGTGGAAACTCTGAGTTAGTGCAAAATGACAGAAAATACACTGAACCCACAGACATTGCCAACATCCTGGCAGACAGGTTCAGTGCAAACATCTCCCCCCCCAAATGAGCAAATGACTATCCCAACAGAGTGTAGCCAACCTGACATCACAGATGCACAGGTGATAGCTGCCTTCTCCAAAGCAAAAAACACAGCATCAATGGGACCGGACGGTGTCCCGGGCTGCGTTTTACATGAGCTCCAAGAAGAACTGAACCCTCACTTAAAATCACTGTTCAGTCTCAGCCTTACAACAGGATATGTACCCAAAGAATGGCGTACAGCAACAGTGGTCCCACTCCATAAAGGTGGTGCCACAACAGACCCCATAAACTATCGCCCTATAAGCCTAACTAGCCTGGTCTGCAAAGTTATGGAGCGTATCATCATGGAACCCATAAACAAAGACATTGGGAACCTCCAAACACTGAATCCTACCCAATTTGGCTTTGTTAAGGGCATATCTTGCCTCTTGAACCTGGTCAATTTCTTTGAAACAGTCACCAAGGCCATAGACGAAGGGAAGGTAGTCCACATAGCCTACCTTGACCTTGCAAAAGCCTTCGACACAATATCCCACTCGGGCATCATAAATAAGCTCACCAGCTTAAATATCAACCCCTATGTCGCAAGATGGGTTTCAAACTGGCTTAGGGATAGAACCCACATGGTCAGAATTGCAGGTGCCATGTCAGACTCTAAACCAGTTACAAGTGGCGTCCCGCAAAGCTCAGTCCTGGGACCTCTCTTGTTCGGTATATATTTCTCTGAGGTACAGGCTAACACAGGAGGACTATGGCTGACAAAGTTTGCAGATGACTGCAAACTGGGGGCCATAATCAACTCGCCGGCTGACACAAGCATCCTCGAAAAAGGTCTCACAGAGACGGATAACTGGTGCCAGAGTCATGGCCTAAAGCTAAATGCCAAAAAGTGCATAGTCATCCCCTTTGGGAAAAACAAAGTGCCCACAAATTACCACATAGGTGGTAATTCATTAAGTACAGAAGAAGTAATTAGGGATTTGGGGACCCAAGTAGATTGCAATCTCTCCTTTGACAATCACATTGCCAAAGTGGTTAGAAAGACATTCTATATAGCCCACCTTATCACAAAGGGGTTCACATCTAGATCAAGAGAGGTCATTGTGCCCGTCTACTCATCACTCATCAGGCCCATAATTGAATACAATGCCCCATTTGGGATGTACCTTACCCGGCACCTGCTACAACTAGAAAGATCCCAAAAGTACCTCACCGAGAGGATCAAGGGACTCAAACAGATGCCCTACGCAGTTAGGCTAAAGAAACTCCAGCTCTACTCAGTTGCTTACCACCTACTCAGAAGCGATCTGTGCCTGACGTATAAAGCCATGTCCAACCCAGAATTAATGGACATGCTCCACCTCAAGAAATCCAAATCCATCAGAGCTACATGCTCCAGTGACTTAAACCTCAGCACAGAAATAAATAGAACATGCTGGAGGGACAGATTCATATCCCAGAGGCTCCCCTCACTCTGGAACAAAATCCCAATCCATGTCAGGCAGAGCCCCTCAATGACCCTCTTCAAGAAGAATCTTGACATTTGGATGGGAGATCATAAATTTACCCCTGGGATCTCTTCTGTGTCACTGCTAGACAGAGGCACGATAAACTAACCTTAAATGGGCTATCTTCTGTGACCTACTATACAGAGGCAGAGTCAACTAATCTAAGAAGGGTGGCGAAAGCCAAACACACTCTGGCTAGGCTTGTAAATGCCCTAGGGCAGATAGCCTAGTATCAAACTATGAACCTATCAGAGGCACATGGGATATATGCAAATGATCCTTATGAACATCAGGTGTTTCAGCTCATTGGTGACTCTGAATGCCCATGACTTGTTTCATCATTTTACTGGACAATTTCAGGCCAATAAAGCCAAACCCCACTAGCTGTGGATATGCATATTTTGGCCTTGTTATGACCTCATCAGCACAGCACAAGCAGAGTGCTTGACTAAGCATTAGAAACACAGGGTTGTTATACCCAGCTGATGTCCATTATCATTGGGGTCACAGCAAAAATATCTCAAACAACAAACTAAAACAATGATTGAGAAGGTCACTGAAAAACCAATCAGTAAAAACAAAATGAAAACTCTAGAACTTCCTCTGAGTGACCTCCCAAATTGCCAATGAGCTGAATCACCTGATGTTCATAAGGATCATTTGCATATATCCCATGTGCCTCTGATACAAGAGGTTTGGGAGGTCACTCAGTTGAAGTTCTAGCTTTGCTGGAGTTTTCATTTTGTTTTTACTGATTGGTTTTTCAGTGACCTTCTCACTCATTGTTTGAGAAGGAAGAATAAGAAATATGATAAACTCCCCGAATCAGCTTTCCTCTCTCATCACACTTTTTAAGAACCTCTGCAGCAGATTGTAAAAATATAACTTCTCTGTCCAAGTGATTATTCATAATTTCAGTTTTTCCATCTTCAGGAATGTTTTGTGTATGAGGCCAAGCAAACCTCCTCATAACATTTCCTTTAGTAGCAACTCTAGAAATGATACCACCTGAATCATAAGCACATTTCAAAGAATCCTTAGTCATTTGAGACACAGAAGCAATACATTTACAAAAAGATGATTTTTCCTTAAATAAGAAAAAAGAAGCCACAATACTCCTCATATTCTTAAAAGAAACAAGCATAAACTTTAACATGCAAGCTTGACCTTTCCAACCTGTGTTTGGGGGGGGTAGCATCTACCAGATATTTAGCAGCAGCAGCAGCTGAATTTACCAAGGAAATCACTGCTGGGTCTGATCTGGGGGTAGAAAATAAAAACTTATAAAACTGAGAAGCTTCATACAATCTATCTGCTTTTTAGGGGCAGTAGGCTGACCATCAGGCAAGTTAAAGACTGTAATAAATACTTCCTCCAATGCTGGAATAACAGGAGGAACTGGTGTAGATTCAGGAAGTTCCAGTTGCAATAAATCATATTTTTAATAACAGTAGAATATCATTAAGTTAAACAGTGAAACAACTGATTCATTCTGAGGTATGGTTTCAGAAAAAGAAAGTCCTTCTAAGGGATCAAAAGAAATGCTTTCTTAGTTTCATAGTTTCATAGTATAGTACTAGGCTATCTGCCCTGGGGCATTTGTAAGCCTAGCCATAGCGATGTGGCTTTTGCCACCCCATGAAATGGTACAAAAAATGTACAGAATAAATTTAGAATTCTGTGCCTCTGTCTAGTAGTGACACAATGAAGGTCCCCTTATATAATAGAATTAGTTTACTGTGCCCCTGTCTAGCAGTGACACAGATGTGACCCCTGGGGTAAACTTACGATCTCCCATCCACTCATCAAGATTTCTCTTGAAGAGTCAGTGAGGGGCTCTGCCTAATACGAACTGGGATCTTGTTCCAAAGCATGGGAAGCCTCTGGGTTATGAATCTATCCCTCCAGCATGTCCTATTCATACTTGTGCCGAGGTTTAAGTCTTTAGCTCTTGTGGTCCTGATGGATTTGGATTTTTGAGGTGGAGCATGTCCATCAGATCCTGATTGGACATGGCCTTGTACGTCAGGCAGAGATCACCTCTGAGCAGGCGGTATGCTACTGAATAGAGCTGAAGTTTCTTTAGTCTGGCAGAATAAGACATATGTTGGAGACCCTTGATCCTCTTGGTGAGGTACTTTTGTGGTCTCTCCAGCTGTTGCAAATGCCGGGTGAGGTACATACCAAATGGGGCATTGTACTCAATCATGGGTCTGATGAGGGAGGAGCATAGGGGTACAATGACATCCTTGGATATGGATGTGAATCCCTTCATGATGAGGTGTGCAAGGTAGAATGTTTTTCTAACCACTTTGGCAACGTGGGTGTCAAATGAGAGGTCACTGTCGACTTGGGTCCCTAGGTCTCTGATTACTTTTTCCGTGCTCAGTGGGTTGCTGTCTATGTGATAATTTGTGGGTACTTTGTTTTTCCCAAAGGGGATGACTATACATTTTTTGGCATTTAGTTTAAGGCCGTGACTCCGGCACCAGTTGTCCGTTTCTGTGAGGCCTTTTTGTAGGATGTATGTGTCCGCTGGTGTATCGACTATGGCGCCTAGTTTGTAGTCATCTGCGAACTTTGTCAGCCACAACCCTCCCATGTTTGCTTTAACATCTGAGAAATAAATGCCGAACAAGAGGGGTCCCAGGACAGATCCCTGTAGGACACCACTTGTGACTGGCTTTGAGTCTGACATTGCTCCAGCGATTTTAACTTTATGGGTTCTGTCCTTTAGCCAGTTTGCAACCCATCTAGTGACATAAGGGTTTATGTTTAAGCTGTTGAGCTTATCTATGATGCCTGAGTGGGGTATTGTGTCGAAGGCCTTAGCTAAGTCCAGGTAGGCTGTATGGACTGCTTTGCCCTCATCAATGGCTCTAGTGACTGTTTCAAAAAAGTCAACCAGGTTCAAAAGGCAGGATCTGCCCTTTACAAAGCTGAACTGGGTGGGGTCAAGTGTCTGAAGGTCCCCTATGTCTCTGTTTATGAGTTCCATAATGATTCTTTCCATAGCTTTGCAGACCAGGCTGGTTAAGCTTATGGGGCAGTAGTTCCCAGGGTCTGTAGAAGTACCCCCTTTGTGGAGTGGGACCACTGTTGCTGTACGCCAGTGTTCAAGTACATATCCTGAAGTAAGGCTAAGGTTAAATAGCATTTTTATGTGTGGGTTTAGCTCCTCTTGGAGTTCACGTAACACACAACCCGGGATACCATCAGGTCCCATTGATGCTGTGTTTTTAGCTTTGTTTAGGGCGGTTCTCACTTGGACATCTGAGCTGACAGGGAGATTACATTTAGCTGGGATAAGTATTTCTTCTTTTGGGGGTGAGGGAGGGGAGAAATTTGCACTGAACCTGTCAGCCAGAATGTTGGCAATATCTGTGGGTTCAGTGTATTTTTTGTTGTTGTGAACTAACTCTGAGCATATCTGAGGGTTTCCGCCAGGTTTTAGCTGAAGAAGGCTTTGTGGTTATCTTTAGTGTCCTTAGCGATTTTTCTCTCAAAGTTGGCCTTGGATGTTTTTATGAGAGAACGTAGTTTTCTGCTAATGTTGATCAGAGATGTCTTCCCTTCATGGGATTTTGCTCTGATGTGTAGAAGCTTCCTTCTTTTGTTATACAATTTGTTAATGGCTGAGGTCCACCAGACAGGACGCTTGCCTTTGGTGGAGAGGGACTTGGATTTATTTGGGATTGCATGATCCATGCATTCTTGGAGATGTCCATAGAAAGCATTTGTGAAGGATTCGCCATTGTGGGATGTGGTATCCACTGGCACAGTGGGCTTAAAGGATACCATCTCAGTCTTAAAAAGAATGAAATCTGCTTTTGAGAAGTTTTTCACTGTGGTCTTTTGTGCTGGGGGTGAAGGTGGGATATGTATATCCAGGGTGATTAGTTTGTGGTCAGATCTCACTAGTGAGGGGTATACTTCCGGTGTGGAGCATTTTGTCCCCATGTTTGTGATGATCAGGTCTAGTATATTATCTCCCCTAGTGGGAGAGGTGACTAGTTGTTCCAGTGCATTTGAATTTATGAATTCCAGGAACCTTTGGGCTAGGGTATTAGGGCTAGAATAATGTACCCAATCTATGTTTGGATAGTTGAAGTCTCCCAGTATGATGGTATTTTGTGATACACTCATATCCTCCAATGTCTTCAGGAAGGCTGAGTGGGGTTCCTGAGATTGGGAGGGTGGTCTGTAACATGCTACCAGTTGTATAGCAGTTTTGCCTATGATTAGTTGCACCTGTATGGTCTCTGATGCTTCATGTGTTGCTACTAACCTGGAGGTGTGGGTGTCCTTGATGAATATGGACACTCCCCCTCCCTTTCAGAATCAGAATCCTGAAGAGAGAAAACAGAAGCTGTCCCCACAATCATTTCCTGTTCAATGTCTTTAACATCCCCTTCCTTTTTCTCTTCCCAGTTAAACCAGAACTGGTTTGGTCAAGATACTGAAATAAATCCTTATCTAAGCACAATACATCACTCCTATACAAACTAAATGAGACAGGAAAAGATAAACGTCTAACTTTTACTACTTTTTGACAAGAATTTTTAAAGATGCAGACCAAGTTTTGACAGGCAAAACCTCCCAAGAGACAGTCAAGCCCAGTCTGGCTAGGCATAGATGTATTCCCTGCAACTTCTTTCAAGATCAACAAGAAAGCTTCTCCCTTGCCTGCCAAAGAGCATCCAACAGCCACAGAGGATGTGTCTAGCCCATAGTCTGTGGGGCTATAGGGATGACAACACAGGGAACCAAAGTAAAAGATGAATGGTTTGAGGAGCCATAACTGGTCATAACATTGTCACCCATTTGAGGATGAGACAATTTTTTAGCCTACTGAATGAGCAGAAGCTTCTTGGAATTCTTTTTCCTTTTTGTAGTTAAGCCAAAAAAGATTCCTGAAACCTGGCAAAGCCTGGAGATGCCTGGCAGCAGTAGGTAGTATAATAGCTAAGTATTTATAAGGTTATTTTTTCCACCTGAAAGCACACTGTGAACTTTAAACACTTCATCACCAAATGTAATTTAACACAACTTTTAGGCATAAAAACATGGCTTAAACTTAGTTTTTATAACTTTTTTCCAAAAGTAATGCTCCTAGTAAAAAGTGACTAAAACACGTGACGGTTTATAAAAACACTTTTTCCTATCTTAAAAGTAATACTTTTGCAGAGAAAGCTCACTTTATGAGAAAAAATAATATATGGGAGTTTTTTCCCTGAAGGGAATTTATCTGCCCAGCAATGGAGAAGCATTAGCAGACCGATGATCCTTGAAAGCCTGCTGGATAAGCTCTCTTCAGTGGCAGAAAAGCTTAAAAAGGGCTTGGTGTCTAAACCTCTCTTTCTTCGTCTCTGATAAAGCTGGTTAATGGTTTTGATACATGAAAGGTGCCTTTAAGCTTTGAAAGGTGTCTGTCTGTTATATCCTTACCAGGATATAACCCATATGACTAAGGCGAATGCAGCAGTGATAAAACAATGAACATCTATCAATATGGTTTCACATCATGTCTTCAGTTTTTTATCTGAAGATGTCAGTACTACAACCACCAACACCTCTGAAACTACAGGAGATCCTCCTGCTATATGGAAGTAGTGAATTTTACATTATGAGCTGTATCACACTGTAAGTAGACTTGCAGTAAAACCGGAAAAAATTAGTGTGCAGTGTTCCTTCATATTACAGACAATGAGGTCATCAAAGTTCTTAATGCTTTTAATTATACAAGGAATACAGAAACAAGATTACAAATTAGAAACAAATTGTCTTGTGCTCTCCTACACATTTGCCTGAGTCACTATTATCTGTTCTCCTTGCTCTTCCCTGAATGTGAGGCTAATTTGACTTATTTCTACAAGTATCTCAGAGTATGCTTCCTACTACCCACCTCAAGCACTTCATTCTCATCGTCTCAAAATCTGCAGCTATTCTGCCTTCACTGCTAGGTTTCTGTGCCATACAGAAGGACTGGTCACACTATTGTTTTGTACACCTTGCACTTTGGCTGTATTGGCATTGCTCTCTCACATACGACCCTGACACTGTGTGCCAGATGGCAGCAACACTCCTTATTCTAGCTTTAACTTCCTCCATCAGACTTCTCTCCTCTTCAGTCGCAATTCCCATATATTTGAACTCTTAATGTTTTACATTATTTTCCCATCTATTTGAATTTACAGATTCTTCTGATTTCCCCATTTTCTGCCACAAGCATTATCTTGTCTGTATTCATTTTCATCCCATTCACCTCAGTTTTGTAATCCAGCCCCACCACCACCACCATTAACTGAAGTTCCTGTTCAGGGTCTGCTTGTAGTATCACATCATTTTCATATAGCAGCTTTGTTTATCTATTGACAAAGTCCTGTTTGACGATGTAGCACATCACCAGTATGAGTAGAAGTGGGCAAAGAGCTGATAACCACTAAACACCAACTCCCACTGGGAATGCCTCTGTTAGTACATACATTGTTCATACTTGTGTTAATAGAGCCTTCTACCTAGCCTGCACTAATTCTACAGATGTCCGCAAAACTTCAAACCATCACAGGGCTGCCCAAATCAGTTATCTTGGAACTTTGTCAAATGCAAATCTGAAAGTGGATTTTCCAGAACTATGACTTGGGCGGTTAGGTGTGCTTTATAGAGATTAGAGTACCTCCACCTTCTTCATCTCAGTGTAGCCTCTAAAAAGTAGTTATAATAAGAAAAGAAGTGATGCAAGTGGATTTGTCATTTTAATCCAGGATTATGTAAAAGCTAAAAGATCTGGGTTATGTTGTGAGATAAATTATTTACTTGGTCTGTTATAATTGCGTTTATATTACGCTGTCAAAAACTCAAACTGTCAACAGTGTAATAATCGACACAAAATTGTCGAACCCCTCGAATATCAAACACACACAAAAAAAAAATACCCAAACACAACACAAATTGCTCTATGCAGGAGGGCAAGCCCCCCTGCACCCCCCCCCGCTACTTAAATATACCAACTCCAAGATCGCACTACATTGCAGTAAATGGAAATCTTCCCTTATGGAGATTTACGTTTACACACGCGATGACTTTTGCTTTCGACATTTTGGTGCCGACAATATCAGCTTCGATATTGTCGGCCTTTGACAGGGTGAAGTAGACCCTATAATTCACAGGGTTTATGTATTTGTTAGGAAGCAGAAGAGAAGGGGTTAGGCCCGGATTAGATTCATTGGTTTATCTAAGGAGAAATACTGCAATGATCTGAATAAATATGTAAATCATCATCATCAACCAAACTTTTTTCTGATTTTCCTACATGGGACCAGGGCATTACATCAACTATCACCACCTCTCTTGATACACTGCTACTTGTCGACCTTCTTTGACTGTCATGTCTGAAGGTCACAAGTCTTCTCTTATGCAGTCCATCTGTCTTAATCCTTATTTCCTCTTACCTTCTTTCCATCTCTTGCAAATCTTCTTCACCAAATCACCTTTTGCTTTCCTTCACATGTAACCAAACACAACACTCTGCAGTCCTTGATCTTCTCTGCAACTGGGGCTTCTTTGGCTTCTGCTCTGATGTCCTCATTTCTTCATCTGTCCCACAGTCTACATCCTACTACCCATTTCCATCATTTCAAGTTTCCTCAACTGCCTTCACTGCCGGGTTTCTGTGCCATACAGAAGCACTGGTCACACCAGTGTTTTGTACACCTTATCCCTTATCATCTTTGGCATTCCTCTGTCAGACACTACCCCTGACACTCTCTGCAGTACCTATGATTCTAATTTTGACTCCCTCATTCAGCCCTTTCTTCTTTTCAACCCCTTCACCAGGTACTTGAGTATGTTAACCTGTTCAATTTTCCTTCTATCTCATTTTGCAGCTTCCCCTTATTTCCCCCATTTGTGCCAAGGCAACAGTATTGTTTGTATTCAGTTTTAGCCTCTGTATTTTCAGTTTTGCATTTCAGTCTTGTATCATTTGCTGATGTCCCTAGTCAGTCAGCTTGTAGCATGACATTGTCTACACACAGCAGCTTTAATGATCTGTTCCCTCAAACCTGTTTGCTAATATAATCCCTCAGCAGCATTGACAGCAGTGGGCTCAGAGCTGAATTCTGATGCACTCCCACTGGGAGTGGCTCCATGGGTCCAAACACTGTTGGTTCACAGCTGACATAATGTGTAAGGTCTTCACCTCACAGACACAAGGTATAAGTTTTGATCCTAACCTCTGGTCACTGTATGTTTGGAGTTTGTTTGTTCTTCCTCAAGTTTGTGTGGGGTAACTCCTGAAAACATTCTACATGTTTCCACCTGAAGGATAAAGGTTAGTGGATTCAAGCCCAACCACCCTAGTTGAACATGAAAGGTATGCCAACAGAGTACACCTAATATCGATATGAGTTGTGGGCAGGTGGTGCCGATCAGTGGAACAGTTGTGTAGAGCCAAGCAGCACTATCTAGACAAAAGAACATAGATCACAGAATGCATGCTGTGTTAGGACTAGCCACATGGCAGTGTACAAATTGGCTCTAGCTGATTTGGCCATTAAATTTGCAAGGACATTTGGAAGTTATAGAGGGTTGAGATCTGTTGGAAATTCATATACTGGGCAGTAAGATTTGGAGTATGATAAAGAATTGGACATGGTGCCGAGATGTGAAAGATGGAGTGAGTAGGAGTCGATGGCTGAAGTGGTTATATTTGTGCATATTTGGTGAGAGTTATGCTCTACAGTTATGTGGTGTAGAGAAAGCAGTAGTGATATAGTGTAGTAATAAAGACAGATAGATGGAACCATGATAGGAGATTGACAGTAAGAAGTAAAGTGGGCAGTCAACTTCTAATAAGGAGCAGGGAAGTTTACTAACAGAGGTAATGCAGAGGGTGGGATTACTGGCAGGATAAATGTGAGTGGAGAAGGTATACAATGCTTTTAAAATGAAATACTAAGATCTGTGTATGCAATATGGGCAAATCTGTAAATGATTATTTATGAATGTAATGAAGGTGATGTACTTGTGGTGATGCATTTCTCAGCTCATAGCCCTATTAGTAAACTTCCCTGCACTTTACAAGAAGTTGACTACCCACTTTGCTTCATACTGTCAATCTCCTAACATCCCACACTCTCTTCAGAAGAGTCTCTCTTACCACAATACCCACATCATTTCTAGTCTGTACCCCCCACCCCACCCCCGGTAGTAGACTCTGGTTCCCAGACATCCAGTCTCTTCCTTACCATCATGCCACCCACTGCCAAGCTTTGCCCCATCAGTGATCCTTCAATTTAGCAATCATTTTTGGCAGCATGATTGGTTTTATGTCCAGCATTCCCTCAACAAAGCTATCACAGGTAACCCAGTCTGGGCAACTGGCACTAAGCAGCCAGTAGCTTGTGAAACAGGCCTGCTGGGCTATAAGGAAGACATACTCTGACCATTAGGGAGTGTAGACTCTGGTCTAGGTTGGAGTAGGCTTTGACTTCAACTCACTTAGCACAGGCAAATCCCCACTCTTTGTTTGGTGACATTAATTGACATGACCAAATCACCTAGAGACAAATTTTACACCACTGAATGGCTACCCTTAATGCAGTAGGCAACTTGTGGCCCATATTCCTAGTCTAGAAAATACAGTGCACCACAGGCGATCCCTAATGTGGTTGGTCTTCAGGACTCTTTCCCCTGTAGGCACCACCTGAAGTCTGTGCTGCTGCTCATAGCTCTGTTCATGTTTAGGAGGAGGAGTGCCTGATGGGGTCATCAGGTTGGAAAAGAAGGAGTAGGAGAGCAGGAGTTGAATTAGGAATTTATTCATTAGATGCATTCTCAAATTAAAGAAATAACAGTGAGTGGAATTAGAAATGATTAGTAAAAAGTCTGTCTAGTAAGGGAAGCATATCTGACACTGGAAAGAAAACTAATGATGTATGCAGGCTGAACAAAATAACATATAGCTTAGAATTTGACTGAGGGCTTAGCAGTGTGCAAACTAAAGGTCATAACCGAGAAGTAGATAAAAAGGAAACCTGGGTTTGTTAAAATAATAAAAAATGCAGGTGACTACATGGTAACAAAAATTTTATGGTGCCTTTTAAGACATAAACAGGTAAATTATCAGTGAACTGTAATCAAGTGACAGTAAGGCAACTGCTTTCCCTCCCACATAGAAACCACACTCTGTGTAAGCAATGTTGCTACAAACAGGAAAAGAAGTACCGCCAAGCATATAATCAAACCTGTAACCTCTGTAGGGGTAAAAATCATTTCTGCAGTATGTAAGAAATGAAAAACGTACCACAGCAAATTTCTGTTAGTATTATTGAGCTGTATTTTGTTAAGTCTTGCCTTTCACAGTATCACTGCATACACAAATTACCAGAAAGTGTGTACATTCAATACAAGCAGCTAATGATAGTAAACTGATTTTTGGTCAGAGAAGAAATATATTACAGGTACATTTTAGCTATATATTTGTCAATACAACATAACAACAGAATATTCCTTTAAAAATGCAGAATTTAACCCAAGTCTACATGCATATTCCTACTATACTATGGTCATAAATAAAAGTGTTTTGTCAAATGTGAGCAGTGTATGAAAACAAATATAATGAATACAAATTGTTTTTCTGGACAATGTCATTACAAGCTCAGTTTAAGAAGTCAAATGTTCTGGGCAAATATGCTTGTATAATACTAAGAATGGAGCACAGAATTTATGCAGTTCAGATGCAAAATGACTTAATTTCTGCAGTAAAGTGTGGCAAAAATAAAATTAACGGAGCAGTCAGTTGACTAACTCCTGGAGATATACAGAGACTGTTCTGTGTCAATGTGTAAGAGTCACCAAACCAGTCACACAAGCAAGTCATCTCAATTGCTTGACTTCTTTTGAGGCTTGTAAATAGAGATACCAAAATACTGAGTCTAAAATGTAGATTTTAGTTAGCTCTCCACAAAAGGATGATTTTATTGGCAAGCATTCCACTGTGGCAAGCAAATGTAATAAGTGTCTGGTATTAGCACTTCACTACAAGTTCAGAAACATAAGTCACAGAATGCAGAGTGTGCTGTGCAGATGTGCAGAATACAGATTATAATCTAAAAAATATGCTGATTTATCTGAAATCTTACAATGTCTGCAGGCAATTAAAAGTTATTTGGAGCTAACTGGGGGAGGTCTATTCAGTTCAGTTTCTGAGGTGAGTTATAGGGCACTAGCATTTCTGTTTGAAAATCTAATTGGGGTAGTTAATATAATCAACAACACTGTTGCCTGGTGTGGTAAAAAGCAGGAACATCATATAGGTCTGATGAAGTTGTTGGACAGAATGAGGTCTGAAGATTTCAAACTTGGTGGAGCTAAATGCCGGATATGTGCAACTTCTCTGAAATATGTTTCATGTCTTGATTGAAATTTGTGTACAGACAGATGCTGATAAGGTTAAAGCTAATGTGAATATACAGAAAGCCACTGACACATCTCTTTTACTTGTTTTTGTAGGCATGGTACAGTATTTGTCCATGTCTATTTCCTCACTTGCTAGTTATCACAGTACTGCTAAGAAAGCTACTAGAGAATGACAGAGAATGGCACTGTATGGCATTGGTTAGCAGAAAAATAAAATAGTTTTAGATCACTAAAATGTCAAGTATTTGATATGACATTACCTAGAACCTTACAAGTAATAAGGTCTTGGTGGGGCGCTGTTACAAAAGAGGACACCTACAGGATATGTATCGAGGTCTGAAAGTTTGCATTGTACCTTCCAATGGGCAGAGCCTAAGATTTTTGATAAACTCAAGTTATGTCTTCAGACTTTAAACAAATGTTCCTATCTCTGAAACCATAGAGGTTACTAAAGAAGTGTAAATGGTAGACTCTTCAGCACAAATATTTTTTTATACTGGTAGCGTTTTTATCCTCTAGGTCTTACACTATATTTTGCAAGTCACATTAAACACAGTAACTATTAAGTCTGTAACAGCTTAGAATATTTCAGCAACCACTCAAATTACACACATACTGTCAGTAGCATTTTGTTCATCTGGCTGTGAGTTTTCATTTGAAGCTAAACAGTTCTGCCTATGCTACTTAGTTGTTAAGATATTTAGAGAAATATGTTTATGATAATACAAATAATATTACATTAACAGCAATTAATATCTCTTTATCTGCACTAGACAGATGCCAAGGATTAAAGCAGTTGCATTGTCCACCATGTATATTTTAACAGATCTTTCACTATCTTGTGTGCAACATGTTTTTGAAAATTTTAATATAAATATGAATAGGCTATATTAGGCAGCCTACAGGAATCAGTAGAATTACTAGAGAAACATCTGGAGGAGTCATTAGACTTTAATAAGTTAACTGTTGTCCAAACACACCACACACAGAAAAGAAAATGCTTCCTATAATCATTGGTTTTCAGAAATTTCAAGATTATATTTATGACAACAGCAGTACAGCAGAACTGGATTATAAAAAAACTACCTCAAAGCATATTTCAAAAGTCCATACATAAAGCTCCAGCACATCTACAGAGGATGTTACTATCATTACAGAAATACAACTTGCAAGTAAAGTAGAAACTGGGTAAATCAATGCACATTGCCAATAATTTTAATAGGGTATCTCTGTATTAGAGTAAGGAAGATCTGATAGAAAAAAATGTGGACGTGCTGTTGACTGTGTCACAGTTACCAGTGACAGCAGACAGCTTCAAGTGTGTACCAGCAATAACTTAGAGCTTCAGTTGAAAGAACTATTATATATTCCAGGTTTGATATTTGTAAGTGATGAAATAATCATTCCTACTCAACTGTGTGAAAGTGTGCTGTCAAAATACATGAATCAATCTGGGGGGCGTGGCCAAGGATGAACACAGGATAGCAGCAGATTTCTTCAGCTCCACCAATTTCATTACACTGACAGGAATTAATTACTTAAAAAATAAATTTTTGAAGTAATTTTCTTTCTAAATACGTTTGTTTTATATAGTTCTTGAACTATATCTAAAAAAGAAAGGAAATCTTAACAATATTCCTGTCAGAAATCACTGTGGAAATTTTCCTGTCAGTTTATCAGTCTGAAATGAGTTCCAGTAAGACAAATTCTCAAGACTCCAGCATCTAGAAAGAACTTCAGTCTCTGATAATTATAATCCAGCAACTTACTGATAAAATGGATACTAAAATAGACACCTTCATAGAAAAAACTACAAAACAAATAGACCTGTTACATACAGACCTGCAACAACAGAAGAACCAGATGACAGGCATAGAAGAAGCTGTGAATCACATGGAAAATAGAATCCAAGAAGAGGAAATCAACATTGAGTTTCTGCTGAAACAAAATACACATTTACAAACAAAGCTGGATGACCTGGAAAATAGATCTAGGCAATAACATTAGGATTTTTGGACTGCCAGAAAATATTGAAGGTAACAATATTACTTCTTTTTTAATAACTTGGCTCCCTAAAACTTTAGACTTACCAGAAGCATTCTCTTTTGGTATCGAAAGAGCACATAGATCTATAGCTAATACTAACTCTAACAAAAATATCCTAGATCAGTTATAGTTAGATTTCTATCATCTTTTGATAAAGAGATGGTTCTTAAATCTGCTTGGGCTAAAGCTCCTGTTAAGATTAATGAGACAACTGTGCGTTTTGACAATGACTATTCTTCCATGGTAATAGCTAAAAGAAAAGTTTTTCTGCCACTAATAAGGGAGCTTAAAAAGCACAGTTTAAAACATACCTTCTGTTTCCTGCCAAGCTTAAAATCTTCCTTCCTGATGGTCCTAAGGTTTTCGATGATTTAGACTCTGCTTTACTGTTTGTCAAAGAAAAAGGATTTTGGATAAAATAGAAGAAATGGAATGGGCTAGTTCTTCATTAAAGAGATTGGCAACTGAAGCTTCGTGGAAGACTTCAGAGAAGAAGAAGAGACTAAAAACAAATGATTTGTTATATGTTTTTTTTCTCTCTCATCATTTTAGTTCATTATTAATCTTTTGAATATAGTTCCTGCATTTCCAGAAAGCCACAAATATTTTGGAAAAGATTTAATCAAAGTTATTCTCTATGTGCAAAGAAATGTTTTGTTTCATAACCAGTCAAAATACCTGAAGATTTAACGGCAAGCTGTGATTCAATTTGTTTCTCTTTCTGAAAAGAAGTAAGGTTAGTAATTTGATACATTTTTTATCTTTACCTTTTTTTTCCTATTTCCTTTTATTATTTTCTTTGTTTAAACAATGACATTCTATTTAGATTATGTAGTGGGTAAAGGGTGGGGGAGGGCAGGGAGAGAACAGTAATGAAAATATCATTAATAGAATAATAACATATTTATTCCTTGTAAAAGTTTTTATAAGTTCTTCAAATGCTATTTCTAATTATACTTTCTTGATTATACTGCTTATGCCTGTTTGTAAATAATCTGTTATGCTTTAACTAATAATAATCAGAACTAAATAAGAGTAAATAATATGTTTTATTTTTAACTCTATTAATATAAACAATAAGTAACATTCCATTGTATATACTTCTTACAGCTTTCTCTTACATTTTGTTATTTCTGCCTCACTCCCTTTTATTTTCTACTCTCTTTTCTTTTCTTTATTAATATATAGAAATGCTTTTGATTGTGTGGGCACAGTGAATAATAGGATTTGTATGAAAATTGAGTTAGGAGAAGAATGTTGAGTTTTATTGCTTGTTGGTAATTTTGGGCTTAATTTCACTTACATAGAGGCTGTAATGATCTGTGGAATACATTGTGAAGGTTTTGTCATGTTTAGATGCATTTACACTGCTAAATGAATGTTTGTCACTAGTTTTAATAAGTTTCCCACCAAAATGTTAAGAGAGACAATCTGAGATGTGGGCTGTCTCATGCACAGTGTTCATGAGTTACTTCAGAAGCTTCAGCTCACAGAATTCTCACAGAGAAACTGAAAGCAGTTAGTATAACCTTTGACATAGTTATCACACTGACACACCACAGATTCAGGAAAATACTCTATTCATAAAATATGTCAGTTATAATGTTTTGTTTCATAACCAGTCAAAATATCTGAAGATTTAATGGCAAGCTGTGATTCAATTTGTTTCTCTTTCTGAAAAGAAGTAAGAGGCTGTAATGGTCTGTGGAATACATTGTGAAGGTTTTGTCATGTTTACATGCATTTACACTACTAAATGAATGTTTGTCACTAGTTTTTAATAAGTTTCCCGCCAAAATGTTAAGAGAGACAATCTGAGATGTGGGCTGTCTCATGTACAGTGTCCATGAACTACTTCAAAAGCTTCAACTCACAGAATTCTCACAGAGAAACTGAAAGCAGTTAGTATAACCTTTGACATAGTTATCACCACAAATTCAGGAAAAATACTCTATTCATAAAATATGCCAGTTATAATGAGTCTAAATGATGTAGTTTCTTGTAGTAAGTAAATGTCTTATTTTAGACGGCATAGAAAATTAAACATTTATTTAAATGTTTTTGAAAATCTACTTAACAGCAGCATAATAATCTGTGTTAAAAATTTGTGTTCCAAACATATACTTTACTATAACTCATTTAATTCATCTGATTGACAAGCATAAATAATCTTATAACTCTATTCTGGAAGAAATGTCATGTGATATATTTTAAAGCAGTAGGTTAGCATGATTGTAAAATCTGGTTACTAAAATGTGTTTGCTGTGCATTATTTTGTATAAAGCAGACAGATTTATTCTAGGGACAGCAAGTAGGATAGTGCTCAACAAAGACACAACTCAGTGAGATCAGATATATATATATGTGTGTGTGTGTGTGTGTGTGTGTGTGTGTGTGTGTGTGTGTGTGTGTGTGTGTGTGTGTGTGTGTGTGTATGTATGTGTATGTGTGTGTGTGAGTGTAATGGCTTTTTTTTATATAATAATGCAAGTGTTTCTGAGAATCTGCATAACTATCCAATATGATTTATAATAATTTCTATGAATACAATATTTTACTCTATTGACAAAATGAATGTTTGCCAAAGTTTTAATAAGTTTCCCGCCAAAATGTTAAGGGAGACAATCTGGGATGTGGGCTGTCTCATGCACAGTGTCCATGAACTACTTCAAAAGCTTCAACTCACAGAATTCTCACAGAGAAACTGAAAGCAGTTAGTATAACCTCTGACCTAGTTATCATACTGACTCACCACAGATTCAGGAAAAATACTCTATTCATAAAATGTCAGTTATAATGAGTTTAAATGATGTAGTTTCTTGTAGTAAGTAAATGTCTTATTTTAGAAGGCATAGAAAATGAAACATTTATTTAAATGTTTTTGAAAATCTACTTAACAGCAGCATAATAATCTGTGTTCAAAACTTCTGTTCCAAACATATACTTTATTATAATTCATTTAATTCATCTGATTGACAAGCATAAACAATTTTATAATTCTATTCTGGAAGAAATGTCATGTGATATATTTTAAAGCAGTAGGTTAGCATGATTGTAAAATCTGGTTACTAAAATGTGTTTGCTGTGCATTATTTTCTATAAAGCAGACAGATTTATTCTAGGGACAGCAAGTAGGATAGTGCTCAACAAGGACATAACTCAGTGAGATCAGATATATATATATATATATATATATATATATATATATATATATATATATATATATATATATATGTGTGTGTGTGTGTGTGTGTGTGTATGTGTATGTGTGTGTATGTATGTGTGTGTGTGTCTGTGTGTATGTGTGTGATGGCTTTTTTTTTTTTTAATAATGCAAGTGTTTCTGAGAATTTGCATAACTATGCAATATGATTTATAATAATTTTATGAATACAATATTTTACTCTATTGACAATAATGAGTTTAAGTAAATGCTCATATACAAACAATTCAAGATTTTTTTTGGAAGCTGTTAATAGTATTCACATGACAGAAAATAGATGCATCTTAATATATGTAATGTCTGAATCATATTAGCCAAAGTTTTTGATTTAAATGAATGTTAGAACCTAATTTTCTCTCCTCTTGATTTCTAACATCAAGATTATTTGAATGCTATTTGAATACAAGTGTTATATATTACATAGATCTATATAGTAGTATGAACAGTTTTAAAAAAAAAAGTTTATTTTAGTTTATATGATGATGTTTTACCAAATGTGTAGTTTTGTCTTGATAGATAATTGAATTGAAAACTGTTAACCTCAGTTAAATATAACTAGTATTAAATTGATAAGGTGGTAGCTGAGGTACTGCTGCTTAGGGTAGGGGTTAACTTGAGTAGTAAATACTACTCTAAGTTGGAGTTTTCAACTCCAGGCTGGATGCAAGGTTTAATCCTTACATTATTTTCACTTGTTCATTGTTATATGTATATAGTTTTGACATCCACAATATATTTTGTACACTCATTGTCACTACAAACAAAATTGAATCCTATACAAAATCCCATAAGAGATTTAATAAATACAGCTATATTTAAAGGTACACCTAAAAGAGGAGATGTAACATTATTTATCTTGTTATTTGTTATTTCGATCATAAGATTCTTGAGTTTTAAAAATGCCAAATGACATCTTTAAAAGGAATTTCTTTAAACATTAATGGATTGAATACTCCGTGTAAAAGGGCAAGCCTAATAAGATACATTAATTTACACAAGGCCAATCTAGTCTTCCTGCAAGAAACCCATCTCTTGAAAAAAGATATTGATAAACTAGCCACTAATAAGTATACAGTATTGGTTAGTTCAGAGCACACTCAGAAAAAGAGGAGTGGCTATTTTATGGAATAAAAGTATGCCCATTCCTAAAACCATTAAGTCTTTTCAGGATGACAAAGGAATGTTTTGTATGGTTACAATACAAATTAATGGGAAGACTTACACTTTAATTAATGTATATTGGATACCTGGAATTGGTATTAATACAGTGAAACATCATATTGATAAGATCATATCATTCTCTATAGGAGATATTATTTTAGCTGGTGATTTTAATTGTATACTACATGAAAGTGATACTACCACTATAAGGAAAAGAAGAATTACATCTAATGCAAAACATTTAAATGATTTTGCTAATTCTTATCATTTGAATGATATTAATAATCAGATAGATTCAAAATCATTACCATACACCTTTTTTTCTAACAGATACAAAACTTATTCAAAAATAGATAGGGTCTTTATTTCTAACCAGATGGTAACAGATTTAATTAATTCCAAAATCATTTCATGTCCTATATCTGATCATAACTCAATTGTTTTTGAATTCATGATAAAAAATACTCATAATGTTCAGATCAAAAGGATACCAGCATACTTAACTCAGCTAAAAGACTATAAAGAATATATACTTTCAGAAGTACAACATTTTCTAGACATAAATAATACTCCTGAAGTCTCCATTGTCTATGTTTGGGATGCCTTAAAATCATATCTATATGGACAAAGTATCAGATGGTATAATAATAAAAGGAAATCTTGGGATAAGGAATTGTTAGATATTCAAAGTAAATTAGACTCTTATAAACATAATAATAAAGAAAATATTATGGACAAGAAAGTTATTGAAGAAATAAACAAACTAAATGAGAAATACAAAGAAATTTTAACTCATAAAGTTAAAATAACTTTAGAGAAATACAAGTTTTTGTCTTATTCAATAAGCCCCAAATACTTACATAGACTTAAAAATAAAACAAAAAGATTGAATAAACAAAACCATATCAAAGAAATCTTTTCTCTAAGGAAAAAGAAGAATGTTTCTAGTATACCAGAAATACTGGATGAATTTAGAAATCACTTTCACAAGATTAACCATAACAACATTAACATGGAACCTAAAGATAAAATAAAGGAGTTTATAACCACAAACATGAATAAAAAGCTTAATAAACAACAGATTTAACTATTTGACAAGAGTATTTCATATACAGAAGTTATTACACAAATAAATAAGCTTAAATCAAACAAAGCACCGGGTAATGATGGTATTATACCAGAGATATATAAAATCCTTTCTAAAACTACATATTCATTAATACATAAGGTTTTTATTTTGGCCCAAACTGAGTTAATAACCCCCCATCTTGGCAATATACATTTATTTCACCAATTTTAAAACCTAATAAAGATCCAACTAGATGTTCTTCATATCGACCCATCTCATTACTTAATGTTGATTATAAAATGTTTATGAGTATTTTTGCTGATAGATTGAAGACAATCATCCCGGCATTATAGATATAGATCAGACGGGCTTCATTGTAAATAGAAATACTTTTGATAATATAAGAAGAACTTTAACATTAATTGATTTTGCAAATAGGAAAAAGAAAGATTTAACACTTATTAGTCTTGATATAGGTTCAGCATTTGATTCAGTAAGTTGGGACTATCTGTTTACCTTACTGAAATGCACAAACTTCTCTGATGCATTTGTAAATTTAATTGAGCATTTATACAAAGGAACGCTGGCTTATATTAAGGTAGGAACATATGTTTCACAAAAATACCCATTCTTAAAGGTACAAAGCAAGGATGTCCACTTTCTCCACTATTATTCACTTTAGTAATGGAGCCTTGGGCTAATTTGATTAGAAACAGTACTGACATAGAGGGTTTTGAAATAGACGAAAATACAACATCAAAAATTCAACTTTTTGCAGATGATGTTCTAATTACATCAGCAGGATCTAATTCTTCTATGCAGTCTTTATTTGATAAAATGATGAATTTTAAAAGTATTTCTGGTTTAATATTCAATGAAGAAAAAACTAAAATACTACCTATATATACACGAAAAAATATTCTCATTAGTGATTTTACTAAGTATGTACCCAATTCAGGTCAGATAACTTATTTAGGTATAATACTATCTAAAGATATTAAAGCTATTATATATAATAACTATAATACCTGTTTTCTTAATATACAAAATCTTTTTAATACCTGGAATAATATGTTTTTACTATGGAGGAGAGACTTACAATTATTAAAATGATAATATTCCCCAAGATTTTATACTTAATACAATCAATAATACTTTCACCTACAAAAATAATTATCAAGAAACTGAATACACTAATGTTAAATTTCTTATGGGCACCTAATAGACCTAGGATTGCATTAAAGAAACATACTAATAGCTGGTCTCAAGGGGGTATTTCTTTTCCAGACTTTAATTTATATATTATCTCTTCTATTATAAAAGTTATTACTTTATTAATAGATCAGTCATATATCGCAAAATGGAAAGATTATTGGGAGCTAATTAGTATGCACTTCATGAAAATCTCCTTAACACATAAAAATATGATTGTAAATAACTCCATGTTGTGGTTGCTAAAGGAATTTTATACTTCACCTATTACACCTAAACATATGATTTGTTACCCATTAAATATTATTATTAGTTATCGTAACTTTATATTCATGCACCCTAGGTATAGGGAATGGAATTTTATTGTATTCCCTATAATGTATACTCAGGGTATGCTTATGTCATCTACTTCTGAAGGAGCTCATTTAGCTATAGATAATGATCTAAAGTACTGGTATCAGCTGATATCTGATAATAAAGTTAAAAATCTAGATTTCTTAAAACAAGAATTTGATCTAAGAGAAACTTGCTGGTTAGAGGTTCAGATCTTTAGACAACATCTCATTGATAGAATAGATCTAATGTCTATAACAGTTAAAGAATCTATTCCAAAACTGATTGATTACTTGATATTAAATTTACAGCATAAAGTTTCTGATAAAGGTAAACTTTCATATATACATAAAATTATCAGACAAGAAACTTTTTACAGTGTAGATTCATACTGGAATTATTTCACCTCTATTAATGGGGACCCACCAACTCAACAAGATAAACAATATATATTGGAATCTGCTTATAGAACTACATCTTCCATTGTCTGGAGACTTTATACATGGAAATTTTTACATAGATCTTTTATACACCTTTGATGATGAATAAAATAAATAATAAAGATAATCTATGTAAGAGATGTAATGTAGAAATTAATGCTGACTGGGCTCATATGTTTTATGACTGTATGAAGTTGAAAGAATACTGGAAGTCAGTTAATGAATTTTTGCAGGCTCTTTTACAGATAATTTCATTATTTCTAAGTCTCTTATATTATTCAACACACCTGTACCTCAATGTGTTAAAAAGATTAAGCTTCCCTTGTTATGGTCTATCCTAGCAGTGGCCAGGAAAATAATAACTAGAAATTGGATTTCAGATACACCTCCTTCATTCAATGAATTTAAAAATGTTATGAATATAATGTGCCATATGGAAATAAGCACAATTAGAATGAGAACAACTAGAAAAACATCATATTATATTGTATGGGATAATTTACAAAATTTGTTTAAAAAATTCTAATTTCAATAGCACGGTATTTTAGTTTAATTAATTGATCTGATTGTAGTGGATGTCTTTGTAAATACTTTAGTTGTTTTGTTGAATATTATAATAATACCTATTTTTAATTACTTGTATAAAATTGTTATGATATTTCTCTTATATGTTAAAACAATAAACCTGTTTTGAAAAAAAAAATACATGAATCATTCCTTGGAATAACTAAATGCAAGGAAAGATAATCTGATGTCATGTGCTGGATGAATGCGACTGTGCAGATAAAGTAGTTAAAGCAAAGGTAAAACAAAACTATGAAATCTGTGTTATGTGTAATAATCACAACCAGGAAGAGGAACATGTACTCTGTGACATTTCTTCATTGCCTTTGCTGAAGGTAGGATCAGACTTCTTCCAGTACAAAAGTCTACATTTCTCTATTATTAATCAAAATTTTTGGAAGTAAGCAAGTTACAGAATACTACTGCTTAGGCAGTGATTGCTGTAAGGCATAGATAATTAAAAGAGGTCACATCTGACAACAGTCCCCAGTTTGTCACAGTGTTTCATGATTTTGTCATCATATAACAGGCTCTAGGTATCCTCTGTTCAACTGGATAGGTTGAAAGAATGCTCCAAAACTCTGAAAATTATTTTAAAGGAAAGAAATATTCTGAAACAGAAGATTATCATTTATAATTTCTTTAGTATAGAAAAACATCATTATAGTAAGACTGTCAGTAGTGGAGCTATTCATGGATCAATGGCATAAATCAATTTGATTCCATAATTTCCCTACCAATACCAGAATTAAACAAATGATGGCAGAACAGCTACGGACAAGACAAAAAAATGTTTTCAATGGCAAATCAGTTAAAAAATCAAATTTAAAGAAAGAGAAAAGAAAATAAACCAGGCATCAGCTGAGAAATCTCGTTTTGGTCAGAGTCCTGATGCAATCTGCTATGCAATGATATTTCCTATAACATACCAAGGGGCTGATATAAAAACTCCAGCTTTACTCCGTCGCATATCGCCTACTCAGGGGCAATCTCTGCCTATCATACAAAGCTATGTCAAACCCAGAGCTGTTGGGCATGCTCCACTTAAAGAAATCCCAATCCTTCCGAGCTACACACTCTAGGGACCTAAACCTTGTCACTACAATAAATAGAACATGCTGGAGGGATAGATTCCTGTCCCAGAGACTTCCCATACTCTGGAACAAACTACCTATCTATATCAAACAAAGCTCCTCATTAGCACTCTTCAAGAAAAATCTTGATGATTGGATGGGAAATAGGAAATTTACCCCGGGGATCACCTCTGTGGCTCTGCTCGACAGGAAAACAGGAAAATAATTTTCTTGGGTGGTGAAAGCCAGGGTACCTTTTTGGCTAGGCTTATATAGGCCCTAGGGCCAATAGCATAGTACCTACCTATGAACCTATGAACCTATGAACCTATATGCAACTTTGCCATAGAAACAAGCGACATTTGTTGAAAACTACCCAATGTGATATGCATTCGAGTATCTCAGTACAGAGTCAAAACTCTGAAGGGATTATCCTGAAGTTTTCTACGGGAACCTAATTATAAATATCTAGTATCGCAACAGGATTAGCTACCTCAGATTCAGATAACTGATGTTGCATTGCAGATCTAGGTGGAAGTGACAGAACTAGCAACTGTGTCACAATAAATCCACTACAGATCCTCACTTCCAAAAAGCTTGTACCACTCCCTTCTGGTCACTAGAGTTAAGTGTGGTGTTGTTGTTGTTGTCTTTCGTCTTTTCCCGGTTAAGGGTCACCACAGCGGAACTCCGGTCTGCTAATGATTGGCAGTAGATTTTCACGGACACCGAGGTGCCAGCTCAATGTCCAACCTTTAACGAAGGTACGCCCTTTTACACATGTCTTTCGAACGCCCACCCAACCGCAGAGAGGACATGCAGACTCCACACAGAAGGCAATCCCTGCACTCCAGCCGAGAATCGAATGGGAGAACCTCTTGCTGTGAGGCAACAATGCTACTACTGCACCACCGTG
This sequence comes from Protopterus annectens, assembly GCF_019279795.1. Lineage (NCBI taxonomy): Eukaryota > Metazoa > Chordata > Ceratodontiformes > Protopteridae > Protopterus > Protopterus annectens. The sequence continues at coordinate 1,338,450,057 of NC_056739.1, forward strand.
GAAGTCTAAGTGTGTACCTTCTCAAAATGCATGCATTTGACATGTTCAATTTTTGAGCAAGTGTACCTAAACAGTGCTTTTGCAGGGGTAGTTTTCTTCCTGCAGTCTTCACATGAGGGGAAAAGTCCCTCCACATCCCCTGATACTCTGCATCAGAGAAAAAGGGAGACAGAGTAATGACAGGCAATGTAATGTCTGTCTCACTCTTCCAGCAAGATGCTCTAACCTTGGACCATCTAATGATTGTGTATAAAAATCTTACTCTACATAGAAGTGAGCAACAATACACCAAGCAAATGTCTAATGACTGCAATTATTCCAGATATGGTCAATTAATTAAAAAGCAACTCAAACAGCACTACTGTATATAGTTATATACAAACATGTGTAATGTTACTTTGTTCCACTTAATATTCAAATGACTCACATAGTGACAGTAGAGTATATTAAAGGTTTGTATGTAAATCTAAACAAGTAAATGTATAAAGATATGAATTTTCCTCAGTAAGGGGAGCTATCACATGCAGCATTTTGTGAAGAGGTTTAACATTCATTTAAGAAAACATATGGCTAAAAGGGTAACGAGTCAAGAGGCCTAGACTGGATGTCAGTCTTCAGTAAAGCTTTATTCATATATTACATTCATTGTATTTTTTTCTGTGTTTTATTAAAGACATGGCCAACTCTTCATTTTTTTTGAAATTTAGAATTCCAACTAAGTGTAGAATGAACAGTTTCACATGCTAGAGTGCATGCAGGGAGTTCTGGTTTCGCTAAAAGAAAAAAAAATGGCTTACTCAGCTATGGTGTAAGTTGAAATGCTGGTCTTTTTTCAAAATAGACCTGCTTTGCAACATACTACCCAGTGTAGAATAAGGCAGTTATCCTTATCACAGGCTCTTTGGCTGTTTCAGGAGGCAGAAAAGCACCTTGAATTGTGGCTGGATTGTCTGCTAAAGAAAGAAGAAGGCATCCATTTACCATTGGCTCAGGCTGCCTTAAGTGACTTGTGCTAGAGGCAACCTGAATCACTCAAAAAAGAGTGAAAGAAGACATGGGTAGCAAGATGTAAGCAAAGTTTTCATATTATGTTTTTTTAATAAAATTATGCTCACTCATCTATCTTCACTGGTGCGATGGCCTGCCAGGCTGCAGTACTAGTGTGTGTAATGTTTTTCTTACACATTTAAAACTGTGTGTGTGTGTGTGTGTGTGTGTGTGTGTGTGTGTGTGTGTGTGTGTGTGTGTGTGTGTGTGTGTGTGTTTTGACAGGGTTGCAGTATGTTGTACTATATGTCTGACACTAGCAAACTAAAATACTATACTGTAGTTATTTGTTTCTTTATTTATTCAACAACAGATATTGGGTGTACATAGGCAAAAAAGTGGTTGCAGTTGGTGGGCATGTGTGTGTGTGTTTGTGTGTGTGTGTGTGTGTGTGTGTGTGTGTGTGTGTGTGTGTGTGTGTGTGTGTGTGTGTGTGTGTGTGTGTGTGTGTGTGTATGCTTGTATGTGTATGTATGAGGTGTTGCACTTTATGCATCTGGCATGAATGAAGTGAAATGCTTTACTGTGGCCATTATTTATTAATTTATTTTTCATTAATTTGATCACAATCAGAAATCTAATATATATATATATATATATATATAGAGAGAGAGAGAGAGCATAAATAAGGCAGCTGTAAATGGTGGGTGTGTATGTATCTTTGTGTTTATGTGTGTGTGTGTATGTGTGGCAGGTGGTAGCAGTGGGATGGATTATATTTATCTGACAGCAATGCTTAAATTGATTACTGTGGCCATTATTTATTCTGACAACAATGGACTGAAATGCATGACTGTTGCCATTATTTACTCTTTTATTTATTTGTTAATTTCATCACAGACATCTAAGTTGTATAGAATTAATAAAGTAAACACAATGAATGACACGTGTGGTGAAAATTTGTGTGTGTGTGTGTGTGTGTGTGTGTGTGTGTGTGTGTGTGTGTGTGTGTGTGTGTGTGTGTGTGTGTGTTGTAATATGCTTTACTCTGTATCTCTAACACAAATAAATTGAAATACTTTCCTGTGGTTTACTACAGTTAGTATTGCTTTTATTTATTCACAATCAGATGTCTGAGATGTGTGTGTGTATGTGTGTGTGTGTGTGTGTGTGTGTGTCTGTGTGTCTGTGTGTGTGTGTGTGTGTGTGTGTGTGTGTGTGTGTGTGTGTGTGTGTATGAGAGAGAGAGAGAAATTTGAGAGGGTTGTAATATTTTGGATTCTGTGTCTCTGACGCCAACAAATTGAGATAGTTTGCTGTGGTTAGTATTTCTTTTATTTATTCACAATCAGATGCCTGAGGTGTGTGTGTGTGCATGTGCTCACAGGTGTTTGTGTATTGTGGGTTTCATTTATCCATTATATGTACATGACAGCAATGGACTGAAATGCATGACTGTGGCTATTAGTTATTCTTTTATTTATTCATTAATTTGATCACAGACATCTAAGTTGCATGGATTTAATAAAGTAAATGCAATGAGTAGCACGTGTGTCTGTCAGAGTATATGTTTGTGTATGACAGGGGCTTGCAGTGGTTTATGCTGTATGCATCTAACAACAATGATTTAATTTATCATAACCAGACATTTCAGGTGTACAGAGTAATAATATTGCTGTAATTGAAAAGCATAACAATGTTTGCATGTGTATGGGGTTGCAGTGGGTTGCAATTTATGCATCTGACAACAAAGGGCAGAAATGCATTCCTGGGGTCATTTATTTTTTTATGTCCTTGTTTCCAGATTTCAGAAAGTATTTGGGGACTCATACTTGTTGCTTACACCATATAGACTATTTTATGATATACTACTGTTTTTACACTAATCATACATTGTTCCATGGGCAAATAAAGGTTGTTTCAGTCCTTCAAATGCATAGTTAGACATGCATAAGACAGCTAGAGCTAGCTTTAGCAGTGGCTTCTACAGCATGACAAAGGCTAACTTTAAACTGGTGAAGGTTGAATGCATTCCAGCAGGAAGGTTCATAGGTTCATAGGTTCATACTAGGCTATCTGCCCTGGGGCAATTATAAGCCTAGCCCGATTCTGTATGGCTTACGCCACCCCTTGATTTGAGTATACTATGCCCTTTTTAAGGTTTAGTTTACTTTGTCTCTGTCTAATAGTGACACGGGAGTAATCCCTGGGACAAACCTACGATCCCCCATCCACTTATCGAGATTCTTCTTGAAGAGATTCAGTGAGGTGCTCTGCCTCACATGAACTGGAATTCTATTCCAGAGTGAAGGGAGACTCTGGGTTATGGACCTGTCCCTCCAGCAAGTTCTATTTATTTCTGTGTTGAGGTTCAAGTCCCTCGAGTGTGTGGCTCTATGGGATTTAGATTTACTGTGGTGGAGCATGTCCATTAATTCTGGATTTGACATAGCTTTGTATGTCAGGCATAGATCGCCTCGAAGTAGGCGGTATGCAACTGAGTAGAGCTGGAGTTTTTTTAACCGAGCAGCATATGGCATCTGTTTGAGACCCTTGATCCTCTTGGTGAGATACTTTTGGGGTCTTTCTAATTGCTGCAGGTGTTGGGTAAGGTACATCCCAAAAGGGGCATTGTATTCTATGATGGACCTGATGAGGGATGAATAAAGGGGCACGATTACCTCTCTTGATCTAAATGTGAAACCCTTTGTGATGAGGTGGGCTATATAGAAGGTCTTTCTAACCACTTTGGCAATGTGGTTTTCAAAGGAGAGATTGCTATCAACTTGGGTCCCCAGGTCCCTAATAACTTTCTCTGTACTTAATGGGTTTCCACCTATGTGGTAATTTGTGGGCACATTGTTTTTGCCAAAGGGTATGACTATACATTTTTGGGCATTTAGCTTTAAACCATGGTGCTGGCACCAGTTATCTGTCTCTGTGAGACCTTTTTGAAGGATGTTTGTGTCAGCTGGAGAGTTGATTATGGCACCCAGTTTGCAGTCGCTGCGAACTTGGTGAGCCATAGTCCTCCCACGTTTGCCTGTACCTCGGAAAAGTATATACTGAACAAGAGTGGTCCCAGGACAGAACCCTGTGGGATGCCACTTGTGACCGGTTTCGAGTCTGACATGGCTCCAGTAACTCTCACTCTGTGGGTTCTGTCTTTGAGCCAGTTTGCACCCATCTTGTGACATAGGGTTTATATTTAAGCTGGATAGCTTATCTATGATGCCCGAGTGGGGTATTGTGTCAAATGCCTTTGCAAGGTCCAGATAGGCTGTGTGGACTACCTTCCCTTCATCTATGGCTTTGGTGACTGTTTCAAAGAAGTCAACCAGGTTCAAAAGGCAGGATCTGCCCTTGACAAAGCCGAACTGGGTAGGATCTAGTGTCTGTAGGTCCCCAATGTTTTTGTTTATGAGCTCCATGATGATCCTTTCCATAGCCTTGCAGACTAAGCTAGTCAGGCTTATGGGGCGATAGTTTTCAGGGTCCATAGAAGCTCCACCTTTGTAGAGTTGGACCACTGTTGCTGTATGCCATTCTGTGGGTACATATCCTGTAGTGAGGCTGAGATTGTATAGCTGTTTTATTTGAGGGATTAGTTCCTCTTGGAGTTCATGTAGGACGCAACCTGGGACACCATCTGGTCCCATGGAAGCAGTGTTCTTTGCTTTGGAGAGGGCAACCTTCACCTGAGCATCTGAGATGTTTGGGAGGCAGCCCTCTGCCGGGATAGATACTTGCTCTTTTGGGGTGGAGAAGTTTGCACTGAACCTGTCTGCCAGGATATTGGCGATGTCTGTGGGTTCAGTGTATTTTTTGTCATTTAGAATCAACTCAGAACAAGTCTGGGAGTTGCATCCCAGGTTTCTAACATTAACTGAAAAAATCCTTATGATTGTCTTTGGTGTCCTGTGCAATTTTTCTCTCGAAGCTGGCCTTGGAGGATTTTATGAGGGATCGTAATTTTTTGCTAGTACTGATCAGAGATGCCTTCCCTATTAGGGATTTTGCTCTATCATGTAGTAGCTTCCTCCTTCTGTTGTACAGTTTATTTATGGCAGGGGTCCACCAGACTGGACGCCTGCCTTTGGATGATTGGGTCTTGGTTTTGTTTGGGATAGCATGATCCATGCATTCCTGGAGATGTCTGTAGAATGCATTTATATAGGATTCTGCAGTTTGGGCCGTAGTTTCCACTGGCCCCGGGGCCTTGAAGGATTCCACTTCGGTTTTGAGAAGTGAGAAGTTCGCTTTCAAGAAGTTTTTCACTGTGGTTTTCTGGGCTGGGGGTGGGGTCGGGATGTGGACATCCAGTGAAATTAATTTATGGTCTGATCTTACCAATGAGGGATATACTTCTGGTGTGGAGCATAGAGTCCCCATGTTGGTAATGATCAGGTCTAGTATGTTGTCCTCTCTTGTGGGAGTGGTGACTAGTTGTTCCATAGCATTTGAGTTTATAATTTCCAGGAATCTTTGTGCTAAGGTGCTGGGGCTTGAGTAGTGCTCCCAGTCAATGTTTGGGTAGTTGAAGTCACCCAATATAATGGTGTTCGGAGAGATCTTCATGTTTTCCAATGTTTTCAGGAAAGCCGAGTGGGATTCCTGACTTTGAGAGGGGGGTCTGTAGGATGCTATAAACTGAAAAGCAGTCTTGCCCACTGGTAGTTGCACATGGATGGTCTCCGATACTTCGTGCAATGCCACTAACCTGGAGGTGTGGATATCCTTGATAAATATGGAAACTCCCCCTCCTTTTGTGGTTCGGTCTGGATTTTGGGGCCGAAAAGCATGATATGAGGTATAGCCTGGTAGTGCTGGGGTGCTCTCTGGAGCCTTGAACCAGGTTTCTGTCACTGCACAGATATCGATGTTCTCCATACTGAGGAGAGCTTCGAGTGCGTGCATCTTGAGGTTAAGACTTCTGGCTTAGCAGCATTACCCTTAGTTTCTTGTTCCTTGTGCTGTCTATGGGGTGGGTTTGACTTTGAGCCTTGCCTAAAAAGGCACTATGGGGTGGCAAGAGCCTTTGCCAATATCCAAAAGCCCAGTGGTGACAGGTGCAAGCTGTCCCTAGCTAAGCAACGTGGCTTGTCGAGCATGTCATCCCAGGCTGACAGACACTGGATCCCCTTTGAATGACACCAAAATTTTAGCCAATTGTTAAAATCGATCATTTTGTCTTTGTACTGTGGCATCATTCTAGGTGAGGGTAAGATGCTGCTCAAGGTCAGGGTCATACCAGCCTGGGCTACATGATCAGAGAGCTCCTCTATGTCTCTTTTCATGTAGTCCAGGGAGGTATGTCTCAGGTCATTCACACCAGCATGTACAATGACTGAGTCATATTTGTATTTGCTTTGGAGTGACCTGAGTGCTGCTTGCGTTATGTGTCGGATCCTAGCACCCGACAGGCAGCTCACCGTGACCTTCTCTTTATTCAGCCTGGTGAGTGGGACGTCAGTGTGTCTGACAATAGAGTCACCTATAACAAGAGTATCAGGTGTGTTATTCAGCCTTAAGGGCTGTGGCTGCTTGGCACACTGACTTTGTGGGTTATGTGTTGTGTGTGTTTTGTTTTGAGGTAGCGTTTGCTTGGATGTCTGCTTTGGAGGTCTCTGTTGCTTAGGTAGATTTTTATTTAGAGCCTCCGAGTATGTTTTTGTGTATTTATGTGTTTGGTTCGCTGATGTGGTGGGACTATGTGATACTGGAATTGAGTTGTGTGAGGTTACCTTCTCCTCCTGACTGGTTACACCAGTTTTGAGATGAGAGAGCTCAGCCTCCAGTTTGGCTAAATAGTTGTATCTCTCACATATATTTGAACCTGTTTGGAGAAGGAGAGGGTTGTCCGTGTACATGAGACAGTTGTAACATTGCCTCAAAATTCCCAGATTCACCAGCTAGACTGGAGAGGAAACCATTGACTGACCTTTGGACATGCTAGAGTAATAGGGAAACTGAATTTAAGACGGACCAATAGAGGACCGGGTAATCGTAGAGAGTATAAGAGTAAGTAGTGATTATGGTTTAATAGTGCTAACTTGTAGGATTACTTAATTGGACCAGTGAAGGGCCTTAGAATGAGAATATGGTGTTTAAATTGAGAGATAGAGCAGTTCTAAGGGAAAAAGTGAAGAGCAGACTTTGTGGAGCCAGGAATAGTTTAAACCCAATTAGGCGGCGCTGCCCGCTGTTGCGCTATGCACAAAAACGCGCAAAACCGCACAAAAGAGGGTTTTAAGAGAGGAAGATGAAGGAGTTTTGGAATTGACCCAAAATGGCCAATAAAACTACAGTTTCAAGTCAGTAACCACTCCCACAGGGGCAGGCAGGCTGCTCAATGTTTTCACTGCCACTGATCAACAGAGAGACTTCCCTTTAGCCCAAGCAAAAAATGGCCTCACAGAAACTTACAAACAGTTCAAGAACAGCAAGCCTGTAACTGAACGTTTTAAATCTCAGAAAAGTGGGAAAAAGCAAGATTTTTTTTTTTTGTTTTTTTTTGGTTTTTCAGAGATAGCAGAGGTTCACAAGTATCAACAAGTTATAACAGTGCAGTAAATGACCCCACACAAGAGTGCTAGGCCAAAGACAGATAAAATGCAAGTTTTGAGAAAAAAACTATTTTAAAAATAAGTGCAAACAGGAAATTCAGTAAACAGCTCTAGGTTGTACTCTAAATACAGTTACTAATGCAGAAATCAAATTTAACAAGCCAGAAAATGCTCAAAATAGGCGGCTATGCAGAAAAACTTAGCAAATAAACAGAGGAAAAATACTTAAAATCTCAAAAGTGGCTCCTTTCTTCTCTCAGCGTTTTCTCCTCTTGGTGGGTGCTTCACCAACAGCCAACAAGCCTGAAAAGATGCCAAAACCATGAGGCAACAAGGTTTTAAGAGAGGAAGATGAAGGAGTTTTGGAACTGACCCAAAATGGCCAATAAAACTACAGTTTCAAGTCAGTAACCACTCCCACAGAGGCAGGCAGGCTGCTCAATGTTTTTCACTGCCACTGATCAACAGAGAGACTTCCCTTTAGCCCAAGCAAAAAATGGTCTCACAGAAACTTACAAACAGTTCAAGAACAGCAAGCCTGTAACTGAACTTTTTTAAATCTCAGAAAAGTGGGAAAAAAGCAAGATTTTTTTGGTTTTTTGTTTTTTCAGAGATAGCAGAGGTTCACAAGTATCAACAAGTTATAACAGTGCAGTAAATGACCCCACACAAGAGTGCTAGGCCAAAGACAGATAAAATGCAAGTTTTGAGAAAAAACGATTTTAAAAATAAGTTCAAACAGGAAATTCAGTAAACAGCTCTAGGTTGTGCTCTAAATACAGTTACTAATGCAGAAATCAAATTTAACAAGCCAGAAAATGCTCAAAATAGGCAGCTATGCAGAAAAACTTAGCAAATAAACAGAGGAAAAATACCTATCCATCCATCCACAACCCTTTTTCCTATTTTTGCACATGGAGTTTGGGTGTCACTTCCACAGTGGCAATCATCTAGAGCCAAGGTTTACACTAGCAGGTGGCTAGCCCTGACACAGTAGTTTTTCCACACCACACAACCACATGCACACTCACCTATGGCCAGTTTAGTGTGTCCAATCCATCTACTGCATGTCTTTGGAATGTGGGAAGAAATTAGAGCACCTGGAGGAAACCCACACAAACACAGGGAGGACATGCAAACTTTGCACAGAAGGCACCCCAGCCTAGAATTGAACAGGGGAACCTCTTGCTGTGAGGTGACAACTATTTTATAAATAATTTGCATTCTTATTCCACTATGAATTAATTCCAAACACTTGGACAGATTAACACTGTACCCCAGATAAAGTTCAAAAGTAAATCAATGCAGCCCAAAAGACTTAAAGAGATTGCGCAAGCTTCTGAATCTTGACTGCATATTGGGTGACAGCTGTTTTTGAGATGAGACAAAGATATTCATTGAGCTATTGAAGAAAGATGTAATAGTTCATAGACTCTGTTACCAAGTCAAATAGTATGAGGGGTAACAGTCTACCTTGCAGAGTTCTCCATTGAAGGTGGACCTCTATATGTGTCTTTAACATGATCTACAAGTGTGACAGGAAATTGTAGGAAATATTAATTCATTTAATTATTTTATTTTTCTATGGAGACAGACTAAGGCATATTTCATCATATTTCAAAATGGAGGAAGATATGCTTGTTTCCAAAATAGTGTAACCGTTTTATTTGAATGTATGCATGAATACTATGTATAGAATTCTAAACAATGGGAAGAACTTTCTATACACATCTGCAGGCCATATGCACCAAGGCCTCTCGGGGATTTGCTAATTACACAGTGAATTTTTATAGCAGCAATGTGGAGAAACAAATAGAGTGGGTGGTGTCATGCTGAATTTTTTTCATAAGATTTGAATTTCTGAAGGGTTTGGGGTTTGTTATGAGGTAGTCATGTTATGACAGAATGCCTAATAAACATTTTGAAGGTCTGATAAATGCCATTACTGTTTTTTTATCTGAGTACAAGTTGACAAAGTTCTGGAATTCTTTGTAGGCTCTGTTGACAAGTTTTCAAATTCATGTATGGGACTTGGTATGTCTTTTATCGTATATGAAGGTAATTGTGAGCTTTAGGGGATGCATAATACAAATGCAATAGAGTTTCTCAAGGGCTATTCTGAATTTGTGTTGTACAACGCTTGAAGTTTGGAATTAAGGATGTTTTAATCTCTACTCTTCCTGGTACCATACATCACTCTGGCTTTTCTCCCAGCTTCAATGCCTGCCCAGTTCCTGGATCCCTGGATTGCTTCTTCTGGATACTCCCTGATGTAACCCTTGGCTGGGTGGATACCACCACTCTTCAGGAATTTTTCATTCACAGTAACTCATATTGTACTGCTAGGGAGTGGGGAATCTTTCAGGGACCATCATCCTTACAGCTACTGGTCAAGGCCCCTTCCTTTGGGCATGGTCAGTGCAGTGATCTTAGAATTCTCCTCACCACCACATATAATCTGAGTGGATGACCTGTGAGGCTCCTGGGTAAGAGAGCTAGCTGGCTGCTGTGCTCTTCATCCTATCCCCCTGGCTAGCCCTACTGATTGCTTGAGTCCATTCTCAAACTTGAATGACCAGTAGCACAAATGTCTCTGTGAAAATTATCCAATGGGCCAATGAAGAATTAAGGTGTTCTACGGTGAAACTATAGGCAGTATATTTGTTTTTCTCAAACAATAATTAAACTGATTATATCTATATGTGTGTATATATATATATATATATATATATATATATATATATATATATACATATATATATATATATGTGTGTATTTATATATATGTGTATATATATATATATATATATATATATATATATATATATATATATATATATATATATATATATATATATATATATATATATATATAGTAAACATAAGATATCAGCATGTAAGAAGTTATATAAAAGGGATGTCCAAGGTTGGATGTGGGTCGTGATAAAGCTTTCATACGGATCCCATGAGATATGGTTTGAAGCTTCAGTTTTTTATGTATCTCCAAGAATTGGGCTGCGAGTTCCAATTTATCTTTAAAATGGCAGAAGCTGGTAAAAACTCTATAAAGTTCTCATGCTTTGAGGGGGTGACAGCGTGGTACATGTACACTGCAGTTAAGTTAAGACAGTTGAACAAAATCAGTGCAGAAGTCAGAACACAGGCCACATCACCTGACTCCCATGGTTGCACTATTACATTCACCCCAGAAAACCTTGGCTGCTTAATCTCCTACTCTCTCCAACATATAAACTCATACCCACTGTTTCCACATCTGCACTGTCCATTCCTTATATCTAATATCTGCTTCTCCTGTTATTACTTATACTGTTGCAGCTCTTAACATTATACAATTTCTGCTTTCTTCACTGCTACATTTTTACATGTGTTATATCACTGTACTATATAATTTAATTATACCTTTAATCTTAATTTATTGTTGTTACTATGCATGTAACCTGGATGAGCTTGCAAATTGTCAAATATAATCAGTGCTCTACCCCTGTAAACAGAAATGAGTTAATAAATAAAATAAAGAATTAACTCAAAGTGGGTTGAATGAGACCCAGAAACAGCTAACACTGAAGAAAACTGTTTGGGACCAAACTCCTCTCTGTTATGAAAAGGCTTGATGCACAACTAAATAATAGATGGACTGAAGGATATGAAAATGAGGAAAATTACTTAAATCCACTATGTTCTCTTCTTGAATCTAATTATGAAGTAGTCTAGAGAGGGTTATTTGCAACACACGTGCACTAAGGAGGCAATTAAAATAGGCAGCTAAAATCAAATGTCAATATACAAGGTCTGAAAAGTAATATTAGATGCACTTGACTTCTAAGGCCCCTTTCCAGCCTGTAAATATATAACAGCAAAGGTGAATGGATGTCTGCCTAAGGCATGCTTGTTGGCAGCTAAAAAATTTATATGGTGTATATCTATGGCCTAGAATAACAGAAGGGCAGGATGTTGGTGTAAAGATTTGCTTCACACCTCTGTTTACTTAAAGGACAAGCAGTTTTGGGCTATATAGCTTTTTATATTCCCATAAATTCTGAACTAGTTTTGCTCAACTCACATAGGTATCCTAAGCCCTGTGGAGATAAAAAGAGGAATAAAACAAGCAACTAAGGTTAATGTCTCACTGTAAAGCTTGACAGTGAGCAAGTTCTGATGTAGAGTCCCTCATGCAAAGATATCTAATAGCTAACAAGTATAAATTGAGTCTGCTATGTCACCACTATTCCTCAGTCCTGTAAACACATCTTCAAGTTCAAAGTCATGTAAACCTTTTCTCTCAAGTATTCAAAGAATCTTACAAAAATAGTACTCAGAGAAATATTTATTCCATCTAGACACACATCAACGAAAATTGAGATAAATGCCTTTCCATGGGAACTTTGCTCTCTATACCCCTCTTACTTTATTAGTCTCACTGTAGAGCAGACTCTCAACTGTACCTGTTTTTTTGGGGTTTGATTTTTACCCCTTTACATAGGGTCCCTATTTTTGGAGGTCTGTCACTATTTTCAGAGTTTTGTTGCATAGTTTCATAGTTTGGTACTAGGCTATCTGCCCTGGGGCATTTATAAGCCTAGCCATAGTGATGTGGCTTTCGCCACCCCCATGTAATGGTACAAAAGTGTACAGAATAGATTTAGAATACTGTGCCTCTGTCTAGTAGTGACACAGTGAAAACCCCCTTACATAATAGAATTAGTTTACTGTGCCTCTGTCTAGTAGTGACACAGAGATGACCCCTGGGGTAAACCTACGATCTCCCATCCACCCGTCAAGATTTCTCTTGAAGAGAGTCAGTGAGGGGTTCTGCCTAACATAAACTGGGATTCTGTTCCAGAGTATGGAAAGCCTCTGAGTTATGAATCTGTCCCTCCAGCATGTCCTATTCATATTTGTGCTGAGGTTCAAATCTTTAGCTCTCGTGGTTCTGATGGATTTGGATTTTTTGATGTGGAGCATGTCCATCAATTCCTGATTGGACATGGCCTTGTACATCAGGCACAGATCACCTCTGAGTAGGTGGTATGCTACTGAATAGAGTTGGAGTTTCTTTAGTCTGGCAGCATATGACATATGTTGGAGACCCTTGATCCTTTTGGTGAGGTACTTTTGGGGTCTCTCTAGCTGTTGCAAGTGCCGGGTGAGGTACATACCAAATGGGGCATTGTACTCAATCATGGGCCTGATAAGGGAGGAGTACAGGTGCACAATGACCTCCTTTGATCTGGATGTGAATCCCTTCATGATAAGGTGGGCAAGGTAGAAAGTCTTTCTAACCACTTTGGCAACATGGGTGTCAAATGAGAGGTCACTATCAACTTGGGTCCCCAGGTCTCTGATTACTTTTTCTGTACTCAGTGGGTTACCGCCTATGTGATAATTTGTGGGCACTTTGTTTTTCCCAAAGGGGATGACTATACATTTTTTGGCATTTAGTTTAAGGCCATGACTCCGGCACCAGTTGTCCGTTTCAGTGAGGCCTTTCTGTGGGATGTATGTGTCAGCTGGTGTATCGACTATGGCGCCTAGTTTGCAGTCATCTGCGAACTTTGTCAGCCACAACCCACCCATGTTTGCTTTCACATCTGAGAAATAAATGCCAAACAAGAGTGGTCCCAGGAGTGAGCCCTGTGGGACACCACTTGTCACTGGCTTTGAGTCTGACATGGCTCCAGTGATTTTGACTTTATGGGTTCTATCCTTTAGCCAGTTTGCCACCCATCTTGTGACATATGGATTTACATTTAAGCTGTTGAGCTTGTCTATGATGCCAGAGTGGGGTATTGTGTCGAAAGCTTTAGCCAAGTCCAGGTAGGCTATATGGACTACTTTGTCCTCGTCAATGGCTCTAGTGACTGCTTCGAAAAAGTCAACCAGGATTAAAAGGCAGGATCTGCCTTTTACAAAGCTGAACTGGGTGGGATCAAGTGTTTGTAAGTCCCCAATGTCTCTGTTTATTAGATCCATAATGATTCTTTCCATAGCTTTGCAGACCAGGCTGGTTAAGCTTATGGGGCAGTAGTTACCAGGGTCAGTAGAGGTGCCTCCTTTGTGGAGTGGGACTACTGTTGCTGTACGCCAGTTTTCAGGTACATATCCTGTAGTAAGGCTAAGGTTAAATAGCATTTTTATGTGCGGGTTTAGCTCCTCTTGGAGTTCACGTAGCACGCAACCCGGGATACCGTCAGGTCCCATTGATGCTGTGTTTTTAGCTTTGCTGAGGGCGGTTCTTACCTGGACATCTGAGATGACAGGGCGGTTACAGTCAGCTGGGATGAGTATTTCTTCTTTTGGGGGTGAGGGAGGGGAGAAATTTGCACTGAACCTGTCTGCCAGAATGTTGGCAATATCTGTGGGTTCTGTGTATTTTTTGTCATTGTGAACTAACTCTGAACATATCTGAGGATTTCCGCCCAGGTTTCTAACATAGCTGAAGAAGGCCTTGTAGTTATCTTTAGTGTCCATAGCGATTTTTCTCTCAAAGTTGGCCTTGGATGTTTTTATGAGAGAAAGTAGCTTTCTACTAGTGCTGATCAGAGATGCCTTCTCTTTATGGGATTTTGCTCTGTCGTGCAGTAGCTTCCTTCTTTTGTTATACAATTTGTTTATGGCTGGGGTCCACCAGACAGGATGCCTGCCCTTGGTGGAGAGGGTCTTGGTTTTATTTGGGATTGCATAATCCATGCATTCTTGGAGATGTCCGTAGAAAGCATTTGTGAAGGATTCTGCATTGTGGGGTGTGGTTTCCACTGTCCCAGTGGGCTTAAAGGATACCATCTCAGTTTTAAGAAGTGTAAAGTCGGCTTTTGAGAAGTTTTTCACTGTAGTCTTTTGTGTTGGGGGTGGAGGTGGGATATGTATATCCAGGGTGATTAGTTTGTGGTCAGACCTCACTAGTGAAGGGTATACTTCCGGTGTGGAGCACTTTGTCCCCATGTTTGTGATGATCAGGTCTAGTATATTATCTCCCCTTGTGGGAGAGGTGACTAGGTGTTCCATTGCGTTTGAATTTATGAATTCCAGGAACTTTTGGGCTAGGGTGTTTGGGCTAGAATAATGCACCCAGTCTATGTTAGGGTAGTTGAAGTCTCCCAATATGATGGTGTTTGGTGAGACATTCATATCCTCCAATGTCTTCAGGAAGGCTGAGTGGGGTTCCTGAGATTGGGAGGGTGGTCTGTAACATGGTACCAGTTGTATAGCAGTTTTGCCTATGGTTAGTTGCACCTGGATGGTCTCTGATGCTTCATGTGTTGCCACTAACCTGGAGGTGTGGGTGCCCTTGATGAATATGGACACTTCCCCTCCCTTTTTGGTTTGGCTTGAGTTTTGGGGCCGAAACGCATGATACGAGGTATAGCCCGGTAGCGCTGGGGTGCTCTCAGGAGCCTTGAACCAGGTTTCAGTTACTGCACAGACATCGATGTCCTCCATACTGAGGAGTGCTTCGAGAGCCTGCATCTTGAGATTTAGACTTCTGGCGTTGAGCAGCATTACCCTTAATTTTTTTCCATTTTTGTTTTCTAAGAAGGTGGGTTTGTCTTTTGAGCCTTGCCTAAAAAAGGCACTATGGGGGAGGCAAGAGCCTTAGCCAATATCCGGAAGCCCAGTGGTGACAGATGCAAGCCGCCCATGTAAGCAGCGTGGCTTGTCCAGCATGTCATTCCAAGCAGACAGACATTGGATCCCCCTAGAATGACACCAGTATTTGAGCCAATTATTAAAACTGGTCATCTTGTCTTTGTATTGTGGCATCATTCTTGGTGAGGGCAAGATGCTGCTCAGGGTCAGGGTCATACCAGCCTGGGCTACATAATCAGAGAGCTCCTCTATGTCTCTTTTCATGTAGTCCAGGGAGGTACGTCTCAGGTCATTCACGCCGGCATGGACAATGACGGAGTCATATTTGTACTTGCTTTGGAGTGACCTGAGTGCGTGTGTTATGTGGCGGATCCTAGCTCCCGATAAGCAGCTCACCGTTACCCTCTCCTTGTTCAGCCTGGTAAGCGGAACGTCAGTGTGTCTGACTATAGAGTCACCTATTACTAGTGTATCAGGCATGGTGTTTGGCCTTAAGGGCTGTGATTGTTTGACACACTGATTTGTTGAAGTATGTGATGCATGTGTTATGTTTTGAGGTGGTGGATTTTTGGGTGTCTGTCTTGGAAGCCTCTGTTGTTTTGGTAAGTTTTTTGTCAGAGCCTCCAAGTATGTCTTTGTGTTTTTATGTGTTTGGTTTGCAGATGTGGTAGGTCAATGTGGGACTGGGTTTGGTGTGCGTGTGGTTACCTTCTCCTCCTGTCTGGTCTTGCCAGTCCTGAGTTGAGAGAGTTCAGCCTCCAGTTTGGCTATATAGTTGCATCTCTCACATGTATTTGTGTTTGTTGGGAGGAGGAGAGGGTTGTCTGTCTACATGAGACAATTGTAGCATTGTCTCAAGATTCCCAGATTAACCAGCTGAACCAGAGAGGATGCCAGCAATCTACCACTCGACATGTTCACATGATTTTCTGAATCCTACCATCACTTGATTCTGAAACTGTTTAGTACACAGGATACCAGATGGCATGATCAATTCACTAGTGGCACCAGTAATTTAAAGAAAGAGGACCCACGTTACATCTTCCTTTATCAGAAGTAAAAATAAATGACTTTGTGAGGTATATATTTGTAATCATTCCTTAACTCCAGCAGATTTTTTACCGTGTCCTTGACAACACACATGTATTTTAACATCATTTTGTATATCACAATCCCATTGGAAGTTGGAAGAATTATATGTAATTCACTATTCAAATTTTATGTTAATTAGGTGCCCATGTTGTTTTTTTTTTTTTTTTTTGGCTGCATGTACCTACTTTTCAAGAGTTGATAGGTATGCTGTTGAGGCAAATGCACCTCAGGGAAAGAGCAACAATAAATAAGTAAATAAAGCACTACTTGCCTTTTCTCAGGGATGTCATGATCACAGAGAAAGAATGAAACACTACTGTTGAGCTAAAATACTTTGCTATAATATCAGATGAACAAATACGGACAATCAGAAAAAACAGCTGAGCATCCCAGCTTCAGTACGTAAGAATGGAATAATTTACCTTTGAGTACATGCAGGAAATTCATAAACTCATCATCCAAACTTACTGTAATGCAGTGCCTGTTGTAAATAATGTTACTGGGACCAATAAAGTTTTGTATGACATTTTAACAATGATTATGGATAATTTCATTTTCTCTTGAGGGTATGGTATATATTTATACAAAATAATGTGTAAATACACACAGGAACGATAGAAAAAACTGACAATCCGTATGCTGTTTGTGGTCTGTATCATGTCTGCGCAGTCTCTGTCTGCACAGCTTATGCTTAAAAAAGGGTCACATTTGATTATTAGACCCACCTAGTCACAAAGCAGTATTGGAGCACAATATAACAGGGTAATCAATTTCATACAATATATTCTCTAACTTCTGCTGTTTAGAAACCCAGGCTATGGCTTCTCCAGTGAACTCATAACAGAAGTTGTTTTTCAGTCTGCCTTTCTTTTCTTCAGCATGCATTGCAAGTGTTTCTCTTTTCTTTTATCTTACACTTTAAATGTGTTGCTCCTTCTTTCAGCAGGCATCTTATGGTTTGTTTACCTAAAAAAAAATCCTACTGCCTCATGCACAATGTGTTGATAGTCTAGCTATAAGGCTGCTTTGTCATTTCTTCTCATACTCATTTGCTACAGTTCATATTTCTGTCTATCAGGCTACCTTGTTCTGCTCTAGTTTTTACTTTTCTGAGGTCCACATCTTTGCAGTAACTTCCTGCTGTCTGAGATCCACAGCACTCTTCTTCCATTTTCTACTTAATGACTTGGCAGACGCAATGATCTGGAACCTTCTCAGTATCCTCTTTAACCTTCACCCACTGAACAGTGTTCCCTCAGTCTCATACAGACCACAGCATTCTTGATAAACTCCCCACTCTCCTCACAGTGAGCCCCTTTACAGTTTAACACGCTTGTCACAACCACACTCACACATCCACATCAGTCAACACGATATACAATATTATTTCCTCACAGGTATGTGACTTTTCCAAATATAAAAGAAAATAGCCTTAGAAGGTTAGGATGCACATAATATTGGCAGATATTGCTGCAGAAAGACTATTACTGACACTCAACACACTAAAATCACAAGTAATGTTTGCTTTTTTTAGCTTTATTAAACTTATTTATAACAGGAATGTAACTTTATTGTTTCTTAGGCTCTATGGATGTACCCAGCAGACCACAGGAATCCAAATATTTACTTACTAAACTTAATATGAAATTATATAGGATCATCCTGGAAAAGAGGTTTATTGACTAGTAAACAAGGAACAAGGAAGTTTTAGTGACAGTTGTACTGTGAAAGACTCTAAGGAGTAATGTCCCTAAAAAATATGCAAGTCCTTAAAGGACATCTAAAAAACTCTTATTTTTGTCTCATCTCTAAATAACTCTTTTTCTCTTTAATCTAATTTCAAGAGTGGCACATACAACAAAACCTGAGTAAAATACCTATTTTCCTGTTTTCTGCCTATACCTTATGTTTAAGTTTCTCTGTATGCCATCTGGATCTCTTCAAATCTTGTGTTATTTCGGTCTGGCATTTATCACAACATTGCTTGCATTTACAGCTGTAGTCCCTTTAAAATGTATACTGAGTTAAGTAGACAAACCTGATTGACTTCTTTGAAGCAGTCACCAAAGCCATAGATCAGGGTAAAATGGTTCACACAGCTTATCTAGATCTCGCCAAGGCTTTCGACACCATCCCCCACTCTGGAATTATAGATAAGCTCACTAAACTAGGTATAAATCCCTATGTCACAAGATGGGTTGCCAACTGGCTCACGGACAGAACCCACACTGTGAAAGTAGCGGATTCCAAATCCGACATCAGACCAGTGACAAGTGGAGTACCACAGGATTCAGTCCTGGGTCCTCTCCTGTTTGGTATCTACTTCTCTGAAGTGCAGGCCAACACAGAAGGTCTTTATTAACAAAGTTTGCAGATGACTGCAAACTAGGAGCCATAATCGAAACTCCTAACGATGTGGACAAACTACAAAAGGACCTCAATGAGACAGATACCTGGTGTCAAAGCCATGGCCTGAAGATCAATGCCAAAAAGTGTATTGTCATCCCCTTTGGTAAAAACTCTGTACCCATGAACTACCACATAGCTGGTAGTCTACTTAATGCCGAAAATGTGATAAGAGACCTTGGGACACAGATGGACAGTAGTCTCTCCTTTGATAATCACATCACCACAGTGGTCAGGAAATCCTTCTACGTGGCTCATCTCATCACAAAAGGATTCTCATCCAGAAAAAAAGAGGCCATTGTTCCCCTCTACTCATCACTCATTAGACCCATTATAGAGTACAACGCCCCTTTTGGTATGTACCTCACAAGACATCTACAACAACTGGAAAGACCACAGAAATATCTCGCAAAGAGGATTACTGGCCTCAAACATATACCCTATGCAGACCGTCTCAAAAAAACTACAGCTTTACTCCATCGCATATCGCCTACTCAGGGGCGATCTCTGCCCAACATACAAAGCTATGTCAAACCCAGAGCTGTTGGACATGCTCCACTTAAAGAAATCCCAATCCCTCCGAGATACACGCTCTAGGGACCTTAACCTTGTCACCACAATAAACAGAACATGCTGGAGGGATAGATTCCTGTCCCAGAGACTTCCCATACTCTGGAACAGACTACCTATCTATGTCAAACAGAGCTCCTCATTAGCATTCTTCAAGAAAAATCTTGATGATTGGATGGGAAATGGGAAATTCACGCTGGGGATCACTTCTGTGGCTCTGCTCGACAGGGGCACAGGAAAATAATTTTCTTGGGTGGCGAAAGCCAGGGTACATTTTTTGGCTAGGCTTGTATGGGCCCTAGGGCCGATAGCCTAGTACCTACCTATGAACCTACCTATGAACCTAATCAGCTAGCAAATGCACTACATCTGGCGCTGAGTTAACTTGCTTTTAGCCCTATGACTATTTATTTATTATTATTGTTTTGTTTTGTTTTAACTGTTAGTATTCAACTATGCTCTTTGTTTTTAGTTACAGGGCAAAGTATTCAACATAATTAACTAAATACTTCACATAATTTACCTTGTAATTAAAGAACAGCCAAAAAAATTGTCCTTAAAGCATGATCAGTTGCTTTCCCACATACCAGACAGCATTATAGTCCTGATTCCTGGTTCATAGGTTCATAGGTGTATATTAGGCTAATGGCCCTGGGGCCTTTACAAGTCTAGCCCATATTAGTGCTCTGACATTGTGCCACCTGTTGTTAGTTCCCAGTGCCTCTATCAAGTAGAGCCACTGGAGTGATCCCCAGGGTGAACTTTCTATTTCCCATCAACTCATCAAGATTTCTCTTGAAGAGGGCTAGTGAGGTGCTCTGCTTGACATGTATGGGAAGTGTATTCCAGAGCATGGGCAGTCTCTGGGTTGTGATCCTGTCCCTCCAGCATGTTCTGTTGATTGTGGTAATGTGGTTGAGGTCTCTGGAGTGTCTGTTGAGGAGGGACTGGGATTTCTTTAGATGTAGCATTTCTAACAGAGCTGGGTTAGACATGGCTTTGTAAGTCAAGCAGAGATTGCCTCTTAGTAGACGACATCAGACAGAGAATAACAGGAGTTTTTTTAGTCTGTCCATGTAGGACATGTGTTTAAGGCCTAGGATCCTCTTCGTAAGGTACTTTTGTGGCCTCTCCAGCTGTTGCAGGTGTCTAATGAGGTACAGGCCAAATGGGGTATTATACTCCATGATTGCTACACCTTAAAAGTATGCATGCTATGGTACACCACTCCCATCAAAGTTAAAAACCTAAAAAGGCTATACTAGACCTAGAGTGGTACAGAGGATAAAAAAAGTCCAAGTGCTTGTATTTGGGTTAAGAGGCATTCTGTGTGCTTATGTTCTTTCAGTGGACCAGCAATGTAATGGCCATTTAACAATAATAGATGCTGAAAGGTGTATTCGTCTGTGCTTGCGCTCATGCGTGCATTTGTGCATGCATGTGTCTGTGTGTAGAACAAATCAAATATATACACACATTATTTTAGGAAGAATTTCACATACTGAATATATGAGCACATTACTTTATGCAGAATTTCAGTTACCTGATCAAAATAAAACAGCAGAGATCTATCCACTCATAGGTGACAATTTAGAGGGAGTGACAAAGTGAGGCCTTTCTGTCTGTGAAAGCAGCTGATTGGCTGTCACTTGATCAAAGTTAAACCAGAGTGTGTGTGTGTGTGTGTGTGTGTGTGTGTGTGTGTGTGTGTGTGTGTGTGTGTGTGTGTGCGCATGCGCGCACATGAGCCCATGCACATGTCTATAAAGCAAGCTAAACAAGCTGCACATATTACAAAGAACATCATTTTTTTTCACTTGATCAGAAGATATGGGAGGGAAAGCTGTTGCCTTACTGTCACTTAATTACATTTTACTGATAATTGTTGGGGACAGCACTCCATGTGTATAAAACAAGCAGAATGCATTATACTGAATAGAATGCCTTTCACATGACTGCAGTCAAGCAACTGAGGTGTACCAAGTCAAAAGGCAGTATCTTTTTGGGTAGTAATCTGTGTGTCAAAGCAAATTATCTATTGACACTTTATCGCAATTAATCATGGAATGGTGGTTATATGTGTATGAAAAAAATCTCAGTGCATTACTAGCAGTAGATTTATTTCAGGGAGAGAGAGAGTGAGAAGTTGAAATATGTTATCATAGGTAGATTTTTTTTACTTCATCGCAGTAAAATAGTGGATTTATCAGTAAAAAAAGTGATATCCTTGATGTCCAATATCAACTGATCACACTTAAAAAATTGTGGATCTGATACTTCACGTGCAGTGTACGTGATGCAAATTCAAGACTCAAAGTAAACTTTATTGTCACACATGTGTAGCCTAAACCAAATTCTATGCATCATCTCCTTCTTGAGATTACAAACAGAAAGTAAAACAACACATACAAGTAAAAAAATAAACCCAACTAACATTTAAAATCCTACTCCCAGTACCTGTACAAAAGAGCAGAAAAATACCAACACTTGAATACAGAATAAGTATACCCTCTCCTAAGTTACAATAACTGCCCCATTTAAATAAAAGATACATTACAGATTGCACATTGCCTAAGTTGTCTGTCTAATATTGCATTTGATAGAGATAATATAAATAAAAATTGAACATCTTGTCAAGGACAAAATGGCTTTCATGTGACTACTGTAAAAGAAATTAAGTGTATCCACTCAGAAACCGGTAAGTCTGTGGTGGGGAAGAGCTGTGTTTTATAGCTGAAACATCCTATTAAAATAGTTATCAAAGGTTTTATGTGTAAACTACTGATGACTTACTCATAGCCAAAACAGCTGATGAGTTAGCTTTTCACAGACAAAATAGTTATACTCTTGTCAGAAAGCTTATCCAATGGAGATAGTGTTGAAAGCAGCTGAAACGAATATTTTGTGATATATCATAAAAGAAATTAAGACAAAACCTATGTTGTCCCAGACTGTCCACGTTTGATTAGTGGCACAGCTATTGGTCTGGCTATTGGGGGGCAGTAATGAGCAGCTGATGCTCACTCATATTTTTGGGAGGGAGGCAGCCTAGGATCACTGCAATATGTAGCAGTGTTACTGGCCTGGCAAGCTTTGTGCTGCAAAGTGGGTGCTGTACTTAGTCAGAGGCTGAGAATGCATTGAAGCATGCATGCACCTACTTAACACCAAAAGCAGAGCTCACATGGCTGCCATGGAATGGGGTTAGGACATACTCCCTGACATTAAAATGACATTGCACAAGTATCCTTAATCTCCTCACAATACCAAAGGGCTGCAAGGAGTCACTGACAAGAAACTTGGTTCCACAAGAAAATTTAATCCACATAAATTTTATGATTTTATGTGGATTAAACTTTCTTGTTGTACCGAGTTTTCTTGTCAGTGACTCCTTGCAGCCCTTTGGTATTGTGAGTTTTTTGGCTGTAATTCGAGGGCTGTGTCTTCTTTTCTGTTGAGAATCCTTTATCTCCTCACTATCCCTAGATGGTGGCCGGTTGAGCCCAGGGAATGTTAAGGCAAGTCTGGTAGGTCCAGTGAATAAGGAGAGGAGCTCTGATTGGCAGCTGTGTGGAAAAGGGTGGGGACTAAGTTTTTGCATTCAGAATGATCATTTTGTTATAGCTACATAGCACACCTATTGTGGTTTTCCTCTGTTAACAGATTATCACATGGAAATGTTTATTAGATTTGGTTCACTAGAAACATGCGTTTATTTTTTTTTTACTCATGAAAACAGCAGTTCCATTACATTTGTACCTAAAAGCACAACATAAGTACAATTTATAACTGAAAATTCCAAATATGATGACCAGAAAAATTTTCTAGGACATGTTAAACTGTTTCACAGATGTTGTTGTTGTCTTTCGGCTTTTCCCGGTTAGGGGTCATCACAGCAGAACTCCAGTCCGCTAATGATTGGCAGTAGATTTTCACGAACGCCGAGGTGCCAGCTCGACATTCAACCTTCAATGAAGGCACACCCATTTACGCATATCTTTCGAACGTCCACCCAACTGCGGGGAGGACATGCAGACTCCACACAGAAGGTACTCCCCGCACTCCAGCCGAGAATCGATACTTTCTAGTATCATTGGGGACACATATCAGCTACATAGTGAAAAGACTGTACTGTATAGTTGTGTAAGTGAACTTAACATATTAGATGTTCCAACAGATCACTGTTGCAGTAGCCTAGTTATTTGGGCTATATACCACCACAGCTCAAGCAGAGACATAAATAAAGTCAGTCTGGGCAACAAAAGCTTCAGCACTTTCTTACCCTAAGAAGGGAGGCTACAGTCCTGAAAGGAAAATGCTAAGAAAGGAAATATCAAAGAACAAACAATGAACTATACACACCCTGGCAGTACATACAAAGAGTCAAGAGAGGAGGCTGGATGGAGAGAACGGCTACTGCAACAGTGATCTATTAGAATATCTACTCATATGATAAGTTCACTTACACAACTGTACTATGTTCAACATTTTATTCACTGTTGCAGCAGCTTAAGCTGTCTGGGTAGATCACCTTATCTTAGGAACATATAAAGAGGAAGAAGGAATTCAAGAATCCAGGACCCCCTGAAGAATAGTCCTAGAAAAGCCTGTTCTGGACCTGGAAAAGGAATCCAATTTGTAATGCTGTGTGAAAGTATGTATAATTGACCAGGTTGCTGCTGCTAGTATACTTCTAGAGTCCACCCCTTTCCAAAAAGCCACAGATGAAGACAAAGCCCTGGTAGAATGGACCCTAACACTGCACAGAAGTGGCTTGGTATGGTAAGCATAGCAGACAGAAATAGCTTGAGACAACATTCAAAACTGACTGCTTTGACACAGGGTCTTGCAAAAGTCAGAGCAATGACTAGCACAGTTTTCAATGCCAAGAACTTCAAGTCAGCCCGATAAGCTGGCTCAAATGGAAGAAGAGTCAGTTTTTCAAGCACAATGTTAAGATCCCAAGGAGGGGCCACCTGTTTCCTAGGTGGACGGAGAAGTAAAATACTCTTCAAAAACTGTTTTACTTGAGGAGAAGTAGGAAGAGAGGATCTAAGGGCAGACAAGCAGTAATGGCTGAAAGATGAACCTTGATAAAGGGATAAGGGCAGATCCTGCCTCTTGAACTTGGTCGACTTTTTCGAAACAGTCACTAAGGCCATTGATGAGGGTAAGGCAGTTCACACAGCCTACCTTGACCTAGCAAAAGCGTTCGACACAATACCCCACTCGGGCATCATAGAAAAGCTCACCAGCTTAGATGTAAACCCATATGTCACAAGATGGGTTGCAAACTGGCTCAAGGACAGAACACACAGGGTTAGAGTTGCTGGTGCCATGTCAGACTCTAAGCCGGTCACGAGCGGTGTCCCACAGGGCTCAGTCCTGGGCCCCCTCTTGTTCGGCATTTATTTTTCTAAAGTGCAGGCAAACATAGGGGGATTGTGGTTGACAAAATTTGCAGATGACTGCAAACTGGGCACCATAATTGACACTCCATCAGACACGAACATCCTCCAGAAAGGTCTCATAGAAATGGATAACTGGTGCCAGAGCCATGGCCTTAAGCTAAATGCCAAAAAATGTACAGTCATACCCTTTGGGAAAAACAAGGTAACCCCTAATTACCACATAGGTGGTAATCCATTAAACACGGAAGAAGTTATCAGGGACCTGGGCACCCAAGTTGACAGTAACCTCTCTTTTGACACTCACATTGCCAAAGTGGTTAGGAAGACCTTCTACATTGCCCACCTGATCATGAAGGGATTCACATCCAGATCAGGAGAGGTCATTGTACCCTGTACTCTTCACTTATCAGACCAATGATTGAGTACAACGCCCCATTCGGAATGTACCTTACCCGACACCTGCAGCAGTTGGAAAGACCCCAAAAGTTCCTCACCAAAAGGATAAAGGCTCAAACATATGTCATACAATGCCCGACTGAAGAAACTCCAGCTCTATTCAGTCGCATACCATCTGCTCAGGGGTGATCTGTGCCTGACATACAAGGCCATGTCCAACCCGAAATTAAGGGACTTGCTCCACCTCAAAAATCCAAATCCACCAGAGCCACGAGAGCAAGAGACTTAAACCTCAACACGGATATAAATAGGACGTGCTGGAGGGACAGATTCATCACCCAGAGACTCCCTACACTATGGAACAGAATCCCAGTCCATGTGAGGCAGAGCCCCTCACTGACTCTGTTCAAGAGAAATCTTGACGAGTGGATGGGAGATCGTAGGTTTACCCCAGGAATCATCTCTGTATCACTGCTGGACAGAGGCACAGCAAATTAATGGGTATAGTATTCTCATCCTAAGGGGTGGTGAAAGCCACACACACTCTGGCTAGGCTTATAAATGCCCTAGGGCAGATAGCCTAGTATGAACCTATGAACCTATGAACCTATGAGAATATTAATTTGTGGAAATAATCTAGAAGCAGTGGCAACTGGCTCTTAAAAGATTTTAGTTATTTTTTTTCTAGTTTTCCTTTTGCACATGTATAATTTTCTAGTAGCAGCTTTCTTGCCTCCTTTAATACCGACTGCACTTTCTCAGAAAAAGGTGCCTAAAGGGTATCAAAGCTCAATCATTCTGGCAGCCAACTGCATTGCCATCAGACTGGGGTCTATCAAATAATCCCTGTCTTGTGTAAGTAAATTTAGTCTGTGGTGAAGCTTACAGTAGTTGCCCTTGGCCATTTCCAAAAGAAGGGAAAACTGCTGTTGCATGGGTCAAAGGGAGCCATTACCTCAAAATCTTTAGGAGGACTCTCTGTATCGGTGGAAAGGCATACAGGAACATTCCTGTCCATGGGAATAAAAAAGCATCCGTCTTCCAGGCCTGTTTGCAGGGAACCCTGGAGCTAAATTTCTTTAACTGTCTGTTTTGAAACGAGGCAAAAAGATCTGTTTGTGGTGTCCCCCACAGTTAGATAAATTCCTAGAAGATCCATGGGAGCAATTTACTTTCATTTGAAGCTGTCCTGGTCATGCTCAGCTTTTTGGTACAACGTTTTGCTTTGACAGAATTATATGAAGCCTGAAGAGTCAGTCTGAGGTGAGTTACTACCTTCAAGCAATCATAGCAAGTCTGCAAAGGAGATAAGATCTGGTGTCTCCTTGTCTGCTTATATACTACATTATTGCAGTATAGTCAGTGATAAAGAAATTATTTTAATTATTTAAAGCATTAATAACTGTGGATATCTCTTTGACATTTGTGTACTTTTGTCTATCCATGGAGCTCTGCAAACCTTGAACTTTTACCCTTTTTGAAACTCTCCAAGCAAAGTCTGAAGCATCTCTTGTGGCAAACTGAGAATGAAGCTGAAAAAAGGACAGGCCTGTGTTGAGAGATAACTAGTCCACCCAGCAAAGTAACTCTGTTCTGACAAACTCCAAAATTGCAATCTGAAAAGGTAACGTGACTTGATGCTGAGTCCAGGCTGATCCAAGGTACCATTGAATTCTTCACATGTGGTATCTGCCTAAGGGAATCATGATAATCACAGAGGCCACAAAACCAGGAATCCTGAGAAATTCCCTGGAAGAAGCCTTACATTGGCTGTAGAAGTCCAGGAAGATTTCTTTGAACTGTTCAATCTTGTCCAGTGGAAGAATGACTATAGAAGACATTCTAGAAAAACTAGTCTGTGGGAAGATATGATGAATGATTTCTGTAAATTCAGATTAAATTGAGCATGAGTTTCATGATCAACATCATGGAATCCTGAGAAACGGAAAAGGTATCTACAAATGTAAGGTAATGAATCAAATATGGAAAGATGTGCATGCCTTAGAGCCTGCAGTAAGCAATCGCTGGTGGCAAGCACATTGTAAATACCTTTGGCGCAGAAGATAGACCAAAGAGTAAAACAGAAAACCGATAATTTCAGTCAGACACACAAAGGAAATCTTAATCTTTTGCAAACTGTAATGTGATGGTAAGCATCGTTAAGGTCCAGTGTTGCCATGAAGCAGCAGAAGGGTATGAGAGGCAACAGGGTTTACAGGATAACATTTTGAATTTTAGAAAATTGACAAAAAGATTGAAAAGGGAGATGTGTTCATTTTCCTTCTTTCTTTGGCACCAAAAAAATTCTTGAATAAAATCTTTTGCCCATCTCAGCTGGGGGCACAATTCTATCACCTCCTGAGCCAACATTTGCTTTAGAATAGAAGGAAAAAGTGACCTTTGGTTAGTAGGATAAAGAAGAATCCCCTGAAAAGAGGAAAGTGCTTTCCATTGCCATCTGTACCCTGTTGGATAACTCTCAGAATCTACTTGTCTGAGATAATCTGATGCCACTGTGGATGATGGAAGCTTAGACTAAAGGAAAGATCTGTAGAATTGCCAGGGGAGGAAGGGGGTGGGGGAATAGAAGTGGCAAATAGTCATTTAGACTTCGTTTTGGACTGTCATCGGTTCTGGGAGGCTTCCTTTTTTCCTTTGAAGCTACTTGCCACTGCTTTGGGAAATTGTGCTTGTTGAACACTGCTGAGACTGCTTACTTTGTTTCCTGTTAAAGGATCCTGAGCAGGAAGGAAGGAAGGAAGGAAATTGTTTTACTGAACTTTGAAAATGATGGTGAAAAATCTGAGTAACCCCTTGAATTAATTTCTCTCTCATCAAATTTTTAAAGGGCCTCAACAGCAGAGGGACCAAATAACATCTTTACCAGAGGAACATTCAGAATCTTTGCTTTAGCATATTCTAGTAAGTTTTCAGAACATAACCATGCAGGCATTCTCATAACCAAACCAGTAGCAACAGTGCTGGGTACAGCAGCAACAGAGTCATAAGAGCACTTTAAGGAATGTCGGGTAAAGCAACGAAGTCTGAACTTCTGAACTAGGAAAGTTACTAGCTAACTTTATTATATTTTTAAAAGAAAACAGTAAAAATGTTTAACAGGTGAGCTTGTCAGTTCAAAATTCTAAAAGTTTAGTTAGAATAAAAGGACATTTTATTCCCAAATCTGTTAAAAGCTTTCCCATCCTTGTCAGAGGGAATGCTGTTAGTATTCCAGTATGTTTAGCAGGTGAATGCTTAGATAATACTGCAGGATCTGATTTGGGATTGGAAAACAAGAATTTATATAGCCTATCAATCTTTTGGGGGGGCAGGAGGCTGACTGTCAGGCATATTGCAAGCTGTTAATAAAACATCCCCTGAGGTAAATAACACCAGAAGAAGAGCCACAGGCTGCAGAAAAATCCAGTTATAATAAATCATAATTCTTTTGCTGGGAGACAGTGATTTCATTATGTTTTCTCTTAAATAAACCTTTCATTTTATTAATAGTCTCAGAAAAGATAATTCTTCTGGATGGAAATCTGAATAAACACATTCCACGGCTCAGAATCAAAATCTTCAGCTTCAGAAGAATTTACTGAAGAAAAATAATCTTCCTCCCCTCCCTATTCATCTGACTGGGAATCATTGCCAGACTGAGAGGGAAACATTTCTTTTTCTATTAGAAGGCAGTGAGGAAACAGGATTTAACACATTAAAAACAGAAAGTAATCCCTTAGCAAATCTCAGCAAATCTTTCCTGTCAAAATTGAAAGATACTGGAGAAGAAACATTTCTAAGTTTCTGATTTTTCTTCCTGGGAGATTCCCCCAGAAAGAAACCATCCCCTGATAGAAGCACTATCCCAAGAATCAGGCACCTTACCACTAAGCAGGATACCTTCTTGTGCTCCTTCCCCCAAGACCAACAATTATAGTTCTCCCTTTCCTGGTGAGATGCAGAGGATGTGCCATTCTCCCAGTTCTTAGTAGCTTCCTGTGGAGCTACAACAGTGGGGGCAAGACCAAAAGGTGAGTGTCCAGGGAATGAGTACTGGCCAAGCAGAGTCACCCATTGGTGACTGATGCAGTGATGGAACTGGCCAGATACCTAAATACTCCCTAATAACTTTATTTTTTTCTTCTTCTTGTGAATGGTAGAAACAAGAACCATGGAGGCCAATTAGTGCTCCATGTTCAAGCCAAGAAAAAAAGACTTACAAACAGGTAGCAGAGCCTGAGAGAGTCAGTAAACTTTGTGACAGGAAAATGAAGTCCCCAAAAGCACAATATCCTGCCCCCCCACCCAGACGCGCGCGCGCGCGCACACACACACACACACACACACACACACACACGCACGCACGCACGCACGCACACACACACACACACACACACACACACACACACACACACAGATGTTCTACAGAAACATGTAGAAAAGGTTATTAAAATATAGAAGTTTGCACATTTTTTCACAAAAGCATAGAATAAATAAATCCTTTAAAACATGACAGTCCAACAACAAAGCATTTCACAACATAAAAATCCAGAAAAATGATGCAGCGGAAGGTTTTCTCCAGAAGGAAAGGATTTCTAACTGACCATCAGTTCATCAAAGCCTGCAGGGTCACACCACTTTGGAGGCAAGAAAGATATGAAGTTTTGATGCCCAGACTGTCTTTTTATATGCCTCTGCTCAAGCCACTGGCAGTTTGGGGACATGGAATGTACCCTAAAGCTTTGAAAGCTGGCCAGTGGTCATATACTAGACAGGGATATAACTCATATAGCTTAGGCTACTGCAACAGTGATCTGAATGCTGAACATGTTTTACTTTTCTAAATTGTGGTTATCTGATTTTTTTCAGGTGAGGAATGCAGTTCATGTCCTTAACATATCTGTATTGAGCAGGAATTGTATCAGAAGCTAAAAAAATCAGTACTTGTGTATTATCCCAACCAGATACCGATTCTCTCGCAACCAGGTTACAAATCTGTCATAAATGTTGACATTATGGACAAACAACTTATTACCCTTAATGTCATGAATTTTGACAGATTACTAACCTGGATGTGATATTTTACTGTATTGAAAATCAGAGTTGAGACGAGACGAGCGGTATGTGAAGAAAATATTGTGGCTTGTTCTGGTAGTCGGTTGAGAAAAACAAGAAATGCACTCTGTCAGCTTTCTCTTTCGATACTGCACATGCTATGTTGGCCCCTGGGAGTGTTATCCTCTGTTATGTGTGTTTGTTAAAAATATCACGCCTATAGACGTTACTTTTTCCCCCTCTTTGGCTGGTATCAGAACCGTCAACCTTTACAATATTTCTGGGGAAGGGAATGTGCTGCAAACGTGGCTCATTGCATCCATGCCATCACTTGAAAGGAGTATGTTTCTTTGATGTCCATTTATGGTCTGGCTCAACTGTTGGGTAAACCAGACAGAAACACAATTGTAATAATTTCAGAAGTACATATTTTCAACAGTGTTTACATATACAGAGGTACTGCTGTTATTGTGATTTGGAGTAATTACTCCATTTTACATTATTTTGCTGTGTTCTGTTTGCAAGGTTGTATCCAGAGTTTTTTAAAAAAAAAAAAGTTGCAGAAAGACAACCTGATGAAAGAGGAATTTGTGTCTTACTACTGCTCCTAGGTGATTACCCAGTGTCATTGATAGCTGGTCAGTAGCTTACCCACCCCTGAAAAAACACAAATACTCGTTTATCCATAATTTCAAGAATTATGAGACATTCAGAATCTGGTTGCGCAAATATACAAGTACCAAAAAATTGTATATATTCCTCTAGGAAAGTGACCTTTACTCTCATCAGAAAGATGCACAACCTAAAATCTCTGAAATGATCATGACAATATGGACCAGTCAAATTTAACTATGGCTTTTAAATACTTAAGTATGGAATGACAGTCTTAAGTGCATGATATATTTTAAGGTCCTTGTATAATCTCCTGATACTTTGACTAAACAGTGTAGCAGGATGGTTGTGATATGGCCTCCTACATGCAGATTTCAAAACCTGACTTGCACAGTCACTTTACTGCCCCAGTTATATTGTATTCAATTATTGTTTGTGACAGACATTTCTCAACTTTTTATGGTGGAAAATGCTGTACTTGTCCAAAGCATAATGTACTCCATTGACGTTATACTAGAAATACAAATCATATAAATAATTTTATAAAGTAACATTTTATGTCTGCAAAGATGTCACCACTATGACAGTCTGCCAAGTTATATTATAATTGGGTTCATGACACATTTTCAGGACATAAAACATATTACATGCCAGGAAATATCTCACTAGAGTTAGTATCATATTAAAAACAAAATCATATGTATTTTCTAGATCACAAGCCTCCTTTATCCCTTATGTAAACTCATGTATAGTAATACACTATATAAAAGTAAATGGTGTTCATAGAGTCATCATTGGCTCCTGTTATATTATGGAAAGTGTTGAATAAGACTAATATCCAAGTGTCTTATACAAAAAATGTTATTAGAAAAAGCAAGAAAGAGATAATTGACTTTTGTAAGTAAGATCAAATTAAGGTTAGAATGATCATTAGTAAGTGACAAGTTCCATCGGTGCCAAAAATATTCCTCTTAATATAAATGCAGCTATCAATTATCTTCTGGCATAAGTACTACCCAAAACATAAATATATGTCATATTGCTTTCATATCTAAAGTAACTATATATATATATATATATATATATATATATATATATATATATATATATATATATATATATATATATATACATATATATATTCCTGTGCAAAAAAAGAGTTCTGCTGTTTCTAAAGTCTGTTTTTTAAAAATTGCATTAAAGATTAATTTTTTCATTAAAATTTAAAATGCAGCTGTCCATTTGCTTTTGAAACTAGGGACACAATCTAAGGATTTGTTATAGGTAATTGCTGCAATATATCGCCTGAAGGTTTTCATGAAAATATGTCAAAACCATTTTGAAGAACAACTCTTTATACATAGGAAACAAAATATCCAAAAACTATCAGTAATAAAGGTGCAGTTTTACTGAAAATTTATACTAGTAAAAAGGTTAAGAAAACAACTAAGTAAACCACTGATTACAGCTATAATAAATGTTCAAAAAAGTCTCCTGACACTTTGAAATAATGTGATTTGTCCAAAAGAACGTTCTTAAGGGGTCCAGAAAAAGTATAAATATAATTCTAACCATGCTAGAAACATGTTTTTGCGCACATAGCTTTCTCAAGGCTATTCTTATCACAATTGTTTGCATAATAACAGGGGAAAGATTTGCTGGCTGTAAGTATGCATCTTATGCCTTTATGCTTTGTTATTTAACCACCATGAATGTCAACTCTGAGTCAAGCACTGTTTGTTTTAATCGCTGGTATTAGGAATGGTGTTAAAGAAGGGTACATCTCCACATGAAAAGTACATAAAATGAGAATTTTAACTCATTTGTGAACTTCAAGTTTAAGAAGCCAGAATGGAAGTGCTGGAATTATCATTTTGTGAGGTTCATAAACACAATAAAGCCTGAACAAAAATGATATGTAGAGTTGCAGTTAAATTGCCTGTTATAAGCAAGGGGTAGAAAAACAGAGAACATTTTCAAATCCTTCACTTTTGAAAAGGAGGACAATAATGGAAACTTTGTTGTAGCATTGCGGGGGTTTGGTGAATATTCTTGTTTTAGACAAAATGTAATATATGAATAGGCCTCAATTTCATCACAGAAAGCAAGGACCTTCTAAAAAGGCAAATATTTTATTAGATATCTTTACAAACTTTTATAGCACTGTGACTGTCAACAAATAAAATGGTAACAATCATGACCGCATTGTAGAGGGCATCTTAGATAAAGAGCTTTATCACAAGCTGTACCAATGGCAATAATCATATAAACAGCTCAATAGTCCAGACAGCTCAGACAGATCCTTACCTCCATGGTGATAATGCGAGCACTGTGCAGGAATCCTTATAGACACACTCAAAACCAGAAAAATGGTAAGCGGAGGCAAAAAATAAAACTGTCAAAGCTACAGAAAGAAGATATGGAAGATGTGAGAAAATACATCACTAAAAGGAAGAATAGTGTCCTCTTTTCAAATCTGTAAATAACAAATGTCATAAAATTGGATATTGAGGAACACTATGTCTCAAAAAAAAATCAGTGGGTGAAACTACTGACTGAGTGAAAAAAGATGAGTATTTCCTGGGTGTCAGTGAGTAGACCAGGCAGGAGTAAGGAACGGTGGATAGTTCAGCTTCTTATGGCTGTCACATAATGAAACTTAACTAACACACAGTTGAAAGTCTGTGTCATAAGTGAAATGACTTACAGTGTGGTTAGCCCCGACAGAATATTGTTGCCCAGCTCAACAAAATATTACTCACTAGCCCCAGTGGGCAACTAACTGATGTAGGACAAGTTGAAGTCAATATAGAGTATAAAGGGAAAACAATATTCCTTTCGAGTGTTCATGATTCACAGCCCAAGTGCAACCAACTTAATCAACTGGTCTGTAGCAGAGAAGAAAGGACTTTTGAAAAGGATCAAAGAAGTTAATCAAATGTGAAAAGCATGGCACCCCTAGAGAGAATGCATTTGAAGGTGGATGCACAATCATATGCAGGGTTCATCTAACATTAAAGCAGAAAATTAATCATAATCTGCACAATTTAGAAGACGATGACATTATTGAACAGATGACAGACCCTAGAAATAGATGTGCTTCCAAGATGCTGGTCTTAAAGTAGAAAGGGCAGTTAAAATTTGTGCTGACCTGAGAAAACCAATTGAAAATGTTTAGAGATAAAGTGTTATTTTCTTCACACTGGGGAGAAAATGGCACATACTGTAAATTTTCACAAATACTCTGTAAGATGAAGGTATTAGGTTGTCTAGGATTCATGTCAGTTAGTGGAATTCTCAAGCAATGAAACCGCTGGCATAAAGAGATATAGGTATACAAAACTCATGAAAAACTGGGAGGGAGGAAAGAAGTGTTTTACAAGGAACTTGTTCCATGCCTCTTTAGCAAATATACTAACTCTAAAGTGGCACCACTATGTTGAAAGAATACATTCCCTACAAATGATAGACTTATTTCTGTAATGCATTCTAGTACTCCACTACAACAAACACAGATTCTAACAGTGCAGTAAAAAAATCAACAAAAATGTAAAAAAGCATTAAACAGGCATAGCCACTAATGAAAGAGTTTGCATTTCATAAGAATACTAATCTTATGCTCAGACATGGTTTCCTTTCATTAAACAGGACATGAGCATTTTCATTTAACTTACATTGCATTCTTTAAGAGAGGACTTGAACATACAGCATGCTCCCATTGTCTAAATGTAGTATTCCCTTTGAAAGAAATCTTTTTAAAATGTTGTTATTTAGAATTACGAGTGCTGCTGAAAACTTTAAAAGGTAACGGACTGAGATATTCCTATGCCCACAAGGAAAAGCACAGCACATATCCTGTGCAGGGAACTAAAATGGAAGAACTTAAAGGACATTTCAGAAGTATCTTGTAAAACATGAAGACTGCAGGACTCAGTTTAAAAGAGAAAAGTATGTGTTTTCAGAGAGAAAGAGCTCTGCTTTTTGGACATCTAATTAATAAGTACAGGGTCAGGTCAGACCAAGACACCAATACAAAGTGATAGCTATTAATCAAAACACAATATCAGAACAAAAAACTTCAGTATCCATATATAGTCTACACTATTTAATTAAATATATCCCAAGCATTTCTGCTGTACAGCAACACTGTATGAACTTTTAATAAGTAAGTACATGGATATCAAATTGTATCTAGAACTCCACATTCAAGCACTTGAAAGTAATTTTAATAACAGTACTGGTCCTTACAAATTGTAATATCAGCAGAGCTACCAGTATCTCAGCAAATTCTGGAAGCTATCAAATTTGAGATGTCTTTCTCGATCTCCAAAGGGAAGAGTGGAAAAAAAACTACATATTACTCCAAGAGGCCTGCAGAAGCAAACACATGATATGACCATATTGAAAAGTTGTTCCTGGCATGTGTATAAACCTGTGAGTAATTTCAAAAATATCTTTTTGAGCTGGTTGGCTGGAAAAGTTCAGGGTGGAGATAGATCATAAGGCTCCGATTCTTTTAATAAAGAACAACAACTTGGACAATGTCCCACTGCATTGCCAGTGAAGTCTGATGTAGCTTATAAGATTTAACACAAAAGCAGAATATGTAGTGGACAAATCACTTAATATGGCAGTTGCATTGTCTTGCAATCCCTTGAGGAGTACTGTGCAAATGATGACTACTCACAAAGATGCAGATTGTTGTATAGCAGCTGTCACTGAATATATCAGCACTCTGCAAAGGGCGCACTATATTTGAGAGGCTGCAGAAGATGACAGCAAATTACAAATCATGATAAAATTGATTACATCTGAATGGCAGGCATGTATGAGTAAAATATCATTCACATTTAGCCCCCCCCCCCCCCCCGTGAAAAGCAAACAACCAGAGCATGATGGTTTTGGCTATAGGAGGAACCAGAACTATGATACCACAGACCATAACTTCAGATATACGTAACGGAATACTTGACAGGCATCAGGATTTAACCAAGTATAGGCAAGGGAACAAAGTTTCACTTTGGTGACCATGGTTATTGTCAGACATAAATGGCAAAGTTATGTCAAAGGACTAGGTTTCAAACTGAAAAAGGAACCCTTAACTTAAACATTACCCCCCAACCTGTCCTGGAAGAAAATGACCAAAGAAATAATTTGTGAGCATAAAAAATGGAAAAAACTTAGTCATTTCAGACTATTATTCAGGGTTTATTGAGCTTCTTCATTTATCTTCAACCACAAGTGTTGAGGTTGCTCTGAAGTTAAAAGTAACGTTCACTCAATCTGGAACTCTGTAGAAGGTTGTAAGTGCAAATTTTACACAGTCAAGTGATGAGCTTCAAGAATTTGCAAGCCTCCCACCATTCCCAAAGTAATAATTATGCTGAAAGGGCAGTGCAAACTGTGAATAACACAGTTAAACAAGACACATTGCTTGTTTTTATGTCTCACAGATCAATTCAGGCTAATTCAACAGAGCTTCTGTGGACAAGAAACAACCCACATGGCCTGACTGACGATATGTTCCACTGAATGATAGAAATAAAAATGTATCACTCCAATTCTCTTCACTTCCACTACTTGCTCGTCTTCTTAACCACCCATTCAATTATCTGCTGAAAGCACTGCTAAAATAGTAACATCAGTGACTGCAAATGTTCTTGAAGATATAAATAACCAAGTAAGATCTAATCTTCTATTGAATCATATGGAATTTGCAAAGAACAAACATACAAAATTAATGTAAACAATGCATGACCAGCCTTAGGCATAGGTTACCTAGGTGGTCACCTATGGTGCCACTCTGCCAAGGGGGGGGGGCTCTTTTCTAACTTCAATTCTTCTTCTTTTTTTTTTAAATCACATTAAAACAGCATCTTATAGGAAAAGTGTTGCACAGCTTCTTAATTTCTGGACTTTCTGGTCAGTACAATCCATGATCTCGTTAATGAGTCTCAAAGACTCTCTAAGACTCATTGTCTAGATCACAGTGGGTGGGGACCACTAAATGCCAGGAAATATTGAAGGATGGAGGGTAATAGCAGCTGCCAGCATCAGTATTGGGAGTATGCATTCAGTGACACAGTGAGGGTCTGCAGAGGGTTTAAAAGAGAACACTGTGATAAGGGTACATCTATGTAGAATAATCCAGCTAATAAAAGATATTTTGTTTTGTCCCTGGCAGGCAGCCATACAGATATACGTCTATATATACATAGATAGATGTATGTGTGTGTGTGTGTGTGTGTGTGTGTGTGTGTGTGTGTGTGTGTGTGTGTGTGTGTGTGTGTGTGTGTGTGTATATATATATATATATATATATATATATATATATATATATATATATATATATCAGCTGCCTCATAATGTTGGTCTGTTCCTTGTAAAATTTGTAGGATCGCAGTAATAAAAATAATGATAGATATTTGAGTTTCAGACTTCATAGCCTTCAGAAAATACATAGCAATGCAAAATCTGTTATTTGGCATGAGGTACATAACATTTTATTTATTTAATTATTTCATTTTGATAACCATGCAAGTGGACTGGTCATCAGACCTTTTTCAGCCATGACCCAGACTAGGTGGTAAAAACCAATTGACATAAAAAACAGAGAAGGAAGGACGGAACAGTGGAAGTGAATAGTGAAACAATATAGTAGTCATTTTAATGGCAGTTACAATATCTACAATAAAATTAGTCATTTCAATGGAGGTTTGATGGCAGCATGTCCTTGTTACTATCCATTGTCCTGAAAGGTTCAGACATGAGATGGCCCTTTACTCTGGTCTTGAATGTTTTCATTGATGGTTATTCTCTCATCTCTGAGGAAAAGTTTACATAAATAGCAAACACCCTAATGTTATTGCATGGGTCTTATTACATTTCACAGTTTTTATATTTATAAAATTGACTTACCCGTACTATTGTTTTACCACTGCTAAATAACAGCCACTAATCTGGCATGGCGGAAATAGTATCACACAAAGCACTGCATTGCTGAAATAACATGCTTATGTGTGTTTAGAGGGGGGTTATAGTGTATTTAAGAGTAACTAGATGGCTGTAATGTCTTTCCCTTTCCATCACAAAATCAGCATTGCACATGATAATGGCTGTTTCTCCTGGTCTGACAAGAGCAGGACAACTGTGAAAGCAAGTACTCACTGGCACAGTGGCACAGTGAGTAGCAATTACATCTTGGCTCTAGTTGAGTTAATGGCTTTGGCTTCTTCTATGTGGAGTCTGTAAGCTCTTTGGCGGTATAAGTGGATTTTAACACAGACTTAGTCATTGCCTTTGCCCTGAACCCCCATTATTTGCAATCAAACCTCAGAAGTATGTACAGAAGATTACTATAGCTTGAGTGAGGAGCTTAATAAAGTGTGGTCATTGTAACTCAAAAAATACCAGGAACAACAAGCAAGCTCGAAGGACTCAGCTCCACCAAAATAATGTTTATTCCAAACCACAGATGATCAAACGGAAGATAAAGGACATAAAATGAACCACCATAAACGCCTTTTCCAAAAACAGTTAGACACACAGCGTTTTCGTCAGCTTAGATTGACTTCATCAGATGACCAGATACATTTCTTGACTTCCTTTATATAGTACAATCCATTAACTTAATTGATTAATTACTTAAAGTAAAAAACCTCAAGTCATGATTTCATCTAACATTGTTTTAAGAAACTATGCGAAACATGATACATTGAACATATTCAACTTTTAAAAATACATATAATAAAAACTCCACATATTAATACTGTTTCATCATATGATATTCAGCACAAAAATCCAATATAATTTAATTTAATTAATGTTAAAACAAGAAATGTATCTGGTCATCTGATGAAGTCAATCTAAGCTGACGAAAACGCTGTGTGTCTAACTGTTTTTGGAAAAGGCGTTTATGGTGGTTCATTTTATGTCCTTTATCTTCCGTTTGATCATCTGTGGTTTGGAATAAACATTATTTTGGTGGAGCTGAGTCCTTCGAGCTTGCTTGTTGTTCCTGGTATTTTTTGAGTTACTGTGGCTGGTGGAGTATCTAGTGAGGCGATTAAAGTGTGGTCATTATTACTTTAACTTTCCTCACAAACTTCAGAGATGTGCACAGAAGGTTGCTATACCTTCTGATGGGGCTGGAGACAGTGTGGTCACTTATTTAACCTTCCTCACAAAACTCATGGGTATGCACAAAAAGTTAGTATACCTTTTCTCAGGGCAGTATACTGCCTAGATGGGATAAATTACTGTGAACAATATTTCATTCACTTTCCTTACAAATATCAGAGGTTTATAGAGGTATCTATGTTTGGTAACAGGGGTAAGGAGGCATGTTGTTTATTAATATCTGACAGTAACAAGTTGAAATATGTTACTGTGAAATATTTCTATTTTCAGTTTTGTCCCAATCTGACACCACAGGATACACAGAGAGTGCCTGTCTTTTGGTGATGTGGGTGAGAAGGCATTCTGTATATATGAATGACATGTCTACTTCACATGACTGAAAACGCATTTGACTGAATTTCATTTGACTGAGACCACAATACCTAATTTTCAAAATACTGAAAACTCATTTGACTGAATCTCATTATACTGAAAGCTTACAATGCTGAATTTCAAAATACTAAATTTTAAGCTGTAGACATGCACACTTATAACACCATTGACTAACTATTTCTGGAACTTAAAAACTACTTACTTACACTCTTAACAGAAACTGGACAATATAAAACCAAACTAGGTGGGGAGCTATGCCCCCCACACCCCTCAACTATATATATTTACTCTAGGATCATGCTACAGTGGGGAAAAGGGCATATACCTTTACTTGCCTTACAGTACTCTACATAGGTTCATACTAGGCTATCTGCCCTAGGGCATTTATAAGCCTAGCCCGAGTGTGTTTGGCTTTTGGCACCCATTTTAAATGAATTTTGCTATGCCCTTTTTCGAGGTTAGTATACTGTGCCTCTGTCTAACAGTGACACAGAAGTGATACCCGGGGTAAACCTACTATCTCCCATTCATTCATCAAGATTCCTTTTGAAGAGAGTCAATGAGGGACTCTGCCTAACCTGGACTGGGATTTCATCCTACCACTATTGCTGGGAACACACAAAACATCTGCCATATTACTTTAGATACTTCCCCATAAAAATGTACAGAGACATACCCACATTTAAAAACACTAAAACACTACTTTCTACATCACTATTGGTATTCTGACAGTCAACTCTTTAAGTTACTATAATTCTTTTTATCACAAGCAAGTCACAAGTGAAGGGAAACCCACATCATGTCTATGACTTAAAATTCAATATAATGAGATTCAGTCAAATGAGTTTTCAGTATTTTGAAAATTAGGTAATGTGGTCTTAGTCAAATGAAATTCAGTCAAACGAGTTTTCACTCATGTGAAGTAGACCCATGAATGGCAGTAGTCTACTGAAATATGACTGTGGCTATTTATGCCTTCACTTTCATCACAATCTAATACCAGAGGGATACAGAATAGGTTACTATCTTTTTTTTTGGGGGGGGGGTGTAGACGGGTAATATCCACAGATACGAATTATATATCTTTTCAAGCATTTGTCTTTAATTAATTGTGAACTACTGTATTGTCAGCTTTGAGCATTAAGCTGTAGACACAACTAATTTCTTCCTTGAATGACCAGGTCATCATTGGATTCAAAGGTTGGATAAAAGTTCCAAAATGTACCTCAGAGTATCTATAATCCCATGGCTTCTGGGAGGCCTGGCAGCCCCTCACAGCTGTCATAATTAAATTATTTCCACCATGGTTCATAGAGTGTACTCTTGATCTGTTAGGGTGCATTGAAAAGATGCAAAAAAAAGTAAAGTTGAAGAGTAAAATTTAATTTCTTTCCCTAATCAAGATTTTAGTTCAGGCCATCACTGGTTGGAAAGGTTGATTTAAAAACAAAAGATTCTAAAAATGTATGTCAAAGCATGTATAACCCCATAGCTTCTGGGGAACTAGCAGCCCCCAGACCCTCAGTTTTACTCAGTTATTTATTCCAAAGTTATTGCCATACAATCTTGACCAGTTAGTGTGTGTTGAAAGGATGCGGAAAAAACCTGAAGAGTAAACAAAAAGTAGTAGTCAGTTGTACAACAGGTAGCATATTCACCTTTGATGCAGATGGCTGTAGGTTTTATTCCCAAACCAGGTAGCTGGATTGCTGACACTGCAGTGCACCACAAAGGGGGTCCTGTGCTCCTCAGTGTGGTATCTTTCAGATAAGATATTAAACTGAGGTCCCATCTGCTTGACTTGGTGGTAGCTCAGGTGGATGTAAAAGATCCTATGGCACCTTTCTCTAAGTGTGGGGTATTTCCATGATGCCCTAGCCAAACTTTTCCTAGTGGTATAAATACTGCCTTGGGTCTCCTCTGAAAAGCTGCCAGCCTAATGGGACTAACATGGTCAACAAAGGATAAATAAATACAATGTGAGAAAAAGGAAGAAAAGGGTAATCTGTATGGTTTGTGGAGGCCATATTGGGGGAACCAGTGGGCAACTGAAGTGGATGTTTGTGGGGGCATTGGTCAGCAGAGGGGGTGCCATGGATCCCTTCAGCTAGGGTACCATTTCAGTGTGACCTGAGTCATGGCTGAAAGTGGTATTTCAAAACAACCTACCTACCTGGTTAAAAATGAAAATAAATAAATAAAAGAATAATTACATCCATTACTACAACAGACATCATGGTGTGTGACCCCTTACCAAGATTATGTCCTCTGGATACTTTCTTTACACACAGAGGTCCTGTATTAAAGAAGAGAGGCAGACAGTACCTGCCATAAATAACCAACAGTGGGCATCATGCCTATTTTTCTAGACAGTACCTGTACCAGTACTCTGCCAACCCATGTAACCTCACTAGAGAGTATTCTTCCAGTTCTGAGTTATTCAGCAGACCCAACACATGAAAATGGACTTACAGTTACTTAGTTTGTTAGTATCAGTAAAGAGTTCTCAGTCCAAATTGTTAAAGTAGATGTCATGTGTACACTAAAATTATAAATCTTTTAATCATGAATAAGTAAGTAAAATATAAAATCAGCATTTATTTAAGGAAAACAGGAGAGACATCATGTCATGTCATGTAGGCATTAATTTAATGATGCCAACAGAAGAGCTGGAAATGTGGATTTTTTTTTCAGATGGGAAAGTCTGCATTGACATGAAAAGGTAATGCCTCATGAACTGATTGCTTTCTGTAATGATGCATATTAATCTCTTCATGATGTCTGTTATTAAACAGGTAGAAAACTCACCACCGTCTGAATCAGGTATTATTTGTTCTCTTAATTCTTTGTCTTTTATTTCCTTTTCTGTAACTTCTCCAAATGTATTGGGTTTCTAATACTTCAAGAGGAATGGACTCCATTCCTGAGTCAGGGAATGATTCTATTTCATTAAGATACTATTAGGTTGATAGATACGTTCATAGCTAAGTACTGGGCTAGCTGCCCTTGCGAGCCATTTTAAACCTATCCAGTTTCCCTTTTAGTGCTTGAATTAACCTACCCAGTTTGGTGTTAGACTGGTCTTACCAATCCCATGACTGATAATTCTATATTACTCCCCATGAAAATAAATGGGATTATACCGTAGCCAATTTGAGGTGACCCATGTATGGGATAAAGAATTTGGGAGCTGCCTGTGTCCATTAGTAATAAAGGGGGCAATTCTGGGGTACATTTTCTATTTCCCATCAATAGATCCAAATTGCACTTCAGTATGGACAGGGATGAGCTTTTTTTTTTGTTTTGTTTTGTTTTCTCTGTTTTATTAATTTAACATGTTTACATATATACACAGAAAGGAAGAAATTCAACTTCACATATTGTTATACATTGATAAGAATACATTGAATCATCAAGGTAATTTTATACAATTAACACATTAAAGAATCTTGGTATTTCAACCACAACATTTCAAGGTTATCCCAACCACTAAACCTCTTAGTATGGTTTATAGACCTTATTATGATCACTTCTTTTTCAGTTTTACACAGTAATT
This sequence comes from Protopterus annectens, assembly GCF_019279795.1. Taxonomy (NCBI): domain Eukaryota; kingdom Metazoa; phylum Chordata; order Ceratodontiformes; family Protopteridae; genus Protopterus; species Protopterus annectens. Next base: position 1,338,492,824 of record NC_056739.1, read on the forward strand.
GCTGTAAAATTTAAAACTTATTTGAATGTAGGAACTGAGTTAGATCTTCAGTTTTATGTAATAACTTTTCCAGCTACTGCCAACAAAGCCCAAAATATGTTTTGTTCTTTGGCTTTTACAGATACAGGAAGTTGAACATTCATTATTATTATTGATCTAGTTAAAAAATAATTATCAGACCATAACCCCTTAAAAACATACTTATCTCTTCCTAATATACATTTAACTTTTCACAGTCCATAAACAGGGGTATACAATCAGCTTTTACATCTTTACTACATCTCTAATACACATTTAACTTTTCACAATCCATAAACAGGGGTATACAATCAGCTTTTATATCTTTACTACATCTCCAACAAACTGAAGATGTAATTTTTCTAAAGTTAGAGATTTTATAGGGAGTAACAAACATTATATGCATATATTTCTACATAAAAACTTTTCAGTATAAACATGCAGAAGTTTGACTAACTGATTTAAGTAACAACATTTTATTCTTACCATCTATTGAATCACTAAGTCCACTACTATCTAAAAAGTTCCAGAATTTTGCTTTGAAATGATGATTATTATTATCATTTATAATTAACTTATATAGCTTGGACAAGCTTCTTTTGTAGGTCAATCTACCTTTGATAACAGCATTCATATATTCATATAATGGGGGAATAGTGTTCTATTTTTCTTCACTCATAGTATCCAAAAATTCATTTAATTTATTACTGTTGGATAATATTAACTGGTTAGCAGATTCATTCAACTTATCTTCCTTCATTAAATATTATGGGGGCTTAGCTTTTTCCCTTTTCAAAGCAACCAGACCATAATACTAATCCATTCCTTTTTAGTAAATTCATTTTAACATTGTTCTGAGTTTCTTTAAATCTAGAAGTATGTGCAATGGGAAAGTACAAACAGTTCCATTTTGATATTAAGAGAGTTTCAAAAACATAATTCTTAACTGTTTTTTAAGAATTGACTTCAGATATGCAGAGTCTAAAATCTGAATGAATTTCTAAGGTAAATGTTGCTAAACAGATGAAAGGATTGCTATATATTTCTAATTTATCATCTTTAATAAACTTATAAGAATTTAGTATAATCTGCTCCTGCATGGTTTTTCACTGACTAGTGTAAGATGAGTCTATTGAGAGTATAATAGAGTTAAAACTTACAGTAACAGAATAAGATACTACATCTGTGAAGATAATACCACCATACTCACATAATCTTATATGATTTCTATAAGTAATTCTTGGATTTTTAGGATATGTGTGTGTGTATGTGTGTGTGTGTGTGTGTGTGTGTGTGTGTGTATATATATATATATATATATGTGTGTGTGTGTGTGTGTGTATGTGTGTGTGTGCCCATGTACCAACCCTGATTACGTTATAAACTAAAAGCATATTCTGCAATTATCATAACTTGTAACTACATCACCAAGCTCTGCTTCCAATCTGATTTCTCTTACTTTTAATTGTCTGTCCATGAGAATTGTGAGTCCCTACTCTGGACCACTACTAACTCATTGTAAATAATCACTTTGTTTTTATAATTGTTTGCTAACTTCTGTGTAATCTATGTAAGTTTGTCTATGTGGAGCTTTTCTCCCCGGGCCTCCGCTGAAAATGGACATGTATCTAATCGGACTATCCCGGTAAACAAATGTAAAATAAATAAGTAATATATATATATATATATATATATATATATATATATATATATACATACATATATAAAATCTTGGATAATACAATTATTTTAATAAGTATTAACCTATCCTCAAAAGTAAAAAAAAAAATTCCATTTTTTAATAAGAAGTAACACTTCTTCAATTACTTTTTCAAAATCAGTATTAATAATCTTACTCACATCTTGATAGACTTTATTCCTAAACATTTTAGTTCTTTTCCTTCCCAATTATATTTCTTTTTAAACTTACTATCTAGTACTTGATTTAACACAAAATGTCAGTTTTATTATCATTATTAAATTTCAGCAGCAATAGTTATTGCAACTTTTCAATTCCCTCATCTATTTCTTTGATCAAATAATTTAAATCTCCTATAGTTAGTAAAACATCATTTGCAAAATGCTGTATGCTAGATTAACAATCTCTATTAACTGATAATCCATCATTAGCTAAGAGTGTGATAAGTAATACAGTAAAAGTGACAAGGGACACCCTTGCTTTGTGTCTTTATTTAAAGTGAATCCTTGAGAAATGTAATATCCAATTTTAACATAAGTTATGGGGTCTCTATACAATTCACCCCACGCAATTTCTTCAGGGATATACTGTTCCACTTCATTTCTTCAGTATTATTGAGGATTTTATTACTGTTAACAAAAGTTGATGTCTCCTCCAGTGTGTTAAATATTTTGATTTCTTCAAAAAGGAATAATTTGATCTTTAAAGGAAACACCAATATGGTTTTAATATTGTTCTTTTTAAGGTCCCTGGTGAGTGGTAAACAAGATTATGCTTTACTCATTACTTTACTGGAATAATCATTGTCAAATCTGACTACATATTCACCTAATATAATAGGTGAGCTGGACCATGCTGCTTTTATTATTTGATCTTTTTAAGCTAGACATGAGCTTAACTATAATTGAACATGGTAGTGTGTTTTCCTTCTTAGAAGGTGCTGTCACGGATTTATGTGCTCTTTCAAGCACAAAAGATAAAGTTTCAGGTAGACTTAATGCTATATGTAGCCAGGAAGTTAAGAAGTTTATAATATTGTCTCCCTCATACTTTTCAAGTATACCATAAAATCTAATGTTATTTCATCTCAGTCTATTTTCTAAATCATCAAGTTTTTTCTATGAGCCAGTTATTTTGTTTTAAAAGAAATTCAGTCTGAGACTCACCTTCAATTATTCTTCCTTCATGACCATTCAAAGTCTCTTCCATAATGTTGATTTGTGTACCTTGTTGTGTCATAAGAATTTCAAAATGTTCCATCCTCTTTCTGGTGTCTTTTTTGAAACTTTCTAGTTTGTTATCCAGTTTGTTTATTTTTAGTAATACATCCTGCATACTAAATGGTATTGACTGTATGTATTTTTTAACACAAAAATCTTGAACACCATTTCTTGAGTGACTCATGTTGAAGTATCTTTTCTCTTAACCAAGCATTTGAAATTCTGACAGAAAAATTACAGCTTTCAAGAAACTTGAAGCTATAAATATTTTCTCTGACTATTAGTGAATACAATTAACTAATAAGTATCTCCAAATTTTAATTTTTTTGATTATAGTTTCTGTCAGAGAAAAGTTTTCAGTCACAGAGCTTTCACCAGTCACTACTCTCAGTTAGCCATCTTGGCAATGCCCACATGGCTGAGTTTTGTTTTGATGTTTGCCCAGAGTAATCTTCTTGGCACCTATAATGTACCCAGAACTGCTTACTTCTGCACTTCATATGATTTTACATGTATAGGTTACATATTTAAGTATGCTTAAAAATTACTTTTTTATTAGTCATGTTGCTCACACTGCTGTTAGAACTGTCTGGGTGTCTTTATTCCATATAGCTCTAGTTTTTGCATGCATATCCTAGTATTTTATGACATTACATTTTGCAGTACTCTGGACACTATAGTACTGCAATTTGAATTATTAATCTTACTTTTGTAATTTTTTCTTTGACTACTAAATCTGTTTTTCTTACTTCAACTTTCTTAACTGCTAGTATTGGATGAAGTCATGTAATCATAACCACTTCATTTTCAGCAGTTCTGTGTGGTTCATGTTTATGATGCTTTTCTGCTTCCTATATGAAGTAATGTTTGCTTAATCTCCATGCAAACCCTCAGCCAGGGATATGTCACAACCAGCAACAAGATGTGCAACTGTTTCTAATTCTATACTACAGAACCTACATTTGTCTGTATCTCCCATTTTTTTCTAAAGACTTTGCAAATGAATGTGTACATAATCTGCTACCTTGAACTACCATTATTAACCTTTCAAGAACAACTATGAAGAAATAATTTATAGTGCAAATCTGATTTACAAGGACTTAGTGAAATTACCTATAATGATGTGTTTCTTGGCAGATATTGCTGTTATAAAGGTTAAAAAAAATACGAGTAAGTGATATCATGGAGGATTTGTGCTTTCTATTCTGAGGATGGTTAGCTTAGATTTAAGTGTAGAAAAAGGCAAATGATTTGGAAAAATAAAGAAAATAGGTGGCATGTATTTTACAAGACATGATACTGAAGGCTGGTTTCCTAAAAGTAAAATTTTGCTATTCGGAGACAGCCCTAACATGATGCTTTTGCGCAAAGCCATACAGCATAGCATCAAGCTGTCTCTATGTCCATGTTATATGCTAGTATGACAGTCCTGGTGAGAAGCATATGCTAATTAGCCTTTTGCTCCACCCTCCAGAAAGCCCTCCCTAAAGGCATCTATGAACCAAGCAAACATGGTCAAAATTCATCATGGTAGTAGTAAATACTGGGAAGTTTCATGGTAAGGTAAGGTTAAGAGGTACGTGCATGAGTGTATGTGAAGGGCTGCATGTGTGAGTATGTCTGCCCTGGAGGTAGCAGTGGGGGGTAGTGAGGTGTTAAGGTGTGTGTGTGTGTGTGTGTGTGTGTGTGTGTGTCTGTGTGTGTGTGTGTGTGTGTGTGTGTGTGTGTGTGTGTGTGTGTGTGTGTGTGTGTGTGTGTGTGTGTGTGTGTGTGTGTGTGTGTGTGTGTGTGTGTGTGTGTGTGTGTGTGTGTGTGTGTGTGTATTGGGATGGCTGGCATACTTCCACACATCCCTATACTAATGAGCAGAGCTTGCATCATTGGGCGGGAGGAGTCACTAGCCACCAGAGATAATTCCTTAAATTCATGTCTGAGTGTCACTCAGAATGGGGCTTGGGGGCGGGGGAATAACTAGACATTAGGAATAATTCTCTCATAACTTAAGAGCACTTTAACAGTACAGGGATTGAGAGAAACAATAGACACTATGGAGTACTTAGCAAGAAATTACATGGGAACCTCTAGTGTGACATTAATGTGTGACAGCAATCTTCCATGATTTATAAAGGCAGGAAAAAGAGACATTGGAAATGTACAGACAACTCAGAGACAAGTATTGTGTCTCTGGTGTGTGTGTGCATGTGTGTTTGAATGTATATATTGTATGTGGGAGAGTGAATGTGAAAGGGTAGTTCTGTTTTTGCAATGCTACTGCCATCACTGTTATCTACCATACCCAGTGCTGGCTGCACTTTGTGGTAGTTAATGTGATTCGGGCACATACAAATTAGCCCTTAATTAAGTCTTTTCACAAGGTGGCTAATATGTCTCTGAATTGCAAAATACAGCATTCTGGAAACAGGGCTTTTTACTGGATGTCATACAGCCCATGCTGGGGTTCTTACTGTATCCCTGGATGAAATCTTAGGCATTAAGTTTGAGATAGACAGAGAGATTACACAAAGTAATCAAATGATTTAATACAAGATGTAAAGGATGATAATCATTTGAAATGTAGACTCTAACCAAGAGACGGAATGGCCAAAAAAGTGGATTTACATATATTAATTCTGAGATGACCATTTCTTGGAATCTTCCCTTTTCTCTGAAGTATGGTGATCTCAAGAGTTGGTATACATAAGTTTAGGGCATATGGGGAGGTGGGCTTTTCCTTCACAGCAGGGGGGGTGCAAGAGGGGAGGCTTGTACCCTGCTAAAAAGAAGTTTAAAGGACAAGAGTAGCAGTGGCGGCTGGTGACTTCAAATCAAAGGGGGGCTGCAGGGGACAGCTGAATGGGAGGGGTCAATGAGAAGGGGTGTGGCCATCTAAAAAGGGGAGGGGCTATGCTCAAAACCACAAAAACTGTAACATTAATTAAATATGCTATCCTGTGTGCCAAACCATCATTATGCGAGTCCAATCAAGACAAAATGAAGTGTAGAAGAAAAAAAAATATTTTAATGCATTGGCTGCATGACAGCTTACTTAATATCTAGATGGAAACAAAAAGGTTGTGAGGCATGAAAAAATAAATTACTCTTTAAATACATTACTGGAATGCCAGTCAAACTCAAGTATAAGAAAAACAAGCAGCACTCTATTCAAACCACTTCTTGCACTGCAGTTCTAATTATAATTTAGATTCAGCTTTATTAAAGTACTAAGTAACATGCTGAACGTAGAAATCTCTGATGCCTCCTCTTGTAAAAATGTTCCTTATCCAAAAAAAGACCTGCTGCCTGACAACTATCTACTTGTTTCATGGGGAAAACATGATCAAAGTAAAAAATGAAAAGCAAACAAGAAATAAGCTCAAGATACATTGCTTAAAAGGATTACTGTACAGGTTATGGACTACACGATTGGCATTCTGTTGAGTTTACGGGTAAAGCCTGCAGAGATGACTGGAAGTCTCCAAGTGTAATTAGCTTCTTAAAATAATGTAATCCTGTCCTTTATTACAAATACTGTCATATGCATTTCAATACCCAAGGCTTATACATTATCTAGTTAAGTATTCTCTACATGGCAACAACAGAAAGGCTTTCAATGTTAGCAATTCTTTAACAGTATGCTTATTAAAGGAAGCTTACTTGCATCTTACAATCTCAGCCAAGCTTACCTGATGGTCATTAAAGTATTGCTACTTAAACAAAGAGCAACAGGCACTTTAAGTAATAAGCATAAATCAACAGTACAAAAAATATGACAGAAACCAGACCATTCTGCAAAAATCAAGGACAGATGAAAAGCCACTCTAGTACTTGTGTCTACCTTGGATGGGGGGGATACTCGCACATTTACACTGCATAACTACTCCTTGCCTTGCTTCGACACATCCAGAGTCACTACATGTAGGAGTGGGGTGCAACAAGTATGTCACAATTTGAAATGTCTCTGGCTGACTGTGATGACCCTGACACATTTGTCATACCTCTCAACCTCAGAGCAAGAAATCTGGACAAAGCCATACAAAGAAGTGGGACAAAGGCCCAAAAATAAGGACAATTTTTAAAATATTGCTCTTATAAACTTAGAAAGATAATAGAATAGGTCTTGCATTAGTATGAATTTTCTGAATGGTATGAAATCTGAAACTCAAATGTCTGTCATTATTTTCTAACTTCAGTCTTTAATGATTTGTCACTAATTTGCCAAAAAACACAATTTTATGAAAAATGGACCAAAAATGTGATGTAAAAATATAAAATAGCCACACAATACAGCTGGGAACCTGTCAAAGAAGGGACACTTTAATATGAGTACTGCTAACTTGAGCAGCTGACAAAATAAAAGAATCTACATGCATTTCTGAAATAAAAGTAATCTATAACTCTGATTATTACAGTTATTTCTTAATTGTAAACCATCCATGTTTTCTTCCAAAATTGCTATTTTGCAGAGGGATTATTAGGGGAAGAGCAACATTTTGAGCCACAGTTGAGAGGTTCGGCTATGCCTAATTCTATAAAGCAATTTATTTGTATGTACCTCTCAACCTGTTAACGCAATAAATCTGGACAAGGCCAAATATATTGGGGGAACATATAAACAGTACTAAAAATTGCTCTTGTATAAACTGAGACAGTTGATAGAACAACAGATCTTATTTTAGCATTATTTTTTCTGAAGGTTATGAAGTCTGAAACTCAGTGTGTCATTATTTAGTGACTTAATTCCTAAATGATTTGCCAGAAAACCACTAATTTTATGAGGAACAAACCAAAAATAATAAGCAAAAATCTATTCATTCTTTGAAAATCTGGACAGTTGGGAGGTGTAGTTCAGCTGGGGCAAAGTTTGCCACCCTTCCCCCTCACAAAATCATGGTCGAATGAAGCCTCCCCCTGCAGACATTCCAATGATCCATTACTTAGCTATTTCACTCCATTTACCATAAACACTAATGTGCATACTGATTTACTTCTATGATGATTTGAACTTCATTTGAAAGTTTTATTTTGCATTTTACAGCACAAGCACTAAGACATCTGCTAAACAAACTTAGCATTAAAACTTCTCTGCCCTTGAAACTTACATTCATTGAAACAGCATTGAAACCCACATTCAAAGAAAATACATTTTACCAGTGGCAGATAAAGATTAATTCTGGGCTGTTTTCAAATCATAAGCCCCTTGCATATGAAACATACATGTGCTCTTTGATACACCTTCCTATTGTTTTGAAACATTTTTCCAGTAAACAATAAAACAAAACACATGCACCAATAATGACAAAACTGCCCAATTCAGAACATTTCCATCATAAAAGACTACTCAAACTTCTACAGTCCACCATTATCAGTAAATATGCACAATTCTACATTCCACCATTATCAGTAAATATGCACAATCTCTGAAGTAAAAAAGTCATCTAAATAATTCCACATTAAATAAATCTGTAACTAATGAAAAGGTTGCTGCTAGCAAACACCTTTATATTTCATAGTTTCATCGAAAAATTAAAGTGTCTGATGCCCGAGGAATAAAATGCCTATATTACATTAAAAATAAGCTAGTCATATTGCAATAGGAAATGGATGGCAGACTGATAACAGGCTCATAGTTAGCATCTTAACTTTTTCACTATGGCAGCATTCACCCCTTGTGGGAGTAGAACCAACAACCTTCTGCATCAAAAGCAAGTACACAACCTGTTGTGCTATTAACAATGCAAGCTGACTTAGCATAAGCAGCACTAAGCTTCCCTTCCCTTGCAGCTCTCAGCTCCTTGTAAAATCTACTCAATACTCAACTGCATCTCAACTTCGCAGCACAAGAAATCTGGAAAAAGCCAAATTTATTGGGGGGGTGGGTCAAAAGGCCAAAAACCAGAGACACATTGCTTGTATAATATTGGAAAGTTGCTAGAATAAAATGCTGTGTTACCACCATACATTTTACTACCAAGGCCCCTGTGCAAAACAGTCAGAGCAACATACCACTATGCCAAATCAGCTGCTTTGTGAATAGAGGAAGACTGAAACTTAAATGGCTATCATTTAATGAATTCGGTTCTCACCATAGCTGCCAACCTCTTAGCACAAAACACCTGGACAAACCCAGTAATGAGGGAATACAGCCCTCAGACATATTCAGTGAATTCAGTTCTTGCTATAGTTGTCAACTTTAGCACAAAAAACCTGGACAAAGCCAATAATGGGGTAATACAGTCCCAAACATAAGGACAAATTTCAAATATTCATCTTATAAACTTACAAAATTGCTAGAATAAAAGGTTGTGTTACTATGTATTTTCTGAAGAATATGAAGTCTAAAATTCAAATGCCTGTGAATTTTACTTCTGACGGAACAAAAACAATTTTCAGCAGAGGCCCAGGGAGAAATACTGCAGACACATGTCTTTGTAAAATGGCAGGACACCAGAGCAAGTCCACACAAACACAGGGATGAGATGCAGACTCCACACAGAAGGCACCCCAGCCAAGAATCAAACCAGAAAACCTATAGCTGTGAGGCAACAATGCTACCACTGCACCATCAAATATGTAAGGAATTAAACATTCAGAAACCTGAAGTCTGAAATTCAAATGCCTGTCAATTTTATTTAACATTTGTTAATCAGGACAATCTGACTTGGAACAAAAAAAAACAATTTTCAGCAGAGGCCCAGGAAGAAATAATGCAGACATATCTTTGTAAGTAACATAGGAGGACACAAAAGCAAACCCACACAAACACAGGGAGAAGATGCAGACCCCACACAGAAGGCACCCCAGCAAAGAATCAAACCTAAGAACCTGCAGCTGTGAGGCAACAATGCTACCACTGCACCATCAAATATCAAGCATTGCAACATTTAGAAACCACAGATATTATGAGGAACAGATTAGATCAAATATGAGGCAAAAATCTGCAATTTTTTTTATAAATGGTGGTGGGTAGGGAATTCAGGTCCTTAACACCTGCATACAAGGTACAGGGTTCAAGCCTGGGTATCTCTACCCACCACCATTTGTTCTAGCCACCAGTATATAGTAACTGTGGCATTACACACACACACACACACACACACACACACACACACCACCTCCTTATGTCAGCATATGTGAAGCTTAGAACATCTTATAGATGCACAAGTATAAATATGTCATTTTCACCATGCAAAATATCTAGGGACCCTATCTTATTAAAGTCGCTAGTGACATGATACCAAAATGTAGCTATAGTAACCACATTTCTGAATACAAATCCCTGACATAAGCATACTGCTTTTCTGGGAGAAACAAATCTCTCTGGGGCTAGCAGTGAGCATGTATTATCACACATCTAGCTAAGGCTATTATAATTTTAAAATCCAAATGCCAACTGCTTTACAAGCCCAACATGCTATCAGGTACAAAATGTTCATTATGTATGCATTTTTAGGGGATTTACTTTCTTTCAGTGGGCTTGTAAATGCTCCTTCACACACACCACCTCCTACCAGCCTAAACGCTCCTTCACACACACCACCTCCTGCCAGCCCAAATGCTCCTTCACACACAGCACCTCCTACCAGCCCAAACGCTCCTTCACACACACACAATCAGCGACCACCTCCTACCAGCCCAAACGCTCCTTCACACACACACAATCAGCGACCACCTCCTACCAGCCCAAACGCTCCTTCACACACTCCTACCAGCCAAAATGAACAACTGGATCAGCGACCACGAGAACACCAGCAATCAGCTCCTTCAGCCCAAATGAGAACACCAGCAAAGCGATCAGTGACCCAGTACTCACCAGCCCCTTCAGCCCAAATGCGACCCGGTACTCATCAGCCCAAATGAGAACACCAGCGAAGCCCAAGTAAGTGATCATCTTCTTCAGCACACACGAAGCAATCCACACATACCCTTTACAATCAGCTCCTTCAGCCCAGAAGATGTAAAGCAATCCACACACACCCTTTGCGATCAGCGCCTTCAGCCCAGAAGATCAGCGACCCGGTACTCACCAGCCCAAGTAAGTGATCAGCTCCTTCAGCACACACACCTTTGCTCCTGACTGAAGCCTGCGCACTGTCTCATAAGTCCTGCGAGAGCAGCTCTGTCCTCTCATTGGCTCTGACTGTGGCTGAAGCAGTCCAGAGCTCCTCTGTGTGGTGCGGTTGTCACCGCACAGAATCTTGGTATCTCACAGCAATGATTGCTGGGTACCTGTTTGTCCTTATCCAGACTGCTGGTAAGGCAGTCAGGATCGGGGCTTGTGAATTTTGTGTTTAAGTTTAACAGATATTTTTTTGTTTTTGTCTAGGTGGGAGGGCTGCAGTCCGATAGGACGAGCTGCCCCTGGTCCGGACTAGTGCGCGTGCGTGAAGTCTGCGATTTAAAAAAAATTTTTTTTTCTATTTATTTCTTTTTATTTCTTTATGTTAAAGTTGATGGGGGCTGCAGTCCGGCAGTCCAATAGCACGGGTCGCCCCTGAAGAGTAGTCTTTGAGATTTGCTCTTTTCCTGTGTTTTCATTCTTTTCTTTCTAGCTTGCTAGTACTTGGGATTTCAAATGGCAACATTTCAATAGGGAGTTTTAAAGGATTTTTGTTGCATGGAAGTTATATGACTTATCTTTTCAGGAAAAAAAAGTTTACTTAATACTTTTGGTAATATTAGGAAAGCTAGGCTATTAAGATAAAGTTTTTTATGTTTCCAGGAAGGCTTGAAAAGGAGCTATTAGAAGTTATTTTTCATGCAGTTTGGAGTTCTAGATTAAATCCTGTAAAAGGAGGTGTAGTATATAATGCAAAAGATAGAATGATGTTAAGTTTAATAAATCCAATAATCTCTTTGGACTCATGGTATTAATTTTGGGTACTGAATATTATAGAAAAAGAAAAGTTTGCTGTGACTAAAACATTAAGTGCAAAATATGAACTCATTTTCAAGTTGATACAATCCAGGAAGTGTAAGAGAGATGAAAATTTGAAAGAGAAGCTATTGATTAAATGAACAAAATAAAAGAATGGAAAAGTCATGCCATCGTAATGACAAAAAATAGGAAAAGTAGATATGAAAATATTATCGATAAATGTTACAAAACTGACCCTTAACAAAGAACTGAAAGTGAAATTAATGAAGCTATTATAAGTAGGAAATAGATGTATGTACAATAAGGAATGTGAAGATTTTTTTTGTGGAGATTGATAATTAATAGACTTTCAGTAAAATCAGCCATGAAGTACAAACAGTCATCTGAAATTTTATTTTATGTGCAAAACAAGGAAGAAACAGGTGAACATATTTTTTGAGTGTGAAAAATAAAAATATCTAGAGGGGGTGGAAGATTAATGGAATATTGAAAGCATAATATGCAAATGATTTTATAATAGCTTTTATGAAGGAGATGAAAAAGATAAGTGGGATATAATAGATAAAGTATTGTTTGCATATATTTGGCATATTTGCTTGGCTAGATGCAATGACATTTTGTATAATAATAAAAGTGGGATGAGTATGAAATAAGAAGAAAAGCAGAAATGTGATTACAAATGAAAGGATGGGGAGGATAAGGTGAGTGTGCTACCTGTTGAGCAGTTGAGACTAAGAATAACATGGATTAGAAAAAATGTGTTTGTATGTGTGCTCTGTGGAAGAAGAATTTTTTAAGACTCTTGGAACTCTTTGCATCATACTGGCCAACTTTGTGAGTGTTTTTTTCCACTTAGTGGTAACATTCTGCAAAAAATGTAATAACTCGTTTATAGGCTACAACCAGTACTATAATAGATTTTAAAGAGGCAGAATTAACATTTTAAGTTTCCATGTCCGGTCAGTTTATATCTGATTTTGCCATGGACTGTTACTTTATGGCACAAGAATTTGTGGGTTAAATACTTCAACCACCATTTAGACCTTGACTGTACTGAAATCATAATGATCCTGGTTAGACCAGTTTTGACATTGCTATTATATTTACTGATTTGTTCAGTAAGACCCTCAAGCCAGTTCTAAAGAGCAACTGGGAAACAGTAAGGGTTGAAGTTATAGACACCTTGTATTCTAAACAAAATTTGTACATAGTGAAAAAGGGGTTTGTGATTCACAGAATCCTCACTGCACAGTACCACAGCAAGGCTCTGTGTTTCCCAGTAGCATGTCTCATTATGTTAATGGTGAACAATGGAAGCATGGCATACAATAATGAGGTTCCTGTGGTTCTAGGATCACTGTCTTCCAAAGAACCTTACTTACTATGACATTCACAGAAGCTTATACTACATAAGGTCCATGCACAGCAGCACTAGAAATCCCAAACTATCATGGCTTGTAGATGTTTTGTAACTACAAATATCAATGGTAGAGTGAAGCTATACAGCTCCAGTCTGCTCACATTGCTGAATTAGGTGTGTGTGTAAGGCTTATGGTTATGTATGTGGTAGTAGGTGAATATTTGTATGTGTGTGTGTGTGTGTGTGTGTGTGTGTGTGTGTGTGTGTGTGTGTGTGTGTGTGTGTGTGTGTGAGAGTGTGTGTGTAGTGCTCCATGGTACTCTATCCTCAACCGCAAGCCACAACACTTATCACAACCATCACATCAAGGTGCACATCAGTGTGATATGGCAGCAAGCACTGAGTATCTCTCTTGCAATTCATAGACTGCCAGATTGCCTTTTAATGAGATTCAGTGCGATACAGAGCTTGCATATTTGTAAATCAGTAATCTGCATGGGAGTACAACTCAGCGGATCTGGGAAAAAAATGTGCTCTTGCATGGGATTCTATGAATTCCACCCTAATTGTCTGGTGTTCCTGATGGTTACATATTGTTCTTTTAAAGTCTGATTACGTTTGGTCTGTGATTTTTACAAGCTGGAAATCTTATTATTGTGTGTTTACCATTGGATACTGATCAAGCTTGACTAGATCAGTATACTTATGTAAGTTTCCTAACTTCACAGAATAATATCAAAGTTGCTATATTTGCTGGATTTAACTTTTTTTATCTGTTGAAACTGTCTGCTATTTAAATTAGTTGGTTACATTATGCCCCAGGGCTTATGTGTGGCAAAATAAGTCGGATGAACCTTATGGTCCTTGTTATAGTAATATCTATAAAATAAAGTTTGATTGTACTAATCACTTACGATTTAATTTTAGGATTTTCCTCTTCCATTGAAATTCTTACATAATTTATATATTGTAATTTAAAATAGCTATATGGCAGTTTTGGTCATTAAGCTAGAGTTAATCTTACATTAAGTTTGTAGGTTTTAGGAACCCATTTTAGTTTAGGCTAGTACTGTTCTGATTGGGGTCAATTATTTTTCAGCTCTATGCATTATTGCATGCCTCAGTATTATATTATCATTTGCTGCTTTTATTGCTGTATACTGGTGTTCTTCTTCTGATATATAATCTTCCAGAAATTGTTTGGCTTAAAAAAATTGTTGTACTATCAAAAACAACAACTTTGTAAAACCCAGCACATTTTATTTAACAATACCCTAGTACCTCAGCAGAAGTCTCATCAAGTAGTTACAAAAGAAAAAAATGATACACATTAATTATAACTGAACAGACCACATTAAAGATAAATAACCAATCAGATATTTCCACTGCAGATCAGTATTCATTCCATTAGGGTACAGGGTGTTACATTTCAAAATCATTATAGCTTCCTTACTTTCAGACCAAATAATAAATATGATACATTTATCCGTCTTTGAGCTTGTCAGTTTAACATAAGTTAAGAGTTTATCTACTTCCCGAAATATCTGACCTGCAAAAAGCCTGATGTCCATTACCTTAGGGGTGGGTGCCAAATAAGGTTCAGGAACTTTTCCTGAAGGATGTGTTCAAATAGTTGTTAATGCACTTCTCCAGAAGTTTTGACAAAAAAGTTACTATGGAAATAGGTCTGAAATTGGTTATATCAGATAATATTCCTCCTTTATGAAGGGGGACGATGAAGAATTTTTGCCCTAGACAAGGAATGTATGATTTTCTGATAAATCTGTTAATTAGGATAGGCTACTGAACTGGCAATTACTTTAGCGTTTAGGATGCATTCAGGTTAATAAAGCCAGACACCACTACCTATAAAAATGACACGCCTTGTCCATTTGATGCTTGTCAGTACATTATAATTGGAGAATCTAACTATTCAATGAAACATTTGGCTTATATCCTAGATCACAAACCTCATTCCAACCACAGAATTAGAAACAGTGTTTCATACTTTGGTGATATTTCAAATTGATTGCTGCAACATTCAGTACCTTGGACTTATGTATGAGGAGTTGTCATGTTCACAGTAGGTGAAGAATAATGCAGAAAGACTGATGTCTGAAACATCTTGAATAAGCCATCTTATAGGACCTGTACAGGCTGACAAGTACTGCCACTTGTGTGCTTAAGATCTCGACTGTCATCTACCATGTCTCTCACAGCCTGGACCCTGCTTATCCAAAAGAAGTTTCTATGCTTAGCTAGGCATTTCAGATCATCAGGTGAAGGGGTGCGGGTTGTTCCAATGATCTGTTTGGAACCATCTAGTAGGTTATCTGGACCTTTGCAATCTACTGCTTCAGCAATGTTTTACTGTAGCTACCTCTTTTCCTCCCTAGCATAACTTAAGCAGTTCTTTGGAAGACATCACCTGTGAGGTTGCATTGTCATACCCCTATTCCTGGAAAAAACAAAATATTGTATAAATCACACTAGTAAGGTTACATCACCACTCCTCTTTTATTTGGGAAAGAAAAAAATTATCATCACTTTGATTTTTTAGCTGTTCTACAGACTGACAACTCATTATGTCTGAGTGATGCCTCAAGGTGCATCTGCAGTTAACTCCTACTGACACCTCTAGGCGTCAAATATTCCTTTTTATATTTGCATCAGCAATTCCAAAACCATGCTATGTACAAGGTTTTAAAAAAAATGTAACCCAAAACTTCAAAAAGTTGCCAAAAGGCAAAAATCAATAAACTGTAAAAAAATATAAAATAAAAAAAGATCACAACCACGTGTAAAACTGTTTAATATAAGAAATGACTAAGAGCTTTCACCTTCTATTCAATAGGCATCATCTTAAAGCTTACACAATGGTAAACTCAGCTGCGTTAATATTTGTCCTCTGTCTAGTGCAGGTAAATATATATTAACTATTTTTTTATGATATTAATTTATATAGATATAATTTTCACATTTTTCTAAATATCTCAACAAACAAGTAACACAGACAGAGCTCCTTAGCCTCATACGAAAGCTGTCAGTTATATGAATAAAATGCTGCTGACAGCATGTCTGTAACTTGAGTGATTGCTGAGATATTTTAAGTTGTTTATAAAATATTACAAATAGGCTGAGGTGGTGGAGCGGTTAGCATTGTCGCCTCACAGCAAGAGGTTCTCTGGCTCGATTCTCGGCTGGAGCATCTTCTGTGTGGAGTCTGCATGTCCTCCCCATGGTTCAGTGACGTTTAAAGACATGCAGGTAGGTGTGTGTGTGAATGGGTGCATCTTCATTGAAGGTTGGGCATCGGGCTGGCACCTCAGCACCATAAAAATCTACTGTCAATCATAAGCAGACTGGCATTCCACTATGGCGACCCCTAACCGGGAAAAGCCGAAAGACATTACTTTTACAAATGTAATAGTTACCTTGTTTAGTGTGACTTATAAATTCAGTTTAAGACCTAGAACTTAAAGAATACTACCACTGTAAAAATAGTTTGTGCTGAAGAGTTTGCCATTTATACGTCTTTCATCATCCCTATGGTTCCGAGATATGAACATTTCTTTGAAATGTGAGGACGTAATTTGATTCTGTCAAAGGGCTTAGGCTCTGCCCACTGGAAGTTACAGTGCAAACTTCCTGAGCACCATTGGAGTGAATGAGTTAAAATACTTACTAGGATTATAGTTAATGGGGCTGGAGTCATCCCCTCTTTTGGCAATCTTGCTCTTTGCCCTGGCTATCTATTTCAAAACACAGAGAATAAGGTGATGTTTTACTGTAACTTCCATGCTTCTGTCAGGCAAACCTTCATTGTCCAACACAGTATGTACACCATTATTAAGGGTGGACTGCCCACACTTAAACCACCTCCCTGTTCTCAAAACCAGAACAGAACCAGGGGGAATCCTCTACTTTACTAGTGGCAGACACATAATGCTGCACAACAAAGTTTTCCTGAGAGACAGAATTGATATGCATGACATTCTTTTTACCAATTCAGACAGCACCTACTGTAATCACGCACTTACATTCTCTATTATTTATTTTTTTATTTTATTTTATTTTATTTATTGACTGACTAGGCAGAAGCCCATTTTCAGTGGAAGCTGGGGGAGAAAAGCTCTAAATTATTATAAAAATAAGTTATGTACTTACTATAGCATTACATTTGTGTTGTCCATTTTCAGTTTCTTCCTCAACCACTGGGTTCAGATCTGATATTCGGATCCAACTCAGATGATACTATGGCTTGTGGCTAACTGAAACACTCGAGCTCCTCCCTACCCATAATGCATCAACCCCTAACATACCTCAGATCTTGTTTGCTAATTGATATAAATAGTAACTATCTGAATAGTGTTCCTAACAAAGGAAACCAATATCTGGAGCTCCATAGAAGACACAGTGATGTCTTAACAGCATCTCATTCTTCCAGAAGTCTAAGATATCAAAGGTGGGTGGGAAGTTGAGGAAGAATGAAAATGGACAAAACAGAAGAAACATTATGGTAACTTCTTTATCTGATGTTATCAATTTTCATTCAATCCTCAACCATTGGAGTCCCCAGCTACCTTATATCCAGGTTGGATTAGGCAATTTAATAGAGTGAGTGATACTGAATTCTGACACCACCTTAGGAAGGAAAGAAGGATTGGTTCTTAATGTCACCCTATCCTTATGGAAAATCAAGTAAGGAGGTTTACATGATAACACTTGGAGTTCTGGAATTCTCCTGGCAGATGTAATAGCTACTAGAAATAAGGTCTTCCAGGTCAAAAATTTAAGATTACATTTTCCAGCTGGTTCAAAGGGTGAATGGATTAAGGCCTGCAGAACAAGGTTAAAAATTCCATGGAGATAGGATCTTTAGGGTCTAAGTAAAATAGCACCTCTTAGAAAAGCCTTGTATATCTTAGCAGATGCTGAAGAAGAATTGTCAACTCCTATATAAAAGTTAGACATTGCAGCTAATTGAACTTTAAAGGTAGAGGAGCAAGCATCCTCATTAAAATATTTTGCCAAAAATTCTAGCACACCTTGCACAAGGCCTGAAAAGGGATCTATACTTTTTTGATGCACCCAAGAAGCAAACCTCTTCCACTCACTCTAGTGGATTTAACTAGTGGAAGCTTTATGGGAAGACAAAAATATACGATGGACAGGGGATGAAAACATAGACTGTTTGGCTATTAATGAAAATGGAGAAACCATGCTGTCAGCTTTAGGTTTGAGATATCTATGCTTGTCGGGTGAGACAGGAGGTCTGGAATTGGCTCCAGAATCCAAGGTTGGTAAATTTAATGAGGACAAAGAAAGTGGAACCAAACTTTTGAGGCCAGTAAGGTGCAATGAAGTTGATTTTGGTCGTCAGTAATGCAGCTTTCTGTAGGAATTTGAGAATCAATGGTGTTGGTGGATAAGCATAGAGAAGACCGGAGGGCCAGTCATGGAGCAAAGTGTCCCTTGGTGATTTCTTCACGGGGGGGATTATGGCAAAGCAGCTGCTGCATTTGTTGTTTAGGGGAGATGCAAATGATCATAGCCAGACTGGCTTCACTGACAGAAAATTACCTATGTCACTTTTTTGTTGGGAGACCACTTATGAGGTAGAAGAATGGATCTTCTCAATTTGTCTGCTATCACTTTAGACTTCCCCAGAATGTGCATTGCCATCATAAAGTGATTGGATGAAATTGCCTATTGCCACACTCTGAGGGCTCTTGGCACAGGAGATAAGACCTGGTTCCTAATTGTTTGTTGATGTACTAAACTACTGACATATTGTCCATTTGTATCTCAATTGTTGCTAGAGGAAGAGCATCCTGAAAGGCTTGCAATACTAAAAGCACTGCTGTCATCTCAAGAATATGTATATGCAAATTAGCCTCTGTGGGGGATGAAGTACCTTGGACTGTTTTCCCCCAGGATGTGCTCCCCCCAAATTCCGAAATGTTCTGTGGTCAGTATGGCTTTGGATTGAGGGACAATGAATGGACGGCTTGTAAAAGATGATCTGACCTTATCCACCACCAAAGGTATTTTCTTGCATGTCTGTGTGATCCTTATTTGAACTGACATACTTTGATAAAGACTTGACCATTAGCATGCTAGCATCCACTGAAGAATTCTCATATGATATCTTGCCAGGCAATCAAGAATTATAGCTGCTGACATTGACTCCAAGGCTTGAAGAATTAATTGTGTTGAGATTTTGGTTTTGTGAATAATTTTTGCGACTTAGAATCTCAGTCTGAGCTCTCTTTAGGGGAAATGAAGCTGTTGCAGATACTGTACTGAGATACACTCCTATGAATTCCCGTGTTTGTGACAGGCCTAACTAAGACTTGTTTTAGTTTATTGTGATTCCCGAAGGAAGCAAGTTTGGAGTACCTGGTCTCTTGCTATTATTAGTAGATGCCTGGTTAGAGTGGTAATGAGCCAGTCATCTAAATATGGAAACACCTGGAATCCCTGCAGTCTCAAGTGAGCTGCTACCACTGACATGCATTTGGTGAACACCCTGGGGGCTGCGGTGAGACCAAAGGGCAAGACTCTGAACTGGTAATGACTGGCTCTCAGCCGGAAGTGTAAGAACCTTCTGGAGCACCTGATCATTTTTATGTGATAGTATGCATCCTGAAGGTCTATCAAGCACATCCAAACATCTTTGCCCAGAAAAGGTAGTATGGACTGAACTGTGACCATCAACTTTGAGTGTTGAATTACTTTGTTCAAGTTGCTGAAATCCAAAATTGGTCTCCAGTCCCCTGTTTTCTTTGGCACTAAAAAGAGTCTTGAGTAAGTTCCAGATCCTTTCTGTTCTGGTGGGACCTCTTGGATAACTCTTTCTTCTGACTGGGTGGAACATCAATAAATCATTGACAGGACAGTGGTGGAAGGGAAAAGAGAATTATATAACCTCTGGGAATAATTCTATACACCCAAGCATTTTTGGTGATATTTAGCCAGGCTCTCTGGTACACAGACAAATGACCCAAACTTGCCTCCATTGGGGGACAATCAGTGTTAGAAAAATATGTATTAGTAACATGCATGCTTAGTGCATTCGAGGGTTAAAAGAGTTAATACATTTATTCTGTTCACACTGCATGAATCTGCACAAGCTACTAGAGACATTCCAATCCTGTTATGTCATACAAATATGTGCAGCTATGATCTGCTTATGCTTTGGAAATTAACAGGAAAGCATTTGATTTCTGCTAATGTCATGAAAATAATAATAGGTGTTTCATTTCTACTAGTGTCATGAGACTTAACAAAGAGTTATTGATTTTCTGCTTATGCCGTGAGAAAATACACAGCTGCTGAAGCTATTGATAATGAAAACAAAGGCTGCTTGAAAGTATAAACTGTAGTCAGCATTACTTGTACCTAAGCTAGAAATGTACCTTGAAATGTAACACATATATATTAGAACTGCACAACTGAAGAATAGAAAGTTTGTAGTGTGCTAAAAATAAGCCCCAAAGCCAGGTTGTTTTTCTCAAATGTTTTTTTATAATCCAGTCATGTCAGCAGGAAATCCAAGTAACATTTTCTATGTAACACATAGTGAGTTTTAAATCTGAACATGTCAGCAGGAAATCTAAGTAACATTTTCTGTAGAGTAATACAAAAAGCTGTGTCTAACTATGTCAACCATAGAAAAGTAACATTTCATAGAACTGTATAAAAGTAGCATACTGCTTACTAGTAATTTAGACAAAATCCTGTATCTGCATGTTTTGTCTCCTTGCTGCAAGTAATAAAGGGTGCCATACTTGAACCTTACGTGAATTGGTCTTTGAAGTTTTTTCCTTTGACAGATTGGTCCTTCAGACCGGAACCCTCACTTTACCTCGGATCAGATGGGCCAGGTGGTTGAAACCATACGGGAAAGAAACCAAATCAGTTCTTCTTATTTGAAAAGCCCTCTGACTGAATTGTCATGCAAAAGAGGCCAGCCACTTTCTGATCTGCGACTGAAGGACGGGTCTCCACGAATCAGGTGATCAATCACGTAGGCTCAGGTAAGGTGAATCTACTTTTTTCTGTTTTCTGTTTTAGATCAGGGACTAGATTTGCATTATTTTTGTCAAGACTGTATTTTACAAGTCAGGGACAGAAAAGATTACTGTCTTGTCATAGATCAGAATAGGTAGGCAGTCATTCTGAAGAGACTATAGCAAACTCCGTGGTACCACGTTAAAAATAAGAGAAGTTACGTAACGATCAAAAAGGGTAGAACAAAATGGGTAATAATTGCACATAAAGACCCCAAAATCCACCGTTAACCGAAGACGCAAAATACATGCAGTCACAGCGCGCCAACAATATTAAATACTATTCAAAATGGGTTAAAAAATATGAATTCGATGGAAAATTTGAAAAATCCTCGCTTATCAAACTTGTCAAACAGCTCAAAACCAATTCCAAAGGTCAGGTAAAAAAGCAACGCCAATTAGGAATTCCTCAGGCACACAGGTGGATTGAGGAAGTAAACCGTAGGGAACAAAAGAACAACAATTCAAAAACAATGTTTTTAGATAAGGAGGACAATAACCTAGTAATAGCATCGGCCTCTCCACCTCCCTTACCAGAATATGAAGCAAGTGAACAAGTTAGTCCACCCCCACGATATCCTGTTGTCACTGAAAATAGAGACATTGTAAAAGTAAAGCCATTTATTAGAGATCCCACCGGGACCAGGTCTCGAACACGGGCAGGTAACGCAAATGAAGGCATTGAGTTATATCAAATGGTTAAGAATTCACGATCTATGAGTGAAGAAGAAATATGCCCACTTATAGAAGTACCTAATCCTCAGGCAGGACAAGATGGTCAGGACCCAACTATTTTAGTGTATAGACCCTGGACTCTGGAAGATATCCGGAAAGCCACTGAGGGAATTCCCCATCCAAAAGTTAATTTTAGAAAGTTCTCAGAAGATTTACAAGGAATGAGGGGGAGTTATAACTTAAACGGAGAAGAGGTAGAAAAAGTAGTTAGACAAATTGTGGGACCAGATTGCCACATGATTAGTGGCAACTGGAATCCCCGTGATGCTGCACACAGGCCCCTCCCACATAGCAGCGCAGAACTAGACAACAGAGTAAAAGGTCTTACAGAACGCATCTCTGAAAAATGGAAGCCTAGGGCAGACTGGACTTGCATTAATCAATGCATCCAACAAGAAGGTGAAACTATTGACCGGTATTATGCCAGATTATTAGAATGTTTTAATAACCACTGTGGAATGCAGGTTCTTGAAGATCAAACACAAGATTCCCCATATGAACAGCAGTTAAAGAATGCATTCTTAAAAGGCAGTATTGCACCCATAAGCAGTTTTATTATAAAACACATGGCAGACCATCGTACAAGCAGGTTACAATCATTACTTGAATATGCTAGGCATGCAGAAAGGCATTTTAATAGCAAAAAGAAAAAGAAAGCTCAAGTATTTTCTGTAGAAGATGGAGCAGACGTTTATGTAGTACAGTCCGGGAAAAAGGGCAAGAAAAATGCACAGGGAAACAAACAATCTGATCAGCGATCAGAGGACTTTGAAGGGCGAAAGAAAAGGGGTGAATGTTTCAAATGCGGTAAAAAGGGACACTTGGCAAGGGATTGCAGGAAAAACAAGAAGGCAACCACGGAAGACAAGGAGGGTGAGGACTGACTATATGGTAGTCAGGAATCACTAGAAGGGGATAGCAGAGAAAGGACAAATGAGAATGTGATAGAGGGGGTAGAGGATGTGACAGAAGAGATAGAGGAAGTGCAAGAAGTTAGTGATAGTGAAGAAAATGAAATATTAGACCTAGCTTTATTGAGCCTGGAGCTCTATTTAGCAGACACAAAACCAGAAGTTACACTCTTGGTAGAAGGGAGGGAAGTCAAATTCTTGTGTGACTCAGTGGCATCATGAACCCTGATACATCCCTCCAAACTGCCAGAAAACACAGGGTCACCCGATTACATACTGGTAAAAGCAGCTAATGGACAGCTGTATCGGGAGCCCCTCTCCCATAACATTGCGATAACTGATCCTGTTTCATGATTGACTCAGAAAAGCAAAATGGTTGTTTCTGCAAAATGCCCAATAAACCTCTTGGGCAGAGACCTCATACAGCTACTTGGTATAGCACTAGTTCCAACCATGCAGGGTATGGAAGCACAGTGACAAATTGATACCTTTGCAGTGCATTCGGAGGGTGAAATGTTTTATTGGTACAGCCAGGACTTGGTTATGACTGGTCCAGGGACTGTGACCGAAGAGTTAATGAATGTAGCCATCAGCAAGTTCCCCTCCCTTGACATTGATAAGCAACACTTGTTGCACTGTACCCTGTATTAATTTAACACACCAGGACCTGATAAGGAATATGAGCAAGAATTGTTTAAAAATCATGCAAACAGATTAATATTACTTAACCTGTACTGGGACATAGAAGGGAACAGTGTAGCCAGCTGTTCATTGCCACAGGAATTCTTTGCACTCTATAAATCTAATCGATTACCACATGTTAGCTTAACCAAGGACAAAAACATAGAATGGGCAGACCTAGGAGAAAAAGTCACGAGATGGGAGAAACAGACAGAATTAGAACTGTCAGAACAGGGAATACAAGTACAGAAGTTGAATTGGATAACTCAGACCCACCCAGCTGTACACTTGCAGTCTAGCAAGGATAGCTGATTAGCACTCCTATTAAAGGAGGAAGAGAATGCCTTACAGAATATACCAGAAACTCTCTGGTCAACAGGGAAGTCAGATGTAGGACTTATTCATACAGCGGGACCAGTTACTGTCACGCCAAAGTCAGCATTCAGACCACAAGAAAGACAGTATCCCTTAAGAAAAGATGCAGAGGCAGGAATCAAACCTATCATAGCAGCTTTACTTAAGGAAGGGGTGCTGGTGGAATCTCCCGATTCACCATGTAACACACCCTTATTTCCTGTTAAAAAAGCAAATGGAGAATGGCGTATGGTCCAAGATTTACAAGCTGTAAATGACGCAGTAATGCCAAGGGCACCCACAGTGCCAGACCCACACACCCTGTTGAATGATTTAAAACCTCAACAGAAGTATTTTTCTGTGGTAGACATCAGCAATGCATTCTTTTCAATACCGATACATCCTGACAGCCAGTATTGGTTTGCATTCACATTTCAGGGGAAAAGGTATACATATACGCGACTACCACAGGGGTATTGTGAAAGTCCAACAATATTCTCACAAGAAATGGCAAGCAACTTGGCGGGATTTACCGCACCAAGAAGCAGTCAGATTTTACTTTATGTTGATGACATCTTGCTGGCGGCCCCCACCTAGCAAGATTGCAAAGAAGATACCATAGCGATATTACGGTTTTTAGCCGCTGAAGGACATAAGGTAAACAAAAATAAACTGCAGCTTTGGAAAAAACAAGTCAAATACCTAGGATATGCAATATCCAAAGAAGGTAGAACATTAGATGAGGACAGAAAAGTAGCAATTTTGCAAGCACCAAAACCCACTACCAAGAAGGAAATGATGTCCTTCCTGGGTACAACTAATTTTTGCCGGAGATGGATTCCAAACTATGCCTTGGAATCTGCACATCTGACTGACCTGATATATAAAAAGCCTATGGCAGCACAGGATTTGTTACAATGGACACCAGAGGCAGAATCTGCTTAAACTGAAACAGTTAATAGCGTCCTCATTAGTTCTGGGATTACCAAACTACCATAAACATTTTTTCCAAACTGTAGATTGTAAGCAAGGTTATATGACATCAGTTTTAACACAACAGCATGGGGACAAGCAACGCCCCATTGCTTACTATTCATCACAACTAGATCCAGTGGCACGGTCCTTGCCTCACTGTGTACAAGCAGTAGTTGCAGCTGCAATGGCAGTACAGGCTTCGGCCTCAGTAGTTTTATTCCACCCTCTCACCTTGAGAGTGGCTCATGCAGTCGCGATTATTTTACTACAATAGAAAGTAGCATATCTTTCCCCTGCTAGGCATCTTTCCTGTATGACTATATTGTTGAGCCAACCTCACATGACAACTGAATGATGCACAACTTTGAACCCTTCTACCTTGCTCCCAACCCCTGCAGATGGCACACCACACCGCTGCCTGCAGGTAATTGAGCAAAAGGCACTACCTAGAAAAGATCTCACGGATGTCCCCTTGGATGATGCCGAGGTGACATACTACGTGAATGGTTCGTGCAAAAGGGGTCCTGCAGGACAGAACCTAGTAGGATGTGCAGTAGTTTCTGACACTGAGATTATAGAAGCAAAACCTTTACCACACAACTTATCTGCACAGGCAGCAGAATTGATTGCCTTAACACGGGCGTGTACCTTAGCAAAGGGTAAAAGTGTAAACATTTTTACTGACAGCCAGTACGCTTTTTCTACTGTACATGTTTTTGCGCAACAGTGGAAAAACCGAGGAATGATATCATCTACTGGCAAACCTATCAATCATGCACAGTTTATTTTAGATCTTTTAGAATCTATTCAGTTACCTCAGAAAATAGCTATTTGTAAATGCACAGCTCACACCAAGCAACAAAATAGGATTTCAAAAGGTAATGCGAGAGCTGATACAGCTGCAAAACAAGCAGCTTCAGAAGTATTTCTTTTAAATGAGGAACTACAACCCTCTGAGATTTTAGACTTAGAAATGTTAAAGACAATGCAGACACTCACTACGCAAGCTGAAAAACAAAGATGGGTAAAGCGAGGAGCAATTCTCGAAAAGGGGCTGTACATCTCTAAAGGGAAACCGATACTACCATCTAATTTGTTTAGATATGCAGCTTTGTTGAGCCATGGGCAGTGCCATGTCTCAAAAGGGGGGATGGTACAGCTGGTGAACCAGGTGTTCACAACGTACGGATTTACAAACTACTCTAAAAAATTTTGTTTGATGTGCCAAATTTGTAACAAACATCATGCACAAGGGGCGTTAAAGCCCAAGCAGGGGAGTTTCCCCTACACCACCATATCCATTTCACACTATCTGTATGGATTTCATAGAATTGAACAAATGTGAAAATGAAAAGTATTGTCTTGTCATTGTAGATATGTTTTCCAGATGGGTGGAAGCCTTTCCAACCAAAAATCCAGATGCAGTCACAGTGGCAAAAGTTCTTGTCAAAGAAATCATCCCTAGATTCGGCATACCGGAAAGGATCTACAGTGACAACGGTACACACTTTGTAAACCAAACCATACAGCAGTTAAGTAAGCATTTTGGTATTTCTTTAAAAAATCATTGTGCATACCATACGCAATCTGCAGGACTAGTTGAGAGGCATAATGGAATATTAAAGAATAAATTAAGAAAATTAATAGCTGAGACAGGAAAAAACTGGGTGTATTGTTTGCCCCTGGCAGTGTTGAGCATGGGAACTGTTCCGACTGCAAAAGGATTGACTCCTTTGGAAAAACTGTTTGGAAGGGCTTATTATACACCCCAGTGGAAACTTCTCATGCCCACAGACCAGGAAGCTGACTATACACTAGCTGAATATATGAGAAATTTGTTGAATTCTAAACATCTGTTGCAGTCAAATTCTGTTTCAGATAAAGAACAAACCGAAACATCGGAAGTGGCAGTGATCCCAGGGGACTGGGTTTGGGTAAAAAACATTAAGAAGAAAAACTGGACGTCACCAAGGTGGGAAGGTCCATACCAGGTGCTTCTTTCGACACCCACTGCAGTCAAAATTGCAGAGCGAGACTCGTGGATCCACCTGACGCACTGCAAACTAGTTAAGAACTTTGAACTGGACAAATATCTTACCTCTCCATCAGGGCCCTCAGCACAAAGTCTGGCTACAAAGGGGGGGGGTCAGATCAATAGGACTGATCCGTCTCAACCCCAGTGAAGAAACCATCGGTGCTGAAGGTCCTATTAGGGTAGAGAGTAAGATCACATGTCAAAAGCAAAAATGATAGAATCCAGAAAAATCCAAATAAAACTACTCGGAAGAGTCGGAGAAAACAGGAATACAGAACAACCACTTCCTCAGAAGTATTGCATAATCATCCTGTTAACTGTACTAGTGACAATAATCTTTTTGTTGTGGCCATTCCTTTTCCCAGCCACACAAACTGAACTGAATAAACGTGGAGAATTGCACATAGAGTGGCACCCAAATTTCAACACTTACCAGGCAATCAAATATGTGTATGCTGAGACCTTCAATGTTTCAAATTGCTGGATTTGCACAGCTTTGCCAACAGCATACGGGGGGGTTATTGTTAACTTCAGTCCCCCTAGGAGCCAACAAGACCTGGAAAAATTTAGTCTATGATACATCAGATGTTACATCACAAGATAAAATAGCATTGCACTTGTCTGTTCGACAAAAGGGGACTGTGTGTTTTTTACAAAAATGATACAGTTCAGGTGGGTTGGAGCAATCGCAATGTGACTGTGCCTTATAGATGCTACAATAAAACTGATAACACAGGTTCCTATTGCAACACAAGCTATGATTCATTTTTTGAACTGATGCATAGGACAACTGATGAAGTAAGACATAATGCTGACCTTTATAAACAACTGATTATAGTTGACAAAAAAAATTTTCATCCAGAACCAGGACATAGTAAAGTTACTACCAAAGTAGAAGACTGTTATTTTGTATGTGGTAGGAAAGCATACAAGTGGTTACCTGAGAATTGGTCCAGCAGTTGTTATTTGGGGTACCTGGTTCCGGCCATACGACACACAGCAGTTTTGCCTCAGAGGAAAATTCGAAATGTTCGACGAGAACTCAGGAAACCTGTCAATCCAGTGGGACAGATCAATGCAGGCTGGAAAAACCATCATGCTGTGGGCATAGGGAAAAATGGACTGTCGCATATGGACTTGGGTGATACCATCATCTTGTGGGCAGGTATACTGCCAGCATATGGAGCAAAGAAGTCAATCTGGGAACTGAGAAAACTGTCTAAACTTCTCGAAATAATGAGCAATGCAACCTTTTCCACACTAGAATTGGTGACTGATGAACAGACTGCCATGAGAACTGTAGTGCTTCAAAACTGCATGGCTCTCGACTTCACCCTACCGACAAGAGGAGGTACTTGCGCTTTAATCCAGGAGGAGTGCTGTTCGTATATTCCTGACCACAAACACGAGATAGACAATCACCTTGAGGTAATTCAGCAAGTGTCGGCTATGACCAAACCAGGGCCAAATCCATTGACGGACTTTTTCCAGAGATTGTTTGGGGGTGGAGCAGTATCCTGATGAACATCCTGATTGCCATCTGTGTGGGAATGATCCTACTGGTGGTATGTGTTTGCTGCTGCATCCCCTGCATGAAAAGACTGATTAAAGACTTTATAGACATGTCAGTTTCAGAAACCTTATGCCAAGGTGCTGAACTTGAAGAATTGTTGAAAAATTTAAAATGCTTTCATAAGTTTAAACTGAATAACTCTCTTAACTGCAAATCCTAAGTAGGAAGAGGTTAGGGGAAGAAAAACTGTTTATGCTTATTTTGAAAGTAGAATAAAAGTATTAAAAGGGGGAAATGTTAGAAAAATATGTATTAGTAACATGCATGCTTAGTGCATTTGAGGGTTAAAAGAGTTAATACATTTATTCTGTTCACACTGCATGAATCTGCACAAGCTACTAGAGACATTCCAATCCTGTTATGTCATAACAATATGTGCAGCTATGATCTGCTTATGCTTTGGAAATTAACAGGAAAGCATCTGATTTCTGCTAATGTCATGAAAATAATAATAGGTGTTTCATTTCTACTAGTGTCATGAGACTTAACAAAGAGTTATTGATTTTCTGCTTATGCCGTGAGAAAGTACACAGCTGCTGAAGCTATTGATAATGAAAACAAAGGCTGCTTGAAAGTATAAACTGTAGTCAGCATTACTTGTACCTAAGCTAGAAATGTACCTTGAAATGTAACACATATATATTAGAACTGCACAACTGAAGAATAGAAAGTTTGTAGTGGGCTAAAAATAAGCCCCAAGGCCAGGTTGTTTTTCTCAAATGTTTTTTTATAATCCAGTCATGTCAGCAGGAAATCCAAGTAACATTTTCTATGTATCACATAGTGAGTTTTAAATCTGAACATGTCAGCAGGAAATCTAAGTAACATTTTCTGTAGAGTAATACAGAAAGCTGTGTCTAACTATGTCAACCATAGAAAAGTAACATTTCATAGAACTGTATAAAAGTAGCATACTGCTTACTAGTAATTTAGACAAAATCATGTATCTGCATGTTTTGTCTCCTTGCTGTAAGTAATAAAGGGTGCCATACTTGAACCTTATGTGAATTGGTCTTTTCCTTTGACAATCAGGCATCCTTTCAGGAGCACTGGTAAGGTCTATCAGACAGCATGTCTCTCAACCCTTAGTTTTGCAGGCCGCCTCTGCCACTTGGGTAGAGTCTTCCATTAGTGTCACCCCCCCTTGCCTCTTGGGAAACCTTTTCCACATGGATCATAGAAAGGACCCTGAGATTTTTTGGACCACATCTTTTGTCCCCTGTATTGACTCCTAGGAAAGGTCCTGGGGGGTTGAAAAATGTACTCCTACAGCAGAGAGGGTCTTTCCATCCTCCTTGCACCTGAAGAATGTGTCTTTCACCTTGGGGCCAACAGGGAAGCTCTATCAAAAGAAGTACTGATAAAAGAAGACTTGAAATGCTCTGCAAAATCACACAGGTGCAGCCAGGTATGCCTCCTTATTGAGATGCCGGAACCCGCGGCCCTTGGGGCACCCTCAGCTGCATGAGAGATGAGCCTCATGGATGAATTTGAAATGGACAGGAAGGTTGCCAACTGTGAGGCTACCAAAACTTGAGTCTCTGCAGCAGTGGTCCCTGAAATAGTATTTGATAGCTTCTTTATCAAATCTCTTTGTAATCTTGTAAAATGTACCAGACAGTTCAGTGACCTAAGAGCAAAGGTTGATGAAGCATAGACCTGCTTCCCAAACCTGTCCAAAGCCCTGGACTCTCTATTAGGGGGACGGACAGTGGAATTTTGTTCTGCAAGTTCCTTTGTTGTGACCACCACTATGACAATGGCATCTACATGCAATCCCTTACTCCAGTGTTCCCTTCCTGACGATGGTGCCAGAATTCAGTCTGGTCTCTTGGGGATGAGTTCAACTGCATCAGGTTCCTTCCATGCCAGCCAAGACATCAAATCAATGAGCTCATCAGTAGGCAAAGTTACCCAGGAGGTGGACTGGCCAGATCTAAATGCCTCCAGAAACACTGCTTCCTCCGGAGAAGGATTTTGGGAGGACCAACTACCCTATTGCTTGAGGATATCCAGAATGTCTCCAAATGAGACATCTTTGGGTGATGATCTGGGGAATACTTTTCCTTTGTCAAAATCTGTGTCTTCCATGATAGATTCCAGAGGGAAATCTAAGTGCCTCCTTTTGCACTTTCTCTTCCAGGGTACTTCCTCAGTGGGATGTTCCGGGGAAGTAAAGGAAGAGAGGGTAATGTTCTGCTGGGTAGTCTGGAGGATTTGGACTGGCTATGCCTGTGGAGTGGAATATCAAGGCTGTTGGTGCAAAAACTATTAGGACATAGAAGGATGATATGGGGGAAGACCCTCTGTTCTGCTGAAGCAGAGAATATTCTCTCCACTACCTCAAAGGCAGACCATCCCAGGGAGAAGTAAGCTGATTGAACCGGGAAGCCACATTTCTGTCTTTCTTGCTCCTTCTGCCATGAAGGCAATCTGCCCAAGGCAGAGGCCAGAGCCAAGCTGTCTAGGGCTGAGGCTCCAAGGGGCAAAGATGGCTCCAAAACTTTGGAGTCGACTCCAACACCTCTGATCTAACCAAGGTGCTACTGGTCTGACAGCCACTTGGCTCCAAACTCATCAGAGCTGGTACACTCAGAGAAATGGATAAGAGAACACTAGTACTCTTGGATTTGAATGAGACGGTCTAGGCAAATTTGGATCCAAGGACTCTGAAACAAAGGAGCTGTGACTGGAGGGGTAGATCTAGCTAAGGCTTCCTGATCTGAAGGGATCAGAGCCAGGAAAACTCCCATCTGAATTTGCAAAGAAACTTCCTCATCATTCTAGCTATGATGGCTTCTGTGAAACTCCTGAAAGGATGAGATGAATCAATGGATGGTGACTTGAACAGCCATCTCTTGAGGAAGAAAAACAGCAGCCTTGAGGGAACTAGGTCAACAGAAGGAGAATATCTGACCTGGAGTAGAATCTTTGGAGCTGAAGATCCCTGATCCGAAAATGTTTTAGGAGAAACAGAAGACATCTTGGATCCAGAATTCTTCAGATCTGGTCAAGATTTTTTGAAGGAGGCTCTGAAGATGATGGAATGGAAGAACCTCACTTCTTCAGGGACTTTTTAAGAGCATCCTTGGAGGATGTTGTGGGGGGTTGAGCCCCAGATATGCCTCTATCCGATAATGCATGTGGATTGAAACTTTTACAAATACACAGTCAACATAAAGATGATCTAGGCCCAAGCAATATATAAGGTCATGGGCATCACAATAAGGCAGCTTATGGCTGCAGTTTTACATTTTTTAAACTTTTCTCCGACATTTTATAAATTAAAGTGAAAGGTATAAGACGATAAAAATACTATATTTTATTCTTTATTTTTATTAGGCTAAGGAGGGAAAGGAAGAAAAAGGAAAGTGAGCACTAACAATGGTACTAAGAAATACACAAAAGTTAGTAAAACCTTAGCATGGAAAGAAAAATAAGAATACCAGTAATGGCAAAGTAGAATAAACTAGTAAATCTGTGTAATACAAATATATATATATATATATATATATATATATATATATATATATTCAGAAAAAATATTTTTAGTAATATAATCCACTTATCTTAATCAAAATGCTTGTGGGTAGATCAGAGGTATGTTGCAGTTGGCACATTATGGGTAGGGAGGAGCTCGAGAGTTTCAGTTGGCCACGAGCTATAGTATCAGCCAAGTCGAATCCGAGGATCGGATCCAAACCCAGTGGATGAGGAATGAATGAATATTGACAATATCAGATAACATTTTAAGAATACTTTTACAGTCTTCAAAAATAAAATAAAAACATCTGCAAGTTAAATAATTATAACAATTTATACATAATATAAAAATATTGGCTAAGAATTGCTACAAGTTATATAGCAATCATATATGACAATTATTTAATATTTAGAGACATTTTAGATAGTTTGTAGAGAAATTAAAGGTAAGTTAGTCTAATACAAACAGAAATTGCAATATGAAGTGAGTGAAAACAGGTTTATGGTATATTTAGAGAGAAAGTCATGGAAGATAATTTGATAAAAGTAAGGAAGTAAGTGAAGAAGGGAAATAAAGAGGTATAAGGAATGAAAAAGGTACTTGCTCACATTTAGGGATATAGTTTATCCTGGTTTTGAGCAAAAACAGAGCCAGATTTCAGCTAAGTATTTCAGAGTGATTTTGAAAGGTGGGAGAGAGGGTACTGACCTGATGGATACAGGTAAGGAGTTCCTGGACTTAGCAACATTGTACAAGTATAGGCAATGTCCAGCAGGAGTTTTTGTCCACTGGATTGATATGACTGAGTGAGAAAATTGTTGTGTAGGATGTTTTTTAGTGCTGGACGGGCAGATGGATGGTAAGACGTCTATATGTTAGTTGATGAGGCAGTTCTAACCAATTTAGTTTTTTTAGTGCTATAAAGTGGTCAGTTCTGAAAGGGGTATTTGCTGCAAATTTAGCAACTTTGTTATAGCATTGTTCAAATTTTAAGTTTTGTGAAGCCTGGAGGTAAGTGAGAGTGGGAGCACTGTAAAGTGTAGGGAGGAGATAAGTAGTGGCAAGCATAGTTTTAGTTGCATTAATGACAAAGTTTTTGTCTGTGTAAATCATCCCTAGTTTTTAAGTTTTTCTTATACAATTTTGTATATGCAGGTTGAATGCAAGCTTGTCATCCACTATCACCCCTAAAATTTGCTTTAAGAAGTGGCTTCAATGGCTGTATTATCAAGACAGAGGACTTTAAATTTTATTTTTTTCATGAGAGAGATTTTTCTGTATTAAATATTCATCTTTCAGTTTATGCCTACCAAATCTCATATGCTTAGTTTTTGATGTATTTATCAGCATATTATTCTCCTGTGCCCAAATGGTCAATTTAGCCAAGTTATTTTGCAGACATGTCTTATCTGTAACACATGTAATCAGTTTATCCAATTTCAGGTAATCTGCATATAGACTGTAGAACACCTCAGATAAAAAAGGTAGGTCTGAAAGATACAATCTAAACAAGTAATGGCCTAGAACAGAGCCCTGTGGGACACCCTGAATGTAACCAAGGATTTTGCCTGTCCAGTTGCTGTATGATACTTCCAATGTCTTATTTGTAAGCCATGCAGCTATCCATCTTATCAAGAGTACATCAATACCTAGTTGTACTAATTTATTGATCAGTGTTATGTGTATGGCCCTGTCAAATGCTGATGTTAAATCTATATAAATTATATCACAGCACAATATTTCATTCATAGCTGTTATTATATTGTTATAGAACATCATGTTACAGGCAGTAATAGATCTGTTTTCAACATATGCATGCTAATATATGGTTTCAAGTCCCAACCTATCCAGTTCTGCCAATAACTTATCCAATATTACCTTCTCCATTATTTTTCCGCAACACGAAAGTAGACTTAAGGGTCTATATGACTCTGAGTTTTTCCTACTCCCCTTTCCCTTAAAAACAGGTTTAATACGTGCATGTCTCCAGTCTTGAGGAATCTCTTCATATTTATATGACCTAGTGAATAATAGATATAATGGTACTGTAAGTTCTTGCTGAAGTATTCTCAGGTCATTGTTACTAATTCCATCTCCTCCCTGTGCTTTGTTTGAGTCCAGTTTGTGCAGTTCTTTTTCAGTATAATCTAATTTGATTCCAGTATCTGGGGTTACCTGGATGTCACTAGGACAACTTACCACCCCTTTTGTGGAGCCAAACTGTTTTGCATAAGATTTTATAAATATATCTATAATCTGTTGTGTCTGAGAATAAATACATTTACTCCCTTCACATCTTATGTATCTATAAAAAGGTTTCCTATTATGCTCAATATATATAAATTTTCTTCCATTTTTTTCTTGATCTTGTCTCACATTAGGCTTAATTTGTTTGTCCATCTTGTTTATTTCAGTTTTCAAAGCTGTAGTTCGACCTCTCTTCCATATCTTATATTTTTTTGTCTCCCACCTTAATCAGATATCTTGTTTTTATGGAAAAATATCCACTTGATGTCGTATGCCTAGATCCTGATGTTAAACATTTTTTTTTTACTTTTTGCACTCAATTTCTCTTTCCATACTTTCCACATTCCATTAGCAGTTTTTCCACTGAACACCTCACTCCAGTTAGTTTTACATAGTGACTGTTTTGCTTCCATATAATCTGTAATTAACATTCTGTGCATTGGCTTAGATTTCAGTTTGGCAGACTTATCTAGCAACAAATTAGCCTTTATAACCCCATGGTCACTGCACATAAATGGTGGTAAAACTTGACTTGAAGTTACATTAATTTCTTTGGGAACACAAACAATGCCTATTATATTCTGTCCCCTGGTAGTTTTTTTTTACAGTCTGAAGCAATTGTTGTTCCTGAATATACACTGTGAATAATTTCCTTACTAACATTGTAGAATCAATATTATTCCAGTCTGTTTCTGGTAAATGTAAGTCAGCAGCTAATATTATTCTTCTGTCCTGTGTTTCATGCAAGAAATGTATGAATTTCTCTAGATAATCTGCACTTGACTTTGTTGGTCTATGAAAAATAAAGACGTTATGTCATACCATAACATTCCATCTGTGTTGTAGATCTTTGTTCATTCATTACCATTAGGACCTCGATTCCTTCCTCAGAACTGATATGGCCGTTTCCAAGCTCGCACCAGCCAAAAACTCTCAGCTAAGACCTACCCATAATGTCCCTCTCCTAGTTACTTCACATCGAGTTTGCCCGCCATTAGATAATAGATGTAGTAATAGAAAAAAAATAGTAGGAGGCTCTGTCTGAGCAAATACCCTAACCAGGAGTTCCTAAAGTCCACCAGGAGTCCAGGCAGGAGGAAGGAGGGTGGGAAGTATTGAATGAACGAAGATCTACAACACAGATGGAACATTATGGCAAGATATAACTTCTTTATCTGATGTTGCAAATCTTTGTTTATTCATTACCATTAGGACTGAGTCCCCAGCTACTGGAGTCCTGGGTGGCCCAAAGGAAGGATATGCCTGAGCACCATAGAACCAAAAGATGCTCTTTCTCTGGAGGCCAAATCCAATTTGTAATGAGATATAAAGGTATGAAGTCTTGCTCAGGTGGCTGCTGTGCAGATATCATCCATAGAGGCTCTGGAATTAAATGCTATAGAAGTAGCCATAGATCTGGTAGAATGAGTCTTTATTCTGGAAGGTTAGGATAGCTTATTCTGTTGGTAGATAAAGGTAATGACGTTTCTAAGCCAGAAGGATAAAGTCACTTTGGAAACAGGTTTACCCAATCTGGGTCCTGTAAAGGCTATAGGTGACAGTGAGAAAATGCTAACATGACTAAAAATTAAATAATTTTGAAGAGAAACTGTCTTAAAATTAATAATTTTCTACTTAGCTTTGTGAGAGAAGGCTAGCACATCTGACTAGGAATGTGGCAAACAAGATCTGAAGTAACTAGGAGAGGGGCATTATGGGTAGGTCTTAGCTGAGAGTTTTTAGCTAGCGCGAGCTTGGAAACAGCCGTATCAGTACCAAGGACAGAACCGAGGTCCTAATGGTAATGAATAAACAAAGATTTACAACATCAGATTAATTATTATGGTGCTGCTTACTGTGATGGATCCGAAGTCTTCTTAAGACACTAAGGTCTTTCTGGCTGGATTCTGCTGAAATCAAAGTCTAATTATAATTGCATTCACAGTCTGTTGCCCACAGAAACTTTAAGAGCAGTAACCAACAAATAACTTTTTATAACAAACCACACATACTATTGTTGCAGCTTTAGTTACACTGTACCACTCTTTACTTCTCGTTCAGCATAAATTATAACTTTCCTGTACAAAATACCTCTCCTAACAATTTAATTTGCTATAGTCTCTTTATAGTGGTTTTACATCCTGCTTTTCTCCTTCATATTCTATTTTGATCTTTGTATGAAAACATCTGTTTGCTGGTGTTTGCAGAAAAATATGTTTTCATCCTGTAGAGAAATAATGCTGGTATTGTCTTTTAAGAAAACATCTTGTGAAAATGCTGACTTGATAAAGCATATCCATTCAAACTTCCTTGCTTAACAGTGTCATATGATAGAAACATGTACAGATTGTTTTCCTGTTGTCCATTCTTTAAGGAAGCAGGTTAATTCTCTTACTAACAAAGTGAAATGCATACATCCTGTTTTTTACCTATTTTGCTAAGTCTGTAAGAGGTCAGCTTTCTTGCTGACAGTGTAAAATGCATACATTCTTGCTAATTTTGTAGGAAAACGTCCATTAAGCAAATTCCTTATTTTTCAAGCCACAGTAATTTAGTATGGATGCTAATCACATATTGCTAAACTCTATTTCTACATTTAAGCAAGCTTTATTTTCTACCTTATTTATGTTGCATATTTGTAACAGGATTACTTTCAACCTTAATACATTGTTGAGCATACTCTAACAGTCTATACACTCCAACAATTGTTATACGATATGCACAAGATTATTTATGTGGATGTAGAAATAACCAAAGATTATAATAGGAAACATTTTATAACAAACATCCATAGGAAAGATACATATTCAAATTTTCTCGTATTTTATACCAGCTGTCACCCTTTCTATCAAAAAAGAGGAATAGTCAAGAGTAAATTTGTATGAGTGGCAAGAATGGTGTCAGAAGATGATCTATGTTTAAGTGAATGTAACACCTTAACCAATATGTTTTTAGCTAGGGATACCCTTGTAAATTGGTTCATGAGATTTCTAATGAGGTTGCTCTTAAAAGAGTTCAAGGAATCATCCTCTTATTTGGTCCAGGGATGAAGATGACATCAATAACTTCATAACTAATGCAAAAGCAGTAGATGGTACTAATTACCTTGATTCTTTTAGTCTTTTATAATGACATTTAGTTTTGACATTAAGATATTAGGGCAATTTAAAACAAAAACTGGATAGTTTTTGCTACCTATGACAAGACAATGGAGAAAACAGAAAATAAACCATGCATAGTTTATAGAAGGGGCAGGACCATAAAAAAATCTGTTGGAAGGTGGAAACTTTATCCTTTGAATGGCAACAGTAGAAAAAAGGGTGCTTTCAAATGTGGAGCCTGCCCCCAGTACAAATCTATTTTGGAAAGTGATGGGACTATAATTAATAAATACCTCAATGAAACTTGCTTCAGTTGTACTTGCAATTCAATTGGCTTGGTATATATAGTTAAGTGCCAACATTGTTTATGTTTTTTATGTGGGCAAAATAAAAAAGAAGTTCAAAGAACATATTTATGAACCTCAATATGATATTAGACACCATAATGTTAATAATTTATTGCTCAAACATATTCAAAAAAATCCCACACACAATTTCCTTTTTTTATGGGGTGGACAGAATAGAAAAAAATCCACAGATATCCCTTGGTGTAATTTAATATAACACAAATAACTGATTTGGCAGATCAGGTTACATGCCTGTAATTAGCCAGGGTTTAATGAAACTTCATCCATTGTCATTATTTTAAAATTATGTTCATATTTAGTGTGAATTGAATGTAATAATATGACATGGTTTGTAGTGAACAACTATGACTAGGTATTTAAAATGTTAAGAATGTATTTAATAATCAATTCAATTTATATATTTCTTTTTAAATGGCTAAGATGTTTGTCATTGGATGTATCCTATGCATGTGATTTGACCAATGAGATTTAAACTTCTGAATTAACATAGCTTTGTATCCTGATGAATTTTTGTGTTATGTATAAATGAAAGCGCTTAATTTCATATATTAAATGATTTTTATTTTATAAACTGGTTCTCCTCATTGAGTGTGGTTGGTGACTGGGGAAGGTTTTGTATTTGTTAGCAGTGTTTACTGAATTCTTTGGTTAACATTATAGCAATAGCCCATGCCTGGGTGTGGGTAATGCTGGATTTACCCACGGTTGGTGTGGTTTGGTCACGAGGGCGAAGCCCGAGTGGCCAAACAAAGCCAACCGTGGGTAAATCCAGCATTACTCACACCGGCGTCGAGTTATTATATTATAATGACATTATTTAAGAAAAAAAAATAATTACTTTTCTTAAATAATGGCATTGTATAACGCCTCCTTGCGGCCCTTCTGCAGCTATCTGGTATTCTGCGGCAATTCTGATGTACTGCGCATGCGTATGCCTAAGCAGTACATATGAGCTGTGGGCAAAAGCAATGGAGAAAGCAAGATCTCCGTTGCTTTTTACAAACTGTCTCACTATGTTAAACCCATTTAATATAGCGAGACAGTTTTGAAAAAAGCAACGGAGAAAGCAAGATCTCCGTTGCTTTTTACAAATTGTTTTGCTATGTTAAATGGGTTTAACATAGCGAGAGACAGCTTTAAAAAAAGCAACGGAGAATCTCCGTTGCTTTTTTTAAAGCTGTCGCGCTATGTTAAACTCGTTTAACATAGTGAGACAGTGTTGCTGTAAGAGTTGTAGTAATGGAAAAAGTCTGGGCGACCGGACCTTTTTCCATTACTATAACTGATGAACGCACGCTGACCAATCAGCGTGCACGTTTTTGAATATTAATAGGGGGGTCGTTGTATAATGTGCGACTTTTGTCAGAATATTCACCTCCTGCATTTATTAACTGGACCGCTAGTTACAATGGCTTTATTTTAAAAAGTTAATGTACTTAATTTTAAATGAAGACATTTGTAAAATGGCAAGACAGTTACACATGGTCATCATAGCCCTCAACTCCTTGCCACCAAAATGTGGACTACTGCTTGTCATAATGTGGAGGAAATGCACAAAATATGAAGTAGTTACAAAAATGTTTCATCTATGAAACTCAAGAGAATTGTTAAAACTGTTACTCTATACTTACATAAAATTTCTGTTGATGAATTAATGCCTCACCATTATTTACCTGGGATTATTTGTTAAAAATTAATGTATACCAACACTCTTTCAATGTGGAATATAGAATGTTTAGGATTCAGTAAAAGCGAGAAACTGTTCGACACATACGTGCAAGAAGAATTTTAAGATGTAACTAACCACTCCTACCCAGGGTTACCACCTGCCCCACTTTGCGAGGGACAGTCCCTCTTTGGGCAGTTGTGTCCTGCAAAATAATTGTAAAAATGGCAAATGTCCTGAGATTTTAGGACAAAATTACTTCCTATATTTTATGTAATAGCTGCATAAAACAGTTATTCTGTATCTGAAACAACTACATTTTATAAGAAACAGAATAAGCAACTAAATTGCTACAAGAATACACTTCTATTTAGGCAAAAAAGTGAAGTTCTGTCCTTTTTACTGGCCGTGGGTATGTTTTGGCCTGCAAACCCTGGCATTTGTACCAAAAATGTCCCACTTTGGCCGTTTGAAAAGGTGGCAACCCTAGGTAAGAAACAAAATAAGCAAATAGAATGCTACAAGATAAAGTTTTTATTTAGGCAAAAAACTGATGTTCTGTCCTTTGTATTGGCCATGGGTATGTTTCGCCCTGCAAAATCTGACGTTTGTACCAAAAATGTCCCACTTTGGGCATTTGAAAAGGTGGCAACTCTACTCCTACCGGGGTGTGCGGTCAAAGTAAATAAATATAAAACATGTTAATGTACTATTTGTCTGTGTGGTGACAGAGTATTCGTCCACCGCTATCACAAATCGACGTTTACAGTACCAATTATTACAATTCACTGAATTTGAGTGAATTGTAATAACACGGACTTAAATAAAGTAACATTATGAGCCACAACGTGAAGATAAAAAAAATCGCGTATGCTTCAATCGGCGTCCCGGAAGTGCTTTTCAAGTCACTGTATGGGCGCTATAACTCCGCCTTCGAGTAACTACTTTCAGTTTGTACTTGTAATTTTTGCTGTAGTATTCTATGATGCTTCCATTAACGGGTCTTTAAAAATGAAAAACAGGGAATTTGTAGCAGCGCTTATTGTAAGTGCCCCCTGAATTTGATAATGTATAGCTATTGCACGTGCTTTTAAATGGTCAGTGCATCACTCCCTTGTAAAGAACGTGACTCACGTCAATGTTAGTAGTTCAGCATGTGACCTCTTATTTTGAAAGTGTAGCTTCTGTAGTGAGAGGTTAATAAAGCTACAGAATGATGTCCGTGTAGGTCCAAAATATTTACTGAATTTGAGAGTAAAATTGTTTATTTCTACAAAACATACTTGTTATAGATTTCTTTAGTGCTGTTTTTTTTAGTGAAATAAGTGTGAGTTATAGATTTCAATAGAGTGCGTTTACCGAGTTAGCAGGTGGTTTTTAGCATTTGTTGACTGGGTGAGAGATTGGATAAAAGATGGCATTCTAATAGTGTTTTGTTTCTGATTGATGGCATCTCAAGTGAGTAGTACTATTATCAAGATCGGCCTTTGGTCAGTTGGTGCCTTAGACAAAAGGGTTGCACAGTTTCTGGGTTTTCTTGTATTCATTCAACATATTTTAAAGAAACCATTTTTTTGCTACAAAAAAATAAGTGCCCCTGCTAGAGCGGCACACTAGTTGGCCTATACCTAAGGCTTGCTATAACTACTATTTTAAAACTGTCCATGATTTTTTCTGAATTTGTCTGTGATTCTCTTGAGGGTTGTCACTGATTGGTTGAGAGATATGATTGTCATAGTACTTTGCGTATTTATTTTCTTTTACAGCCACCATGTCGACCTCGTACTTCAGAAATGTGGACAAAAGCTGTTGAAAAAAGTTGTACTTCTAGCCAAAATAATAATAGTAAATAATAAGATGGACAACTATAATCGTATTTACATATTTAAAGTAATTGCCAATGTTTTGAAATATACTTTTACACTACAGCATTCAGTGCATAAGGTCATGAACAGCATTTTCACCATCATATGTTCATAGGTAGGTACTAAGCTATTGGCCCTAGGGCCTATGTAAGCCTAGCCAAAAAATGTACACTGGCTTTTCCCCACCCAAGACAATTATTTTCCTGTGCCCCTGTCGAACAGAGCCACAGCAGTGATCCCTGGGGTGAATTTCCTATTTCCCATCCAATCATCAAGATTTTTCTTGAAGAGTGCTAATGAGGAGCTCTGTTTGACATAGGTAGTTCCAGAGTATGGGAAGTCTCTGGGACAGGAATCTATCACTCCAGCATGTTCTGTTTATTGTGGTGACAAGGTTTAGGTCCCTAGAGCATGTAGCTTGGAGGGATTGGGATTTCTTTAAGTGGAGCATGTCCAACAGCTCTGGGTTTGACATAGCTTTGTATGTTAGGCAGAGATTGCCTCTGAGTAGGCGATGTGCGACGGAGTAAAGCTGGAGTTTTTTGAGACGGTCTGCATAGGGCATCTGTTTGAGTCCAGTAATCCTCTTTGTGAGGTAAATGTATTGTGCTGTGTTTTGGTCATCTTCATATTTAAAATTAATTGCAAACTGTATACTTTGCTTGCACTGACATCACTGAGGAAAAACAAGGAAATTTAGCTTCTGTGACATAGGCAAAGTGTCCATTGTGCCATAGATTTTAGTATGCGCACCACTGCACATGCACAAAAGTGCCCTGCTGAAGTCTGTGTGCATAGTTGATGTTACCATACGGTAACGTTACAAGTGGAAAAGTTAATTTTTTTGGTCCGTGGTTTAATATAATGCTTACAAAGCTTTTTATTTAAAAAAAAAAAAAAAAGCTTAAAAAAGAAAGAAAAGGAAAGCTGGATTTGTGCCACTGTCTGCACAGATTATAACTGTTTGATTTGTGCCACTGGTTGTTTGGAGTATCAAGCTTGAAAAATACACTGTGGCACTTGACTCGTCCAATGCTGCAGTGTATATAGAAACATCGGCAAATCATTTTAACAGTACAGTTCCTCCCATTCCAATAGTTTCGTGAGATTACCCCCACACACACACACACACACACACACACACACACACAGGAATACAAATTTAAGACAAAGATGTGCAAGAGTGTTGTCATGTGGCTAAGGTACATTCATAGCGGAAAGCTTTTTTACACTTATCTTTCATAGAATGCTGTTTGTTGTTAGATATATTTGTACATCAGGTTGTATTCTTGTTCTGTAATGTAATATCTGATGTTGTAAATCTTTGTTTATTCATTACAGATAGGACCTCAGTTCCGTCCCCGGAACTGATACGGCTGTTTCCTGGCTCTGGCAAGCCAAAAACTGTCAGCTAAGAACCTACTCGCAATGCCCCACTCCTAGTTGCTCCAGATCTCGTTTGCTGCGTTCCTAGTCAGAGGTGTTAGCCATCTCTCTCAAAGCTAAGTAGACAGTTGTTAATTTTATGACAGTTTTTCTTCATAATTACTAAATTTTTAGTCAAGTTAGCCTTTTTCTCACTGTCGCCTAATACCTAA
Organism: Protopterus annectens; assembly: GCF_019279795.1. Classification (NCBI taxonomy): domain Eukaryota; kingdom Metazoa; phylum Chordata; order Ceratodontiformes; family Protopteridae; genus Protopterus; species Protopterus annectens. The sequence continues at coordinate 1,338,535,664 of NC_056739.1, forward strand.
GCTTATTTCCTACCCTTTTCCTTGGTAATTTAATTTTTTACCTTTTTTTGGTACTGTCCCTCTCTCCTGTCTTTGACAGGCCTTCCCTTTTTACTAGTGGTATTCTTTAAATTAACATCACTGGTATTGTCTCCCTTATTTTTTCTATAGGTTAGCATTGTTACCTTACCATGTCAGACAAATCTAAGTTGGGATTTAAACAGTGTGACAAGTGTGGACATAAGATGCCCAACTCGGATACAAATGCCCGTTGTGTCTACTGTTTGGGCGTGGACCATATTAAAGCTGACTGTGACATTTGTACTAGTTTTAGTAATTGGACACTAGCAGAATGTAAGAATAAACTTTTAGGTGTACTCAAGACACCTTTCCCGGAGGCTCTATCTGGGTTGAAGGTCTCACCCCCTCCTAAGACCAAAAAACATAAGGAAAAACAGAGTCACTGTGTTCCTGTATCTCCATTAGTTATGGAACCGAGTCGGCTCCGTGCTTTGCTGGCACCCTCGGCACAAACCTCTTCTGCACCAGACTGTGTGTCCTCTCCCATGGTGCCAACCATGATATTCACTCCTATTTTGGTTCCAACCACAGCACCACAGACTTCGGTGCCATCCTTGGTTCCCACATCGGCTCCGATGACTGTACATGCCTCGGCACCATCCCCGACCACGTTGCTGACAGTTTCTTCAGCTCCATGGGCTCCGATGACTGTACATGCCTCGGCACCATCCCCAGGCACAGTGCCAAAAGTTTCTTCGGCTCCAAAACTCGAATACCTGTCAAGGACAAGATATTCTCCAACTTACAACCCTTTTTTGTGGCAGAGGTTTAGCCTCTTTCTAGAAAGACCTGATTCCCCTTCAGCAGCCTCCTTTAGATCCACTAGGAGTTTTTCTGAACTAGACCTAGTGCGGGTTGTGGACCAGCTTCTGGCAGCTAGGGGATTGCCCATTTCAGCTAGACCTTCCATCCCTCCTGGCTCGGAATCTTTTACCACCTCTTCCCCTGTTTATCCTTCTCCAGCATCCACCCTGATCTCGGTACCGATGTCCGCTTTGGTACATACTGTCTCTGCTCCGACAGCAGTGTTTCCCTATCGGCACCGACCACCCTTGCGACATCGGCTCCGATGCTTTCTCGGAGCGGTGCTTGGACCCATCCGTACCTTGGTACCTAGTCCGGCGCCTATTTTCTTGCAGGCACCGTTTGTCCACGGTTCAGACGGCTTGCAGTTCTCTCGGAACCCCTCAACTGGAGGTGGGCTCTTCGGGGCGGGGTGTGACACTGGTTCCGAGGTTGCCCCTCCCGGTTCCGGGCTTCCATCCCTCCTCGAGTGGGCCTGCTGTACAGGTGATGGAATGGGTCCTTCATTCCGAAGGCTCACAGTCAGAACCAATGACATCAGTATCAGAAACCTCCCCCAGCATGCACCTCTCCCAACCCGCTATGTCGGGTCCCTGGGCACAGGAGTCACAAGAACTCCCTTTGAAGGGAACCCCTTCTCTGGAGTCCTCCTCAGAAGATCCCACTGGAGAGCCACCCCGGAAGAAACGGTGCAAGAGGAAGCACCTTGATTCCCCAGAGGAATCTATCACAGAAGACACTGATTGTGATGAGGGGGAAGGGTCCCTAGTTCTCTCCCTGACGACTTTTCATTCGGAGACATTCTCTAAATCCTCAAACAGCAGGGGGGAATGGAAGTCCTCTAACCCTTCTTCTGAGGAATCTGTGTTCCTGCAGGCCTTCCGTGCCTGGCCATCTACCTCCTGGGTGACCCCACCAGCAGATGTTCTTGTTAAACTTAATTATGCAGCGTGCCTGGAAGGCCCCAGACAATGTAGAACCTGTCCCCCGGAGGCCAGACAAAATTTTTTCTACACCTGAAGACCAGCCCCCCTGGTCCAAGCAGTTGACAGTTGATTCTATGGTCGTGGTGGAGGCCACCAAGAAGAAACTGGCAGAAGATAGTTCCACTGTCCATCCTCCAAACAGGGAGTCCCAGACCATGGACAGATTAGGGAAGCAGACCTATGCTTCAGCGACCTTCGCCATTCAGTCGCTGAACTATCTGGCACACTTTCCTTGCCTTCGAAGAGTCCTAATTTCCGAAATGTCTTCCTCTTTGGTGGGGTTACTGCCTGATGAGGTGCGTGCCACTGTTGCCTTGCAGCTAGCTACCCTTAAATCCATCTCAAATTCCTCGATATGTTTGATATCTCACACCACCGAGGGGAAAGCTCGAGCTGCAGCATCTGGTGTTGTCATGAGACGTATTGCATGGATGCGGTTGTGTGACTTCGCAGACCCCTTTAAATCTTCCTTCGTCAATGCACCTGTTGACAAATCTGCACTTTTTGGACCGTAGGTACGAGACACACTTGCACATAGTGCGAAAGACGGAAAGACCTTGTCTGCTGTGGACATACGCTTTTCCAACTCCCAGATGTCCTACTCCAGGAACCAGAAGGGAGGAAAGATGTGGTTCAAGAAATCCCAAGGATCCTTTCATGACACTCGTGGTGAACAATCCTCCCGGGGCAGAGGGGGCAACTTGTATGGAAGACTCCCCTTTCGGGGTAGAGGGGGTCCGCATAACCAGGGCGCCAGAGATTTTCTCCGGCAGACCCTACCAGCGCTCCTGAGCAGCAGCCTGATTGCTTTCCTCTGGAAGCCGTTGGGGGTCGTTTTTCTCTGCATCTCCCAGCCTGGCATCTTATTACTACCTATGTTTGGGTGCTTAGAATAATATCCAGAGGATACCAAATACCATTCAATTTAACTCCAAAACCCATCAAACGACTCCCCGATGTGTCACCCAATCAGAGGGAATTAGCAGCCTTAGAAATAGAAAAGCTGCTAAGAAAAAGAGTTTTCCAACCAGTCCCACCAGACAGGATCCGGGTTTTACTCGAGGTTCTTTTTAGTGCCAAAAAAGACAGGGGACTGGAGACCAATCCTGGATCTCAGCCTACTGAACAAATTTATCAAACCTCAAAAATTCTGGATGGTTACAGTACAGTCCATTCTTCTCTTCCTAGGGAGGGACAATTGGATGTGCTCTATAGACCTCCAGGATGCATACTACCACATAAAGATGGATCACCGCTCCTGGAGGTTTCTCCACTTCTGGCTGGGAGCCAGTCACAACCAGTTCAGGGCACTGCCATTCGGTCTCGCGACAGCACCCTGAGTGTTCACCAAATGTATGGCAGTTGAGGTAGCACATTCGACTACAAGGATTCCAGGTGTTTCCCTATCTAGACTGGCTCCTTACTGCTCTGACCAGGAATCTCCTAGTCTGCAGCCTCTCTAACACTCAAGGTCTCGCTCTCCGCTTGGGGATTACAATCAACAAAGACAAATCTCAGATGTCCCCAATGAAGGCACTGCAGTTTATTGGAGCAGTCTTCGACACAACATCCTGTCAAGCTTCTCTTCCCTCTCACAGGCTTTTGAAAATAAGGCACCAAATCCAAGACCTTCTTCCTCACACATATGTACCAGTACATCTTGTACTGCAACTCTTGGGCTCCATGGCAGCTGCCATTACGTTAGTACCACTGGAGAGACTGCACATATGAGAATCCTGCAGTGGCTCCTTTCCGCACAATGGTTGTTGTTAACCCACCCACTCAACCACATGATACGCCTTACAAACTGTTGCAAGGAAGAAATGCTATGGTGGATGAAGCCACAAAGGAATCTTTGGTGTCGACCATTCTGTCTTCCCCAACCCACGGCCATGGTAACCATGGACACTTCACTGTTAGGGTGTGGGGGGAGGCATTTCCAAGGAAAGACTTTCCAAGGCACCTGGACCCCCATCGAGGCCAACTTGCACATAAATGTCCTGGAACTGAGGGCAGTTAGCTTTGCAAGCGTTCCATGCATCCCTACCCTCTGGGACCATTGCATTTCAGTCAGACAACATGTCAGTCGTCTAGTATATCAACAAGCAAGGCAGAACCAGATCTTACCCCCTGTGTCGGGAAGCCATGCGGATTTGGCACTGGGCGATAGCTTCCAGTCGCTTTCTTATAGCAATGCACATTCCTGGGAGTTCCAACATTATTGCGGTCCCTCAACCCTGTAATAGCAGATCGGATCTTCCACCATTGGGGCAAGCCTTGCTGCGACCTGTTTGCTTCCCCTCTAAACTACAAATGTAGTAGCTGTTTTGCCTTGATCCCCCTCAGGGGGAACCACCGAGGGACGCTCTAATGCACGATTGGCCCCCAGGTCTTCTGTATGCCTTTCCCCCGTTTCGCCTCATTCCAAAATTTCTCCAGAAAGCTCAGAGGTTGAAAAGCAAAGTGATCCACATTGCTTCCTACTGGCCACATCAAGTCTGGTTCCCCTTTTTATGGCCTCATCTGATTCACAGCCCGTGGATCCTGGATCATACCCAGGACCTGTTATCTCATCCTCAGGGACTGATTCATCCGAACCTGCGCAGTCTCAAGCTCACAGCTTGGTTCCTCCAATTCCAGTGATTGCCAAGCTGCCTAACATCCCATCTCCTGTTCGTGAATGTCTTCTGGCCTCACACAAACCTTCCACTAGAAAGGTTTATTCTAGCAAATGGACTAGGATCTCTATTTGGGCCAAAGACCAGAACTTAGACCCTTTCTCTATGCCTATTCAAAAGATCCTACAATACCTGACTACTCTTTTACATGCAGGAGCCTCAGCTTCAACGATCACTGTACATTTAGCAGCTATCGCCAATTTTCATAATGGTCTTGATAATTCTTCAGTTATGTCACACCGCCTATGCAAGACCTTTTTGAAGGGAGTATTACATGTTAAACGTACGTTCAAGCCTCCCTTAAAACCCTGGGACTTGACTCTGGTGCTTCAGTCTCTCGCAGGTTCTCCCTTCGAGCCCTTTGAGTCATGTGATTTGAAATTTTTGTTATGGAAAACAATACATTTAGTAGCACTCACCTCAGTGAGAAGAGTATCTGAGCTGCAGGCCTTGAGTGTTGAGAGTCCTTACTTGATCTTCCACACGGATAGGGTGTCCCTTCGTACTGAACCGTCTTTCTTGCCCAAGGTCATTTCTGGCTTTTTCATTAACCAGTGTATTGACCTGCCTGTTTTCTTCCCAAGGCTTTCTAATAGAGGGGAGTACCTTTTGCACACCCTTGATGTGCACCGGCAGCTTTGTTGTTATTTGTACAGGACTAAATCTTTCAGGAAAACAGACCAATTGTTTGTGACCTTTGCAGGACCCAGACTGGGTAAACCTGTTTCCAAAATGACTTTATCCTCTTGGATTAGAAACGTCATTGCCTTTATCTACCAACAGAATAAGCTATCATTACTTTCCAAAATAAAGGCTCACTCTACCAGATCTATGGCTACTACTGTAACTTTTCATTCCAGAGCCTCTATGGATGATATATGCGCAGCAGCCACTTGGGCAAGACCTCATACCTTTATATCTCATTACAAATTGGATTTGGCCTCCAGGGGACGAGCATCATTTGGTTCTATGGTGCTCAGGAATATTCTTCTTTAGGGCCACCCAGGACTCAAGTAGCTGGGGGACTTGGTCCTATCTGTAATGAATAAACAAAGATTTGCAACATCAGATAAAGAAGTTATGTCTTACCATAATGTTCCATCTGTGTTGTAGATCTTTGTTCATTCATTACTTCTCGCCCTCCTTCCCCCTGCCTGGACTCCTGGTGGACTTTAGGAACTCCTGGTTAGGGTATTTGCTCAGAGAGAGCCTCCTACTATTTTTTCTATTACTACATCTTTTATCTAGGGCGGGCAAACTCGATCTGGAGTAACTAGGAGAAGGGCATTGTGGGTAGGTTTTTAGCTGAAATTTTTTGGCTGGCGCGAGCTGGGAAACAGCCGTATCGGTTCCGAGGACGTAACCGAGGTCCTATCTGTAATAAATCAACAAAGATCTACAACACAGATGGAACGTTATGGTAAGACATAACTTCTTTTTCCATTCCATTGCAACATTAATCTAGCTACTTAAGTAAACAGCACAAATTCCTCAGAGTTCTGTTTAATGCCAAATTGGTTGCAGTTGTCTGTAAATAAGGAATTGCAACTTAATGAAGATATCAGTGCTGAGCAGTTGCAGGCTTTTTACTTTGTATACTTAGTGTCTGGGTATTCATGCACCTAACATCAAAAATCTACAATATTCAAAAAATAAAACATTCTTGTCATTCGCACATGAAAGGAAAGGAACATTTTTTTAGATAGTGGAATAATAAAACCCACAAATACATGTCATGAAACTCTTTTGCAGAAGGGAGGTCACAAAACTATCTCATAAAGGTGAAACCACTCTTGTGCACTCTATCAGATGCAATAAAAAATTTCATTCACCCACTTTAATACTGGCACTATTTAGAACTTCCTACCGCACAAGTGGTATGACTTAATTGCCAGCAATGCAACTACTTTCTTGCCACTGCATGCTTTAGGTGTAACGTGGTTGACCATGGGATATTTTTAATATAAAATTTAAGAAAATGTTTCTCTCTTCAAATTCAGGCACTAGAGGTGTTATTGTGTCACAGTGGTCATTAAAGCCACTGGTTGATAATGTGATAACTGGTGAAGGGAACTGGGTTTATAAATCATTATTTAAAGGGATGTTTAAGAATTGTTGTAGTACATGGTTATTTTACATTTAAAAAAATGGTGCTTTCCAGGAAATATAGTAAAGTTGAGTGGTTTGGCACACACATATGTATGCATATTTATTTGCCATACCCCTACTCCCACACTCTCAGATTACTCTGCCTTATAGTAACCTGCTTTATTCTAAATCAAAGCACTTCACTAAGTGCCAAAAATATCAACACCTACACAAACTCCATAACATCAAACACCAGCTTTGAAAAACATATTAATACCTATTCTAATATATCAGCTAGCATACTGAACTCAAATATCCTCCACCATACAAAGTGCAAAATTTTGCACCATTCCAGAAATTGTAAAAGTAGCTGTCTAATAAAAGAAAGACCAGTATGTATAATCACAATACATTACTTCTTCCATCTCCTTTGCTTATCCAAATGTGGCGATGTTCACCCAAGTCCAGGACCCCACTCTGCCCCACACAATCCTAGTAACAACCCTTCCAACTCATTCTTTCTAGTTACATTAAGTATTCATAGTATGTGTAATAAAACAACTGATTTCCATGCATGATTAATCTGAAACAAACCCGATGCACTTGCTGTAACTGAAACATGGTTAAAACCACATATTCAGGACACTGAACTACTTCCACCAGGATATAGCATAATAAGAACTGACAGAACCCATAAAAAAGCAGGAGGTGTTGCTCTCATCTACCTATCCTCCTACATTATAATACCTTACACTAAGCCCATCCCAAAATTTAATAATGTGGAAATCCTCATTCCTCACTTGAACTAAACAACACTGTATTGTATTCTTATATATCCCTCCTGGTCATAACTCATCTACACTAGAAAATATTCCATCCTGGATTTCTCAGAACTTATCTAATGAAACCATCATCATGGGTGTTGTCAACATTAACTGGCAGAATCTAATTTTTGACTTTCCACCCAACAGTCTCAAGCTATCAGGCTTCACACAACTCATCACAACCCTACTAGAACTCATAAAGGTAGTAACCAAAACTCTGTTCTAGATTGGATCCTAGTCACTGTTGCTAACAAGTACTCTAACTCTGGAACTCTACCAAACAAATTAAGCGATCACCTACCTGCATACACTCACAAGACTATCTCCCATTCACCTAGAACACACAGCTAAAAAACTTCCAGCAGTTTAAAGAACTTCAGCCAAGCATTCTTTGTTAAGATATTAAAATCCCTAAATTGGTTCTTATTAAAAGTACTGTCCCTGGATGAAGCAGTTGAATATTTTAATAAGCTATTCTCAGATACCCTCAATAGTCTAGCCTCACTTCGTACAAAATGAACCAAAGACAACCATGCACCCTGGCTTACAAAGACTATAAAACAATTGCTGCTAAATGGGGACAAAGCCTTTAAAAAATCCCAGAAAAATAAAAATGAACTATCAGTACAAAACTATAGACAACTAGATAACCAAACAAAGAAACATAGAACTGCTGACAAGAAACATTACTTTACTCAGCAATTATCTGACCATAAAAATAATCCAAAAAAATGTTGGTCTGCTATTTCATCATTGATTACCCCAGGACCAAAACAAAACCCTGCACCAGTCACAGACAAATCCCATTTCAAATAGCAGAAATGTTTAATATATATTTTATAGAAAGTGTAGAAAACCTAGTTAATAAATAAACCACTTGCTGCAAATTCCACACCCTCTTCCCAAACTACTCCAATATCATCACCAAAACCAACATTCTTTACATTGCAACCAGTATCCACTAACTACACACAGCACCTATTACAAAAAATAAAAAGTAGCTCCCTTTCAGCTGACAACATCCCATCTGAATACTTAAAACTTGCAGCTGAGGCTATCACTTACCATGTTAATATTCTCATAAACAGATCCATCTTAGAAGCCTATGTTCCAACAACTTGGAAAAAATCAATTGTTACCCCCCTACATAAAGGAGGAACATTAATAGAACTAGCTATCACCCCATTTCCATCTTGTCTCCTCTCTCCAAAATTTTGGAAAAATGTGTCCACAAGCAACTTCTTGACTAACGTATTCATAATAACCTACCATATCCACCCAACATGACTTCAGACCAGCACACAGTATAACAACAAGCCCTAATAACCTTCACAGACACAATCGATAGAGCTAGAGACTTAGGCCATCTAACCTCAGCAATATTCCTAGACCTATCAAAGACATTTGAACTGTGCCACAACCCAAAATTTTGTTTGCATGAACTATCTTCACTAGGCCTTACACATACTTCTCAACAGTGGTTCCCAAAAACAACAGTGTGTAAAATGGCAAGACTTCCTCTCAAAATATTTACCCAATAAAACAGTGGTCCCACAAGGCTACATCCTTGGTCCCCTTCTTTTCAGCATTTTGATAAATAGCCTACATACTGGTTCCTGCCAAAGTACTATTATCTAATACATGGACAACTCAACCATCATTTCCTCCTCTAAGAATTTAACACACTTTAAACATATAATCCAAACAGCCTTCTCATCCATTGAAACATAGCTCAATAATGCACAACTCTTACTAAACCCAAACAAAACCAAACTACTCATCTTTACACCAGAATCATACTCCCCCGACTTTAAAATACATTCCATTAATAAAACAGAAATTGAAGTTGTCCCACATGCTAAACCTTTAGCGATAACAATAGACAAACTAATCTTTGACCTGCATATTCATAATACCATCAAAAAACACACTAAAAGTTATGAATGCTATATCGACAAAAAAATGTATAGACTCAGGCACAAAAAGAACACTGGCCACCACCTACCTGTTACCCTCCTTACTATACAGTGGCCCTTCACTAACCAAACTACACTAACAAGCTGGAATCCTGTTACAATAAAATTGCCAAATTTGCAAGAGGATTACCATTCCACAAACATCACTGTGCTGCTCTTACTTCCCTTAATTGGCTCACACTACCCCAGCAACTAAGATACCAATTTACCATTGCCCACAAAGTTCTCTACAAATATGTCCCTGCATAAATTCTTTGCTCCAAATCTATATACCCATTCGAACTCTCCGCTAAGAATACAAGCAACTATTAGCTCTATAAAAAACAAACAAAACCGCTCCTGTTCTGTAGCTAAACTATGGAACACACTACCTTTGAACATTAGAACTACCTTAATTCTCAAGAAATTTAAATTTAAACTAAAACAATTTCTACTCAAGTCAAGCAACTGTCCTTGTTCAAAACCAAACTTGATTACTAATCATTTAATTATAACTCTACCACTCCATCTTTCTTCCCCTTTTCTTCTCCCTTTCACCTCCATTCTCCAATTTCTGCCAGCCTTCTCTACTTACCTTTCACTAACCTACTACACTCATTTATTCCTACTATAAATTTATTCACATACTCCATGGACTCACATCATTTCTCACCCTTCTCTATTATATCTAACCTTGAACCCCTACTGTATAACTTTCCACCTCCCACTGAATATGTAAAACATTTGCTACCCCTTTCCAGCTACTTCTCACTACAAATACTTATCTTTTCTGATCAGCTTCACACACTCTCCTCCTTACTACATCTTCTCCATGTAAATGTGTGTGTGTAGTAAGTAAAACCACACAGCCAAATATGTGTGTATTTATAAATAAATATATATATATATATATATATATATCAAACAATTTACCTAGACAAACAAAAAAATAATGCAATCACATTTTTTTTTAATTTTTTACAAACGGTTTGTGTCATCATACTCCTGTCTGTAACCATGTTAATATTTGCACTCTGTTAATTCATTGTATACTACTCTATATTATTAGTTACTATTGTACTAAACTTGTATGGAACTGTTAAGTACTGTACAGTTTTAATCTAGTCTTTGTTAATGGAGCTTTTCTCCCCGGGCCTCTGCTGAAAATGGGTTTCTGACCCAGTCAGACTTTCCTGGTAACCAAATGTCAAATAAATAAATAAAAATAACCATTATATACATATATGTGTAGGAGAAGAATGTTTCATCAGTGTCTTTTTATTGACTGATGAAAAAAGCCAGGACAACTGATAAAACACTTCTGGCGTTTTCACTATGAGGTTGCGATACAGCAGGGATTGGGGAATATACTCTTCCCCTACTGTAGTGCGATCTTGGATTTGGTAAATTTAATTAGCAAGGGTGTGGGTTTTTTCATAGTTTATTATTATTGCAGGTTTGACCATGTGTGCTCAATGATTTTTGATTTGATGTTTTGTATTTTTGAAGAATGATTGTGCTCCATGTGTGTGTGTATACATATGTGTATGTATGTGTGCATGTGTGTATGTAAACATATATATAAATATATATATATACACACACACACACACATATATATATATATATATATATATATATATATATATATATATAAATGTGTGTGTACGTGTATATATGAGCCATGGTACTAATTATCAAATATTTATGTGATTGCAGTACAGAGGGCTGGAGAATTTGTCCTTTCCCCTCTGTTGTGTGATCTCTGAATGGGTATGCACAGGTAGCAGAGGTGTGGGGAACAAGGAAATACTTAATAATTAAGGTATTTTGGTTAATTAGTTTAATTTTTGATAATTTGTGTTTTGATCAGTTTTTGTTTGAATAGTTGTTTCTCGACCATTAGTAGTAAACTCTTTTTCTCTCTCTGTATATGTGTGTGCGCTTGCATATGTATATATGGGTGATAGCTTCTTATAGTATGAAGGCATTACTCATTTGCATATTTCCAGGAATGTGAACATGAGTTATCCTGGCTTGCTGTCGGTAACCAACACCATTTAAATGTGCTATGTGAACATACCCATCCAAATCCTAAAACTCTCTCCCTAACTCTAAAAGTGAAACGTGAACCAAAAAAAATGGTTCATAATTCAGTAAAGTCAATTACTTACTACAGCACGTGGGCCCCATTTTACCTTTAATTATTCTCTTTCTTGATGTAACTTATGGTTACTCTACTTCTGCACAGCCTCTAACTCCATGCTGTAAGTAACATAGAGGTATACATCACATGATCATAGGGAATGCAAGACAACTGAGTCAAAAAATCATTTGTACCTTACCAATATTCATCTTCATGCTGTACTTCCTTCTCGAGAAGGGCAAGGTGGGTCACTCACTGAGTAAATCTATGGATACCTATGCAGTTATCCAGATTTACTTTGAAGAATGCTAGGGTGTCACTTTGCTTAAGCTGCAGTTCTGATTAGACCAGTTATTAAGTACAGTGCCCCCTTTCTATGTACCTTTTTAGACATATTAAGCAGCTGGAAAGGCCCCTGAGGTTGCTTACCAAATAAAGTTGTTAGCCTAAAGTTTCTGAACTACCAGGGAAGGCTTGAAGCTCTATCCCTTTACACATTTTCTTATAGGTTCTTACAGAGTGATCTATGCCTTGCATTCCATGCCATTAGGGATCCCATCCTCCTTTATTTCTTGGTTCATCTAAAGTGGTCGTATGTGCATGCTGTGGCTGTGGAGATGTGCACATTCACCATAAAGTGTATCAGTGTAGTAGAAATGTTTTAATTTGTGATTTTGTTAATTTGGTATGTCTGACCCATGTGGAAAAGCTGCACAGTAATGTTAAAAGATATAGCAAGAATCACATTGTCCAGTTATGTTGTTACAGGTTAAGCAAACAAAATGATATATCCACATTAATTAATTTTATGTATTAAATTAAGTGGGGGATTTCTCATGACACACAACTTCTTCTTCTTCTTCTTCTTTCAGCTTTTCCCGGTTAGGGGTCGCCACAGCGGATCACCTTTCCGCTCATGATTGGCATTGGAGTTTTATGGTGTCGAGTTGCCAGCCCGGCCCCCAACCTTCCACAGAAGGCACACGCATGCACGCACTTACGTCTAGGGCCAATTTAGAGTGTCCAATCCACCTACAGCATGTCTTTGGGATGTGGGAGGAAACCGGAGCACCCAGAGGAAACCCACGCAACCACAGGGAGGACATGCAGACTCCGCACAGAAGGCACCCCAGCTGAGGATCAAACCGGAGAACCTTTTGCTGTGAGGCAGCAACACAAGCAACTGATGAACACAATTAAAAATGAGAGTATATTGTGGTAGTAACATTTTTAGTCTTCTTATATGTCTATAAAGCTTTTGATACAGTATCCCGCTAATTTTACTTAAGAGACTCAGTGACTTAAACTGTAGTTGCTTAGCACTACATTGGTTCAAAAGCTACTTATCTGTTTATAGACGGTCAGTAAAATGGAAAGACTGATATTCCCCAATCTCTCCCAATGCAGCAGCTATGTCCCAAGGGTGCATGTCAGGAATACTTTTGTTCACTATCTGCATTAACAATGTGTATACCATAGCTGAGAATGGATGCATTATTCAGTATCTTGGAAAGTGGGAGGATGCCTTAGGAATGGAGAAAAAGTGTTTTGGTACTGATTTTTAAGAATAAGGGTGATGTGCAGAGCTGTAGTAACTACAGAGGGAATAAATTGGTCAGTCACAGCATGAAGTTATGGGAAAGAGTAGTGGAAACAAGGTTAAGAAGGGACGTGATGATTAGTGATCAGCAGTATGGTTTCATGCCGGGAAAGAGCACTACAGATGCGATGTTTGCTCTGAGAGTGTTGATGAAGTACAGAGAATGTTAGAAGGAGTTGCATTGTGTTTTTGTACTTAGAGAAAGCATATGACAGGGTGCCTAGAGAGGAGTTGTGGTATTGTATGAGGAAGTCTGGAGTGTCAGAGTAGTATGTAAGAGTGGTACAAGATATGTACGAGGGTAGTGTGACAGCGGTGAGGTCTGCGGTGGGAGTGACGGATGCGTTTAAGGTGGAGGTGGGGTTACATCAAGGATCAGCTCTGAGCCCTTTCTTATTTGCAGTGGTGATTGACAGGTTGACAGACGAGATCAGACAGGAGTCCCGTGGACTATGATGTTTGCAGATGACATTGTAATCTGTAGTGAGAGTACGGAACAGGTGGAGGAGACCCTGGAGAGATGGAGATATGCTCTAGAGAGAAGAGGAATGAAGGTCAGCAGGACTAAGACAGAATATATGTGTGTAAATGAGAGGGAGGATAGAGGAATGGTGAGGATGCAAGGAGTAGAGGTGGCGAAGGTGGATGAGTTTAAATACTTGGGGTCAATAGTTCAGAGTAACGGTGAGTGTGGAAGAGAGGTGAAGAAGAGAGTACAGGCAGGATGGAGTGGGTGGAGAAGAGTGTCAGGGAGTGATTTGTGACAGATGAGTACCTGTAAGAGTGAAAGGGAAGGTCTACAAGAGGGTAGTGAGACCAGCTATGTTATATGGGTTGGAGACAGTGGCATTGACAAAAAGGCAGGAGTTTGAGCTAGATGTGGCAGAATTAAAGCTGTTAAGATTTGCACTGGGTGTGACGAGGGTGGACAGGATTAGGAATAAGTATATTAGAGGGTCAGCCCAGGTTGGAAGGTTTGGAGACAAAGCCAGAGAGGCACGATTACATTGGTTTGGACATGTGCTGAGGAGGGATTCTGAGTATATTGGGAAAAAGATGCTAAGGATGAAGCTACCAGGTAACAGTAAAAGAGGAAGGCCTAAGATAAGGTTTATGGATGTCGTGAGAGAGGACATGCAGGTGGTTGGTGTGACAGAGCAAGATGCAGAGGACAGGAAGAAATGGGAACAGGTGATCTGCTGTGGCGACCCCTAACGGGAACAGCCGAAAGAAGATGATTCAGTATGCTAATGACTCCATTTTTGTCTGACACTGACACATCTCATAAACTGCAAGGGCAACTCAGCATCCTTTCTCCAGTTTAGAAAAAATTCTCATAGAATTGCATGTAATATTTAATGAAAGAAATCCAAGCTTGTAGTCTTCTCTGCCATTAATAATGCAAAACCTACTCCAGCCATCTGTAACATCTCTAAAATCAAACTACAGCTGAACAAGTACAGCAAGCAAAACTAAAAGGAGTTGGTGACAAAAAAGCTAACGCTTGACCATCACATACGCTACATAACATCAAATACCAACCAAAAGCTGAACACTTTATACAAAGTCTAACAATGCCTCAAGTCTAAGGTCTCAACTGCAAACAGTACAAACCTTACCAATTGTAACGCATTTGTTACAAACATACCAAAAAAAGCACACAATTGCTTTGCAATCCACTCAGTACAGTGGTTAGCACACCCTGACAACACCAACTAAAAGAAGCGCATAATGTAAAATATAATCTATGAAAGTTCCCTGCAGTAGGTACCCTTCTCTGTACAATTTAAGCAGACAACTGCAGTCCCAAACACAAAACACCGAATAGTCATCTGTAAATCATACAACCACTTTGGTGATTTCTTTGTTCATCACATGTAGCTAAACTATGGAACTCATTCCCTTGTGACCTAAGAGAGAAATCAAACCAAAAACCAACACAAGCTAAAAATCACCGAACATCTGCATGGTAAAGTCCCTGCCAAACTTGACAAGACAACATTCATTCCTTCAACATCTAAACACCCTCACCTGTAACTTTAATACTATACTTCCTCTATTTAACATTAAACTCCTGCTTTTCATGAAGACGTGACATTTTGTGAACAGATCCTTTCCAAACTTCTAGTACATATGACACATAAATGTGAATAAACATATATTGTACCCTTTACATATTTGTAAATAATCATATTTTTTAATTGTTTTCTCATATGCTTGACATAGGCTAATGTTTATGTAGCTGCAGACTTATGCAAAACTGTATTATTCACTCATGTTTGTTTCTTTTATATAATCGTGTGATGCATCTTTTTGTTATTGTTTTGGAGCTTCTCTCTGCTGGACTGCAGTGAAAAGAGGATGTTATCTTAGTCAAACTATCCTGCTAAATAAACATAAAAATAAAATAAATAAATACATGTCATATCTGACACCAGATATATATTATCTGGATTTTGGGTTGCATGATATATTCAGCCAGGTCATAATGTGACATGCAGATAACTTCATATTGCATTAGATGTAAAACCTTTAGATAAAAAAAAAAAAAAAAAATCATTAAGTTTGAAATAATAAGATTTTGATTCGGCAGTGACTTCTGTATAGTAAAGACACTGATTAATTAATTCTACAAGATATCCCACGTTTCTTCAGATAACATTAATTCTTATAGTACATTTTGAAAACCTGGGAATGTCTCACTGGGCTTAATATTGAGCACACTGCAGCCATCAAAGAGGCGATATGTTATTAGAAGAAGTTATATCATTACATTGCAGGCACATGTCAGACAAGACTTAAACTTAGAGTTTTTGTACGTATGTTTGATGTTCAGCATACTAGGTCTGTAGCACAGTTAAGTCATTTGTGGGTGGGGTGACTTTGATGCAAATACCATCAGATCTTCTCGTGGTTTTATATCAGACAGGTAAGGAAATAATTGATGTATGGCAATTGAAAATGAAAAGAAAAGCTTAGTGTGGCAAGTCAGAATGACCAGTTCGTCATACGTCAGGCACTGTTTGAACCTGATAAATAAGGTAGGATATGCTTAACCATGAATAGTTTTGAAAAGTAGAGAAGTAAAGAAAGTGTCTATTAACGAAGGGGGTCTAAGAAGAGAGAAAACAATTATTAAAATACTTTACAGGTCATAGTGGTAAGCGTGGTTCTGTATTATAAGATCAAAGCTTTATTTAATCGAATAAGTAAAGTTCGAACTTGTAATATCGAAACCGGAAATTGTCGAATGGCTGATTTAACCAAGGGAACTTCCCTTGGCCGTTATGTGGAGTATACTCGTTTCTCCAATTTGGAGTGATCTCGGAGTTGGGGGGGGGTGAGGCCCCCCCACTTGATTTTGGATGTAAAGTTTTTTTTTTTTTTTTTTTTTTTGATTCGGCCAAGGGAAATGTTTCCCTTGGTTGAATCGTCCATTTGACAATTTGAGCTTTCGATATTACAAGATCGAGCTTTAGTTATTCGATTAACTAAAGCTTTGATGTTGTAGTATAGACACGTAAACTTATATATAGCCTTCTTTGATTAAGAGGAGTGATAAATTAGCTAAGGGGGAACAATAGTAAGGAAATACACCCACTACAAAGTGAGTTGTTACAGTGTGTTGCCTTTAAGGCCATTTTCAGTGAAGCACTTACCAAAGGATCTGATGGTGATCAAGTGTTTCAAAATGAGGCTTGGAGTCTCTCTAGTTTTATTCTTTGAACAAGTACCTTTGAAAGTGTGGAGTAGTTGGAGTTAGGTATTGAAAAACAAAAATAACTGTTTTAGTAAGAAAAGAGGAGCCTTACTTTATTTATGCTTGTGCAGTCTTACTAGTGCAGCAGTTTTTGTTATCCTAGCCTGTTTATTTTTTTTTTTTACTGCAGTTCTTTGATATGAGTTTTGTTAGAGTTGTTGAAATTGACATAATTTCTCAAAGTACGTTTCCATTTTTGTAAATTGGCAGCTTGTCCAAGAGTTATCTTTTTTATGTAAACTTTTAAATCTATTTATTTGTGCATGCTTTGTTAACCAGACAAGAGAAGTGGTCTGAGTACCCTTCATTCATGGCCTATGCCGATTGGGCAAGGACAGTTACATACATTTATACAAAAAAAGTAAGGTGGAGTACAAACAGCAACAACCAATTGTAATGGTATTACTTTATTACAGTGAAATATAAGCTACAAAGGAAACTTTACAAAATATTAAGTTTGCCAGTGTTGCAGAGAAGTCATTAGTAGTTATTATTATGTAGATATACGCGATTTTCTCAGAGACTTAAGTACAGGTAGGCAATGTGCCCAGGCATTAGGTAAGTTTATTGATAAAGCAATGTGTGATGCGAACTCTAATAGTGGAAGCAAATTGGAAAGGTGGACTGCATTCTGTCAGAACTTGGAAAAAGTCATCCCCTTCTGTTCTGTTCCAAACTCATCAGTAAAAGACAAAATAGTAACGATCACATTGTTTCCTTAGTAATGTTCTTACAGTTGAACATAGGCTTTATTGTTATGTGAACCAAGTGTAACCATGAGAAGAGTACTTGCTGAAATATGTCCTAGTTTTTCTGCCCACTCTCTTCACAAAAGAGGAATGAATTTGTGTGTGGGCATAGAAGGTCTTTGCCCGTACTTAGGCATTAGTTATAAAAATCTAGGCTGAAGTATAGAAATGGTTTAACTTGTGGAAGAGGGCTGACATCTTGGTTCATTGCAGTTAGTCAGCTACAGATCTAACTTTGTGATGGTACTGAATGGAAGTTCCTGCAGTGGATTTGACAGTAGGTTGAATAAATCCTGTTCTATCTCTGGCAGCTGGCCATAATGATCTCAGTACTCTCATTTACTGTGCCAAACCCACTTAGGCCTGCACTTATCTTCATTGTGCTTCTGATACAGGGCAAGTCTTGTTTTTAGCACCTGCTCAAAATGTGTGGACCCTCACCTTGCACTCATTGCAGAATACCAGTTGGTCAGCTCTTAACCAGAACTACATCTTGTGCAATTGGCAGATAACAAGGAAGTACTGATAGTTGTGGTGTCTGTACTACTACGACCTTTGCACACAACGTCTGTGACTGTTACAGTTACAGTGCATAAAATTATCTCTCTACACTGTGAATTGAAGGTTAGGCCTTCCCAGTTGATTGCCACTATATCCAGATGCACTTGACTGAAAGAACAAAGTTTTCAGTCAAAAGACTCCACTACAGTGGAGATAGACATAAAATAAGGGACCAGAAGTCCAGGTCCTGATACTTTTCAGATGCTTCTGTTCATGCGATGGTCTCTGTTTATTTTCTAGTTTGTTCCCCTTCAAGTAAGAAGCTGGTTACTTTCTTTCTGCTTTCTTGGCTTGCATGAAATGCAGTGGGAAGGTAACTCTCTTAACTTGATTCTAAGGAGTAAATGCAAGGCAGAAGATGAAGCTAACACCATGCCATAATCTTCTATATTAGCAGCTAAATACAGTCTTCAAAAGCTCCAGACTCTGTTCATCCACACTGAGCTTAAGGTTTAAGCTGTAACTTTCATTGCATGAACTTACTTTCTTAAGCCTTTAAACTCCCTCCCCACAGTCAGTGTTTGCTGATTTAGCAAATGCAAACAAGGACCCCCTACAAATTAGGGTTACTGCTTGGTATTTTATACCTCCTTCGGCTGTATTTTTACCTGAATCAACTTGATGTTTTTCAGGCATCAGCAAGTAGTGGGGAAGGTTTACTTTCACTGTATTTCTTGAGCATGAATCACTGTTGGTTGAGTATGCTGGTTTGAGCTGGCATTTATTTTGAGTTATGCTGCTCTCCTTTCTGTAGAAAAGGTTTACATACTCATTTATTAGCAAAGCCTGGGTGATCCACAATCGGTGCACCTTGGAGAACAGGGGAGAGATGATAGCAATCAGATTGCCTTTGAGAGAACATTCTTTCTTTAAGGTGCAGCAACTTTGGAGGGTGTAGGGGACTTGTCCCCCCACAGAGAAGAAAACAAAAAACTTTTGTCATAATTGCTTGTAAGCTGAGCAACCCGAGTGCATGCATTACAAGAATGTGCAATCTCAAGCTGTAATTTACAAGCTGTCATGACTTAGTATGTTGAGGAGCTGTAGGTAGTGAACTTACATGGTGGTTCCATGAGAGAAAGTTGTAGTAATTTCTCAATAACACCTGGCCTTACCATTGCAATCTAGTACCGTCGGACACCACTTACTGTGGTCTCAGGTCCTAAGGCTTATGCCCATCGTATTGCTTCTAAGTTTCATAGAAGTTGGCATGCTTGGTTGGGGAAACAGCTGACAAGGCAACCTGGCATTCTGGAAAGAGAGCTCTTCACCTTTTCCCTAGAATCTTTCATGATTTTTTAAGCCAAGCACTCCATAGACTTCCTTCAGAGACTGACAGGACTGATAAATGTTCCTCTACCTGTTTTGCCAGGATACATGCTCTCTTTTAATTTCTCCAAGTTTTTTGGGTTTCTAATACCATGATGGGAATGGACCTCATTCCTAAATCAAAGTATGATTAAAGTTCATGAAATTAGTATTGTTTCAGTCTATGATATTAGCTAGAAGTGCTGTTTGCAGCACCTGCAGTGTGTCCAGTAATGTCTTCTTTGGAGTTACATGTATTGGTAACATATCTAAGTACAATTGTAAATTATTTTTTTATAAGACCTATTGCTCCTGCTACTATTGAAAGTGCCTGGGTGTCATTCTTCCACATTGCCCTTGTTTCTGCCTACAAATCCTGGTATTTTTGACTGGGTGTAGCAATTTCAATGTTCAATGCTACTTTTGTCTTCTTTTCATGGACTGCTATATCTGCTTTTCTTGCATCTGTTTTTTGAACGGTTTATAATGGGTGATCCCTTGTGATATAAACTTCATCATTTTCTATAATGCTTTGTGGCTCATATTTCCAGTGTTTTTCAGCTGCTTCGGTATTATAATGTTTGCACAATTCCCACTGCAACAGTATTGTCACATTATTATGTCTTTTTGTATACAGTCCTCCTGCCATTAGTATATCACAACCAGTAACAAGAAGATATGTGACTGCTTCTACTTCTGTTTTACAAAAACTGCAGTTGTCTGTTTCTCCCATGTGTTCAATGGACTTTGTAAATCAGCGTGTACATTATCCACTGTCTTGGGCCGCCAATATTAACCTTTTGTCTTCTGGTTTAAATTCACTTCTCCTTAGCCATTTCTGCGTTTGATCCTGATCAACAGGAGGTTGTTCCAAAAGTTTTCTATACTTGCAACTTTATTTTTGCATTTTCCACATTTCTTGCCTTCTCATCTGATCCTTCACCTTATTTTCTTTTGTTTTTGATACAGTCAGTTGCTGCCTGATTTTTATCTACTTCTGGTTTGATTTCCATTCCTGCTTAACGCCAGTGTGCTTCTGTTAGACTAAGCAGGGAAGTCATCTTAGATTTATTCTCCTCATGTTTCAAAACTTTCACTACCTTTGGGTCTTGTGAGGTCAGCAGATATGCGCACAGTCACACGAATGCAGATGTATACATGTAATCAATTTCAAGGAGGCCCATATCTCCTTCAGAACTGGGTATATACATACATACATATATATATATATATATATATATATATATATATATATATATATATATATATATAAAATCTGGGTACGCACTAATTTTTATAAATCATTTGATGAGCATGAAGCATCGTTTTTGTTTTCCTGTCTAATCTATCCAACATATTTTGGTGCTAGTCAGTCACTCCAGAACTGTAAGTTAGGACAGGAAGAGCAAATTGATAGCTTGCATTTTGTTCCTATATGTCAACGCTGCTTTCAGGATTAATTTAAGCCTTCTAAAATATTCCTTGCTAAGTTTTATTCACATTTTTCCATGTTTTATTGTTGATCCTTCAATTCCCAAATATTTATAGACTTCATCAGTTCCCAAATATTTATGCACTCCCTCTTGCTCAAGTTCTTTTATATCACATTCTTGTCCCAAATTGATGTTTTCTTGGTGCTGCAGTTTTCCTGCTTTAAAGGTTGCTTTTACACATCTGAAAAAGTTTTGACTACTTGCAGTTAGGCTTTCAATTCCTTATCTGATGAGCTATAGAATTTTAAATCATCAACAAAGAGGAGATGTGAGGTCTTTATACTTTATTGTTTTCTAGGAGCCAAAATATAGACATGGCCTAATCTGTTAAGTAGACAGCTTAAAAGGTTAAGGGCAAGACAGAATAGCAGCAGTGACCGAGAGTTACCCTGGAATATCCCCCTTTGAATTTTTATTCATGGAATAATAATTTTCCTTTATCATCACTTAATTGCAAAGTGGCTTACCACTGTTTCATGATCACTGTATTGTAGTTGATCATTGTAGGGTGTATCTTATACATTTTTAAGCACTCTTTATCCATAAATGTGGGATACTATCAAATGCTTTTTTTGTAGTTAGTTCATGCCATACTTAGATTCTTCCCCTTTTTACAGTTCTCCATTATAACTTTATTCGTCAACAGATGATCCTTTGCTCCAAAAGACTTTCTTTTATTACCATGATTGAATTTTCTTCTAAATGACTATAAACTCTGTCAGCATCAGTATCGGTATATAGTTTATACGTCGTTGGAAGGCAAGTTATTGGTCTATAATTTTTAGAATAACTTGCAGGTTCACTCTTAGGTAGGAGCATTGTTTTTTTCCTGTTGTTAACCAGGTTGGTGTCTGTCTGGGGTGCACATGCTCCTACTACTATTGGAACTGTCTGGGTATCTTTCTCCTTGAGAAGTTATTGATGTTATTAAATATGTCTTATACAGGGCTAGAACTGGTTTGCAGATCTCATGAGAAGCTCCTTAATACTTTAATTTGTAAATAAAGTATGTAGGGGAGGGCTTCTTCTCCTTAGAATCATTTGTGTTGAATGTCTTTTTTTGCAGTCTGGAAACACATTAACTATGAACGGTTTACTTCCAACTGTCCAAAGCCCTAAGTGGTTGATCACAGCTGATCAGCAAAAGAATTCTCCCAAATGCTATATGTGCGATAGTTATACGATCTGTCCCCTACCCACCCCCATGTCAGGGACTTAGACTTTGCCCTTCATACTTACCTTGCTTAACTATACTGAATTTACTGTCACACAACCACCGCGTGCATGGACTGTGATCTGTGTTTCACTATGAATACAACAGACACATAATGTGATGGAAAATGGATGAGAGAAATGAAACACGTTGAAATAGACATTGACCACAAATAGGGAAACTTCATGAACACAAGAACACCTTCAGTGGCTGAAGAAACGTCAAACTGGTACGAGATAATAGTTCAACGGCTTTAATTGCATAAAAAACACAACCATTAACTTTTTGGCATCTTGAAAAAGCCTGGTATTAGTCAGGTGAAAGCGCTTGATTCAGCATTTTTGTGGTTTTTATGCAATTAAAGCCTTTGAACTATTATCTCGTACCAGTTTGACATTTCTTCAGCCACTGAAGGTGTTCTTGTGTTTCAGTTTTGGTTCGTAGCTGCAATTTTGTTCTTAAACTTCATGAACACACTAATTTTTTTTATTTCATAAAAAAGCAGATAACCTTTGCTGGGCATTTTCAACTTCCCAGTTTTCCTTGGGGGGGGGGGGAATCTTAACTTGGTCAGTAGATAATGAAAACAAAGGGAGACATATTTGCTCTACAGATGAGAGACATATTTGCAAAAATTGTGTGTAGGATGGTCAGGTGTCATCTTTCTTTCTTTACTTTGTAATAAATAATGTTATTAGATATCTTAATTAACTGCATAGGTGAACTGAAGACCCTTTTCAGTCACAATCTGAACTGACAGGCAAAAATATTATGAATATATAAGTTATAGTCTGACTTGGTATATAAAACAGAGTAGGTTTACAAAAGTGTTAAATAACAGCATGGTACATTGCATTATAGTCTAGCTGCCCTTGCGGGATATTTTAAGCCAAGCCAATTTTCTTTTTGTGCTTGAGTTTAAGTATCCCATTTGGTGGTAGATTGGCCTATATTAACACTAGTGAAAATAACTGAGATCATAATATAGATAGTTTGAGGAGACTCACGCATGGGATAAAGCATTGCTTATGTCTGTTGATAGTACAAGAGGCAGTCCTGGGGCAAATTTTCTTTTTCCCATCCATAGATCCAAGTTGCACTTAAATATGGACAGGGAATAAACTTCGTTTTACACGGATGGGGGAGTATGTTCCAGAGCAGTGGACTCCTCTGCAAGGTAGACCTGTCTCTCCAAACCATTCTGTTGATGTTGCAGAAGAATTGCAGATCCCAAGACTAAGTATTTGTGATGCCGTTTGACTTGCTGATGTGCAGTAAATCCATTATGATTGGATCAGAGTATGCCTTGTTTGCCAGATGCAGATCACCTCTTAGCAGTCTGTAGAAAACCAAATATAAGTGACAGGGCTATGAGTCTGTCCATGTAGGGCATCTAGTTTAGACCTTGTATCCCTTTAGTAAGGCATCTCTGTGGGCTTTCCAGTTGTTTCATGTGTCTTGAGATGTACATGTCAAACAGGACATTGTACTCGATGACTGACCTAATGAGGGCTGAGTAAAGGAGGGACAATGACACCCCTACATCTAGACATAAACCTTTTGTTTATAAGCTGTGCAATATAGAAGGACTTTCTTATAACAATGGACACATGTTGGTTGAAAGGTCACTGTCTACATAAGTTCCCAAATCCCAAACTAGCTTTTGGGGGTGTATTGTCAATGTGGTAGTTCCCCAGAATAGAAGACTTCCCAAAAGGTATGATAATTTTTTTTGGCATTTAGTTTCACTCCATGATTTTGGCACCAGTTATTTATTTGGAACAAACCTTCTTGTGGGATGGCTAAATCATCTGGTATTCAATGATTGCTCCTAACCTGCAGTCATCTGCAAGCTAAGTTAGTTAGAACCCTTTGGTATTGCCTTTAACTTCGTAGAAGTAGATGCCAAATAGGAGAGGTCCCTGCACAGAACCCTGGGGGACTCCATTAGTGATTGGACTCCTTGCGGAGGTAACTTACTCTGTTTTGATTTTTTGTGTCCTATCTGTGAGACATTTGGCAATCCAGGGGGTGACATGAGATTTAGTCTCAGTTTATTTAGCTTCTGTACTATGCCTGAGTGGGGAATTGTGTCAAAAGCTTTGGCCAGGTCAAGGTATGCAGTTTGTACCATCTTACCTTCCATCCATTGTTTTGGTGATATTTTCAAAAAAGTCCAAGTTGAGCAAGCTTGACCAGCCATTGATGAATCCAAAGTGAGATGAGTCCAGTTTTTGGGGATTCCCTGTGTTCTTATTGATTAGTTCCATGCTAAGTCTTTCTATGGCTTTGCATATAAGGCTGGTCAGATGTATAGGTCTGTAATTTCCTAGGTCTGTGGAAGGTCCTCCCTTATTCAGGGGAATGACTGTACCAAGAGAATGGAGAACAGCTGTAAAATCTGTATGGAGGCTGAGGTTGAACAGTGTAGTTAGTAGGGTGGCTAAATCTTGCATCATGCTATTTAAGATGCATCCAGGGATATTGTCATGACTCATCAATGCAGTATTTATAGCTTTGGATAGCAGCACTTTTAGAACTTGGTCTTGTGTGATACCTGGAGGCAAGCCAGTTTCAGGTGTATCTTGTGGGATAGATTGAGCTAAGAGAAGGGGAAAGTTGGAGCTGAATTTATCAGCCGGTAGGTTGGCTATATCTTCAGGCTCAGGGTAGGTAATGCTGTTTGCAATCAGCTCGGTGCATTGCTGTGTTGCGCTTTTGAGATAAACATAGTTTAAAAAAAAAAGGCCTTGTGATTGTCTTTTGTAGCTATTTTATCCTTCTATTTGGCTTTGGTGGATTTTATTAAGATCGTGAATTGTTTGTATGTTTCAGTAACAAGGGGTGTAACATTTTGGGAATTAGTCTTCATGCTTTTGGTCAAAATATTCTTCCTTTTGTTGTAAAGCTTGTTGATATTATTGTACCACCATATGGGTTTATTCCTGGTGTTTTACCTGCGCTTGTTCTTACAAGGTACAGCTGCATCTTTTCAGTGGTTTACATGTTAGAATAGTGTGTTGGTGTACTTTTCCACATATTTATTGGAGTTACACTGGCAAACTTCAAAAACCCACAAAACCCAGTTATCACTTTAGAACAGGTAGTTTGTCTTTATAAGAATTTTCTAAAGGTACCACAGGTGGAAGAACTCTCTGGTGTGAATTTTATTTCAAAGGAGTTGGCTTCATGGTTGGACCTAACAGGTGATAAAGAAATGTAAGGGATGGTGCAGTGCCCTCCTATTAGTAAGGACAATACTCAAGATGTTATTCCCCCTAGTGGGTACTGTGTTTGCTTTTATTGACAAAGTCCAGGAATCTCTGTGCTTGTGGACTAGTGGTGGTATAGGTTTCTCAGACTTTAGTTGCATAGTTTAGCTCACCTAGAAAAATGGTACTGAGTTTAATACTGAGTGACTTGGGTTGTTGTAGTTAAGCATTCTGGCTTTCTTGGGTCATAGAGGGAGTTCTGTATCTAGCTAATATATGGTATGGGACCTTTCTGATGAATATAAAGAAGCTGTATAATGTCATATGCTTTACCAGTTTTGATGCGAGTCTCTTCTGGATGAAGATTGAGACACTTCCATCTTTTCCCCTCCTGCACAGTAGCTGGTTTAATTGCGTCAAAGGTATTTTAGCCATGCGCAGCCTGAGTGCTGTCCACTGGTTTAAACCATTTCTCGGTCACTGCACAGATGTCAGTGTCATTCAGGGTGATAAGGGCTAGTAGGAAGTGGATTTTCTTGTTTAGGCTTCTAGCTTTGATCAGTAACACCTTCATATTTTCCTTTGCTTGTTTCATTATTTTGGTAGGTTTATCAAGTTGGCATTGTCTAAAAAAAAAAAAAAAAAAACACTATCTGGTTGGATAATGCCTTCTTCAATAATCAAAGCCTTATATGAGGCAGATGCATGCAGGCCATCCCTGGCAAAGCAGCGTGGTCTATCAATTATATCTTCCCAGGGTGAGACATTTTTTACACCTTTTGAATGACACCAGAAACTAAGCCAGTTATTGAAGTCAGTTAATTTTAGCTCATATTGTGGCATCATCCTTGTAGAAGGTATATTGCTACTCAGTGCAAGGAGCATACCTGCTTTGGGCACAAAATATGAGAGCTCCGACATGGTTATCTTTGTATAGTCCAGGGAGGTACACCTCATGTCACTGACACCATTATGAACTATAACAAAATCATACTGGTACTTGTTGTACAAGGACTTGAGTGTGTGTGTTGTCTAATGGATCCTGATACCAGGCACCGACTAACCATACACTCTTTCCTTGCTCAGTGTGGTAAAGGTGGAACTGCATGTCTTACAGTGCAGTCACCTGTAACAATGTTTGTTTGGGTCAGTACCTGCCTTATGGGCTCAGTATCCATGACTTTGGAACTCTTTATGCTATGTGAGGTGCTAGGGTTAACTTGCTGAGTGTGCTTTGTGTGTGTGTTTTTTAACAGCTTAACAATGAATTATCACAAGTGACTCAGACAAACTTACATTTATATAAATGTAATCAAACAATATTAACCACATTCTGTTACCTTTCTTTCTCTAATTATTTCTTCCCAATACCTTGGTTTCTTTGTCAGCTTCCTCCAGTAAATATAAGCCCCCTCTTGTCTGTTCTGTGTACCCCTAATTGCAGTTATCCCTATTGTCAGAATCTTCATTCTCCATTCTTGTGTTGGCATAGTTCTTGGTATACTTTCTGCTATTTTTATGAATATATTATGTATGACTGTCAATCTCCTTAAGAATCTGCATCCAAAATCTTGTTCTTTCCTTATTTCTTGAATTATACCCTTGCTTCATTATCATCCCTTTCTATTTTGAATTGTAGCTTTTTCTTTGTTTTATGTATAAGAGCCTTAACTGTGTAGCTCTAAAATATCCCTTAAAATCAGGTAATCTTAAACCTCCTTGTTTTGTTGAGAGGATCAGCTTTTCCCACTTAACTCTTGCCTTCTTTCCTTCCCAAATAAGATCCATCAACTCTTTTATTAATTACTGTCCACAACGTTTCCTCTGGTTGATAACAATATGCCTGACCTGTGTACAAATCTAAAGGGACTCAAACATTTTACTGCTTGTATCTTGCTGTCATTATCCATAGGCAAGGGCTTCCAGTTTCTCAGTTTTTGTATCATGCTTTTTTAGTCCCTTCCCACATATCCTTACCTGCCATAACCAAATCTCATTTAATCCATACTTCTGAATACTTCATTTTATCATGTCCCCATAAGTATGGGTATTATTGGACCAATTCATTTGTGGGTACATAGTTTATAGCTATAACCTATGTTTTATCTTCACTAATTTTATATCTGGAAAAAAACAAAACTATCCCAGAATATTCCACAACACTGAGATGCCCTTATCTGGTTCCATCATTTACAAAATAATATAATTTGCAAGTAAAGTAAACTCTTCTTGGGCACCATACCAATTATATCCTTGAATTTCTGAATCTTTTTTCTTTGCCAGCTGTTCTAAATATGATGCATGTAAAAAGGGGAAAAAAGGACACCCCTGCCTGGCTCCTCTGTTCAGATACAACTTATCAGAGAGGAACCCTCCTACTTTGATTTTTTGTTTCTGATCCCTCATATATCCTCCTAATTAACCTTATTATTGTATCAGTAAAATTCAAATGCTTCCATCGCCCTACTCATAAAATCCCAGTTTACTCTGTCAAATACTTTCTCTTCACCAAAACCCACCATTAACAGTGGTATTTTCTTACATTCTACTTCCCTCTGGATCATTATTGTTCTGTTAATGTTGTCAAACGTTTGCCTCCCCTCCACAAAACCACAGTAATCCTCGTCTGTCAATTTGGACATCACCTTTGACATTCTTTTAGCCATTATACACATAAACACTTAATAATCATAGTTTAGAATTGAAATGGGCCTATATGAAGCTGGATCAGATGGGTCATTACCATCTTTAGATATTATAGGTATCACGTGTTGTTTCCTGGATGTTGGTGCCTACCCTCCTTTTAAAGTATTGTTAAACAAAACCTTCCAGATCTTTGTCAGTTTCTTCCCTCCTAACTTCCAAACTTCACCTGAATACCAACTGTTTCATGAGACTTTTCTGTAGATTGACTATACAGGAGGTCTTTGAGATTTAGGCAAGTTACTCTTTAGAACCTCAGCATGTGGTGGATTATGTGTATTGTGATGGCCATGGAGAGGTGTGATGTGTGGTGTACTGCTAACGATTTTGCTGTGTGAGTTTACTGTGTGTGAGATTTTTGCCTCCAAGAACATTATATATGTACACCTCTCGCACACACTGTTATAGTGTGTATATTATATGGATTTAGGACTAATGCTCGACAACACGTTTCCACGAATCAGAAACAGCCGAGCACAGTTTCGCAAAAGTGCTTTTTCATTGAAAAAACACTTTTGTGAAACTCAAGTAAAAGAAAAAAAAAAAATCACCTAACAACATTAGAAAACCCCCCAACAATAATCATGATGATGCAGGAGGGAAAGCCCCCCCCTGCACCCCCCTACTTTTTTTTATTCTCACTCTGAGATCGCACTACAGTGGGAAAAAGAGAATATTCCCTTATCCTCACTGTGCCACGATCTCAGCAAAGATATTTCCTCATGGTTTTTAGTACACTTTCGCGAAATTGCTTTTTTAGGTGAAAAAACACTTTCACGAAACTGTGCTGTGCCGTTTCTGATTTGTGGAAACGTGTCCCGAGCATTAGTCCTAGACCCATATTATATATATATATAAGTATATCCTTTATGTATTATGCATGCATGTATGTATATACGTATATGTATATATATATATATATATATATATATATATCTCTATATATATATATATATATATATATATATATATATATATATATATATATATATATATATCTCTCTCTATATATATATATATATATATATATATATATATATATATATATCTATATATAGTTATGTGTGTGTGTGTTATATGGGTCTAGGACTATTCACTGAAAGCACATTTCACTGAAAGTCATGACTGAAAGTTCAATTCACTGAAAACTCAATTCACTGAAACACATTTCACTGAAAGGTATATATGGCCTTTTCCCCACTGTAGTTAGTATATATAGTAAGGGTGTGTGTGTTGGGGCACTGCCCCCCCTACATAGTTTGGATATATATATTAAGTTTAGAAAAGAGTAATTTATTGAAATTGCAGGTATCCATGTGTATAGTTCAAAATATTTAAAGTAGGTGTGTGGGGGGGGTGCCCCCCCCCCTTACTATAGATATTCTAACTCCAGGGTCGCACTACTGTGGGGAAAAGGCCATATATAACTTTCAGTGAAATGTGTTTCAGTGAATTGAGCTTTCAGGGAATTGTGCACAGTCAAATGTGTTTCAGTGAAATGTGCTTTCATTGAATAGTCCTAGACCTATATATGTATGTATGTACATACGTACATGTATGTGTGTGTGTGTGTGTGTGTATATATATGTATGTACATACGTGTGTGTATATGTGTGTGTGTGTGTGTGTGTGTGTGTGTGTGTGTGTGTGTATATGTATATATATATATATATATATATATATATATGTATGTAAATATATATATATATATATGTATGTAAATATATATATATATATATATATATATATATATATATATATGTGTATATATATATATATATATATATATATGTATGTGTTATATATATATATATATATATATATATATATATATATATATATATGAGAGAGAGACACTATTTTATATAGCACTTTCACAATTTAAAAAAACATACAGTAGTTTAGAGTTTGTCAGCACT
Source organism: Protopterus annectens (assembly GCF_019279795.1). Classification (NCBI taxonomy): domain Eukaryota; kingdom Metazoa; phylum Chordata; order Ceratodontiformes; family Protopteridae; genus Protopterus; species Protopterus annectens. The sequence continues at coordinate 1,338,565,723 of NC_056739.1, forward strand.
ATTAATGTATTGAAATGTCTAATTTTTTGTGTCATTTACATATTTGAACAATGTCGGCAGATTGATCATTGACGATTTTAAGTGCCATGATCATTGAATCAAGTCCATTTATACTCCAAGGAATCTGAGTTGCATTCTGAAAAGGTGATTGTTGCTTGACGTGACATTCCAGTAAGCTGGTGTAGTTTTTTGAAAATTATTTGGCTGCTATTGTAAAGTATATGCAGGTCTCTGAACAGAACCCACAGATGATACAAGAGCAAATTGTCACTGTCACATGCACAATAACTTGTACAGTTTGAGAGATGTTGAGTACTATGTCTGTGAGTGTACATCAGACCATTTGCCAAAATTCAGAATTTTGCAGACCATTGACCCCCTCATAAATAGTAGTAAATAATTAGTGTTTATCAGATCATGTTTGCAGATCCCCACAACCCTATTTTGGGAGCCCTAGGCTCTGTCCACATACCCCCAGTTTATAAATAGACTGTGTCTGACTTCACACTATCTCAGACAAAAGTGAAATAGGATTTTGACTAAACTCAAAGATTGTTTGACTTCTGAGGTGGTATATTTAACAAACAAAGGGGTATGTTGGTTGTACCCCTGTACATAAACACTTTTAAATATTTTGATTCCTTTTACTATTACATAGTGGTAAAATGGTCCACATGATTCTGCATATTTGGTTCATGATCTAATCAAACAGACCAGATTTATTTTTGTAGTTAATTCTGTTAGTAATGATAATGTTTAAAACTTTGGTTAATACTTCAGAAACAAGCTTGCAAAAGGAACTGCTTGTAGTCATAAGTCTGATGAACAAAAGTGCTGCTGATAATGTTTCTGGTTTGCACAGTTTATAAGATATTGAAATGTGTGATCATTTACAAAATAAATTTAAATATATTTTTTGTATTGTATTATTTCATCACCAGATAGACTGTGAATGTAGTTTATACTTTTTTTAAAGCATTAAGTGTTCGTAGCATATTCACATTTCTTTAACTTCTGTTTGTTTAGCTCAACCTGAGTTTTAGAAGAAGCCTAGAAATATGAAACTGTATCTTAAGTTTCATATTCTACAACTGCTGAGTGTGAATGAATTCAGCCTTGTGATTTTATCAAAGGGCCTTTATTGAGCTTGCCTGTATGTTCATGTTTTACTAGTATATACTCAGGAATGCAGAAGGTAATGATATTGTAGAACTTGTTTATAGGATCTTGAGTGGATCTATTTGTGTCACTAGAGGATATTGTCTCCATTTGTTATATTCATGTATATGCAGAGAAATGTATGCCAAAAATTGCCCTTATAAAACGTGGTGTCAACTTATGCCTGAGCGATAGGTTGGTAAGGATAGCATCTGATGTCCTGTCAGAAGAAAATCCTGCAAGAAAAAAATGTCCCTGAAGCTAAGAATATAAGCCTAATGATTAAAGATGGTGGTAGCTGCTTTTATTGGTCACCTTTGTGTTTACAAAGAAAATGAAGTGATGCAGTAGTGTATTTCAAATTTGCTGCTTCAGCAGTCACCCCCTGCTGTAATGGCTGTAGTACTGTATTTCATTGCAACTTTCAGCTGTTAATCGCAGTCACACATCCTCACCCCATCGCTATAATGACCATGGTAATGCATTTCACTTTTAACTTGCTGTTCTCTTTTACGGGCACATCCTGACTCTGATGATTGTAAAGGTCACAGTAATGCATTTTTGTTTTGCCTTACTGCTGTCTTTCACAGACACATACACCCTCTCTCTAACTTCAGTAGTGAGTAGGGAAATGTACCTAATTCAAAGCTATATCCTCCACCCCATAAACTGTAAAGGGCAATAATAAGGTATTTCAGTGTACTGCTGTCATTCATAGCTGCACATGTACACCTTAATCAAAAAATAATATATCTGTGCTTTGTGCTTTGTGTACTGTAACCACTGTCCATTGATATACAATATCTAGTGTAGTGTCCCTGCGTGTAAAATATACTTTTGTGATACCTCTGTGATTGCAAAGAAAGCAAAATAAAGGAAATGTTAGCACTAACTACAAAACTGTATTACAGTTTGCTACTGTGATTCACAGCCATACCCTGAATCTCAGTCACTGTAATTAGAAAAAAAAAAAAAGATGGAAAATGCGTACCTCACATATTGGCAGAGCATGGATTGGCTGTCCATGTCTGTTAATGTGTTAAAGGAGGTGCATTCATTAATTCATTCGTTTCCGCTTTATCCTAATATGAGTGCTGTTTAGGATAAAATAGGGGAATCATTGAAAAATTTAATGGAAATCTACCACATCACCAGCTTTAACACCTTGGTTTGTACAGGGGTTATTGCATTTGAACAGGTTACAGCTCAAACTTGCTCATTGACTTATCCATGTGATAAACTTTCACAAGAGTGTATATGATATTTCATTTATTGTGTTATAGTTTCAATTAGTAAAGTGTAGAAAGAATGATTTATTTATGACTGAGTTTAATTTTGAGGTCAAAGATGGTATTCGTGGCTAAAAATATATATAAAACTTGCCTAGCTCCATGGTGCAAAGGAGATTAAGTCTTATGACCAGATTTTAGTAGCTGGAAAAGCCAGGCAGGGGGCGATGGAAATGCGTGGCTTATTCTCACTTGCCCATATGGTTGGGGGTGGGTGGGAGTGAGGGAGTGGTGATTCCTAATCATCTGATTTGAGGCTTGCATAAATGCCTTAGTTGTAGTCCTGGGGGGGGGGCAGATGGACTTGGCACTCCCAATCAGCGATAGTAGCCCTTGACTGTATGAGTATGCATGCACAGATAAAGGGGCGTAGGCAGGTTTTGCAGTGATGTGGGTGCTCCAGTCTTCCACCAGAGGATGTAAAAGATGCCACCATAACCTGTGTCTAGTGTCTTACAAACTGCTGAGGGAAAGATAGCCATTCAGTTCAGTGTTAAAGGCAGAGCATAGTGTATACAATCTCCACAAGATCTCCACCGGGTCCCAGTCTCAGGAATAAGCAAAACTGCCTTTAGCAGTGAAACAAGGGCCCGTTTCCCAGAAACAAAGGCACAAATCACCTTATGACTGTCCAAATGACAGCTCCTTCAGATAACTCTCATTTCAAATGAATGGGCCTTTGTCTCACTGGGGTGTAGCTTGATGGTCTGCAAGTACTGGAGGAAAAAGACATAGAAAGAACTTTGCGAAGTTCTGACTTATCAAGTAGTGCTTTAGTCAAAAATGGAAAAGTCTGTTACGTGTGTTTTGCATGGAGGCAGTTCCTCCAATCCCCTACATCTCTGTGTATACTAATCCTGATGTCAATGAACATTGAGGTATGAGGAAAACTTTCTTGCCTCCACAGTTGATCTGTTTCATACGTAACATTACACACATGTTTAATGACTTGGAAGTCAAGGAGCTCACATTAGTGACTAGGGAGTCAGTGGGGAATGCCTTGAGTTGAATCCATGCTCTCTTAAAATTAAACATGGTATGATGCGTGCTGATGACGAGGAGGATAACCATTTCTGGGGATCAGGAAAGCGTTAGGTTTGTCAGTGTAATATCAAAGATAGTACCACACTTAGATTTCATGTGGTGTTTTCAGATTGTTCAGCGCTGTCAATTTAATATTTGGTCATATTTATATGATATTTATTAGTTTACCCTGTTATTGTTTAGGTTGTTAAAATCCCCATGGAGCTTCTATTTTCATTGATTTTGTCTTACTAAGGTTTAATCAGGAAATGCTCATGCTTTGTAGGGGTAATAGACTACTGTAATAGATGCCTCTAGCATCATATTATGTAAAACTGATGTTATTGTATGAGTATTATGCAGTTCTTAGCTGTTTTCTAGCATTTGAATGGTGTTTTACCGATATTGAGAGAGCAGTACTTATCACATCTGCAGCAGTGAAAAGAGGCATAACTTTGAATTTGTAATCCAAATTTTGGCTCTTCAAACCATATTTTGGTAATGGTGCAGATCTCAGCATTCTCCAAGCAGAGAAAAGCTTGTAAATATTCCATCTTATTTACTAGAATTTGTAACATTTTGTGTGTGTGTGTGTGTGTGTGTGTGTGTGTGTGTGTGTGTCTACACACACACACACATATATGTAGATATGTGTACGTGTGTGTGTGTGTGTGTATATGTATATATATATATATATATATATATATATATATATATATATATATATATATATTTTATATATATATATATATATATATATATATATATATATAGGTTCCCTACATTAGACCGACAGCACGGAAGATCGACACTCAAAACACTGACGCCAGAAGAATGACGAAGCAGATGACTGACAAGTCATAATCCCGACAGCGAAAACACCAACAGGGTAACTTGTGAGCGCGACCCAGTAAGTGTGCGATAGTGAGGGGACTTGGGTTAGGGTGGCGGTAAGGTAAGTGTGCAATAGTGAGGGACATAGGGTTAGGGTGCGGGTAAGGTTAGTGTGTGATAGTGAGGGACTTAGGGTTAGTGTGCGGGTAAGGTTAGTGTGCGATAGTGAGGGACTTAGGGTTAGGGTGCGGGTAAGGTAAGTGTGCAATAGTGAGGGACTTGGGGTTAGGATGCGGGTAAGGTGAGTGTGTGATAGTTAGGGACTTTAGGGTTAGGGAGCAGGTAAGGTGAGTGTGCGATAGTTACGGACCTTAGGGTTTGGGTTAAGGTTATTGCATAGATAGTTTTGTGTAAGGTGTAGTGTAGGTTTTTAGGTTGTTGGTGTGCTTGTGTTGTGTGTAACAGTGAACTTTTTGTTACGTGTCGGGATTGTGGTGTGTCGGGCATGTGAACTTTCGTGTTTTTGAGGTTTCGTTCTTCTGGCATCGGTGTTTTGAGTGTTGATCTTCCGAGCTGTCGGTCTAATGTAGGGAACCCATATATATATATATATATATATATATATATAGATATATGTATGTATATGTAGATTGTGTGTGTATTTGTGTTTGATATGCTGATACAAAATCGAACAGTGCTCAAAAATTATATTTAAGGCTTTTTATTAGCATTAAGCCTTAAAATAAGCAGCATAGCATGTAATCTAGAAACAAACCAGTTTCACCCATTGGTGTCATCAGAGCAGTGCAATCAAACCCTTCCGAAACCGGTTTGCTCTTTTGTTTCTAGATTATACACTGTGCTGCTTATTTTAAGGCTTAATGCTAATAAATAACATTAAATATATTTTTGAGGGTTGATCATTTATGCATTTCTTAGTGATTAGTGACCGTGCACCATTTTTTTGGGTTCGTGTACTATTTTTGGTTGGGTATCATTAGTTGTGCTGGCCCAGTTTAAATAGCATGGCTGAGGTACGATGCGTGCATTTTAGAAAATTTATCAGGTGATTAAAGAGGATGTCTGTTGTTTTAAAATGGCCAATAATGCTGCTTCTACCACTGAGAATGCTGTTACTGCCACCGAAATAAATCCTTAAAAGCTTGCGTAATATTCAACATTTTATACCAAGAAGTTAAGGGCTACAATTTGGCATATTAATCTTTTGAAAGCTAATGTGAGTGCAGCTGTAGCCTCCAGAGTTCTTTGTGTATATGTGGAAGTAGGTGTTGGAGTGGAAAATAAAAGCTTCCTAGGTAAATGGCGTGCAGTACAACAAACGGCTTCATTGATTTTTTTTTGGAGGTGGTACTTGACTTCTGTGACAAACATTGTCTGTTGGTAATTTTTTAGATAGCGCTACTCAGTCAGTGCAGATATTTATTAACATAAAAATTATGAATTTCTATATACGTACATATACACAGTATACTAAAGAGGTCAGTGAATAAGAGACTGAGTTAAAAAGCCATAAACTTAGAACGTACACCAACCTTGATATGAATAACTATCAAAATAATGCTGTTTATTCATTAAAGGCCTCTAAATGCGTTGTGCGTTTTGCTGAAGGTGACAAGAAAAGAACTGTTAGACCTAAATGAAAGAGAGTTCGTTCAGTATTGCAATGTACTTCAGATCTAGGTGCTACAGATTCAAGTGTTTCTGGGTTTTTGTCCAGTACAGATACTGAGACTGAGGCTGATATGGATGATTTGGTTAAGGTTAACTCCCCAATAAATATTTTGAGTAGCCCTTTAGGTGAGCAGGAAGAAAACATCGAATAACGAGTTAAAATGTTGTTCAGGACAATGATGTGAATAAGGTGAATGATGATTTAATTATTTATCTTCACAAAATTTACACAATTATGAACTTGGTGTACTGAATAAAGGCTTGGGTTTTGTTCCATCTTTTTATGTTTCACTGTACTGTACTAGATTAAGCATTTCTATAGAAAGTTGAATTTAAAATTTTATTTTAGTCAAAGACAAGCTGAGATGTTGGATTAAGGGATGACTTTTCGTTTTAAAAAATCTGAGTTTCAGCCTCCTTATCATCCTGCTGTAAAGATATTTGAGCAACTTGTGTTGAGTGAGTTACATAGTAATCAGACTCTGATTTTTAAAAACTTTGTCCATAACCTAAGTAAACGGCAAAAGGGGGCACTTAAGGATTTGGCCCTTAATGAGAAACTGTAATGGTTAAGGCCGATAAAGGTGTGGACATTGTTTATGTGATTTAGCAGATTATGTTAGGGAGGTTACAATACAGCTCAATGATAATATCTCTTACTGTAAGTTGCCTTTTGACCCTACTAGGGATTTTAAGCGGTATATTGATAAATTAGGCTTGTGGTCATATTCCCGAAAGTCTTTACTGTCCAGTTAACAGTGGATATACCGGGTCTATATTACATCCGCAAAAACCCTTTCATTGAATGGCTGTTCGCTGAAAGATAATCACTGAAATGTAACTCCCACAAATGGCCATTTCAGTGAATTTTTTCCTAGGGGAAAAAAACGCTTGGCCATCATCAGGAATTTGCCCTTTTCCCCACTGTAGTGCGATCTCGGAGTTGGTATATTTAGTTAGGGGGGGTTGTGGAGAGTGAAGCCCCCCACTTTGAAGGGTTTTAAATTTTGTCTGGTTTTAGGTTAGCCAAGCATTTTTCCCCCAGGAAAAAATTTTGCTGTAATGGCCATTCAAGGGACTTGTATTTTGCTGGTTATCATTCGGCGAACAGTTGTTTACTGAAAGGGGTTTTCACGGACATAATATAGACCCGATATACCGAGGGCACAGAGGTATTATTGTTTGCACAGAGGTATTATATTCTACATAAAAGCCTTAAATCTTTAAATAATCCGCCTGGGAGACCAATAGTGTCAGATTCTGTAGCCAACCCTATGAAGCGTTCTAGTTTATATAATCCTCAGTTGACATCCATGGTTGATACTTTTGTTAAACTCCGTGAGAAGGAAGTGTTTGACTCTCTGCCAGCAAATAATACTTTTTATAACTTGGATAAAGATGAGGGCATGGCTGTACAGCAACTAAGGAATGATTCCAGGCTAGCAATACGCCCAGCTGATAAAAGAGGGGCGATTGTTGTACTAGATTCAGCATTTTATGCCAACAGCATGCAAGATATGTTAAATGACACTATCACCTATAAGGTTATATTGTGGTCAACTCTTGAATCAGTTGTGAAGAAAGTGCATGAAACCATATATGACTTACTACTAACGTCTATGATTAATAAAGATCTTTATGTTAGTTGAAAAGCCATTAATTCCTATTATTCATGGTTTACCCAAGGTGCATAAATCTCTGTCGCAGCCCTCCTTTCATCCTATTGTATCAGGGAGGGGATGGGTGACTGAATTTATATCCATCTTCATTGAAAGTCAGTTAAAGGCACCTTTAGAAAAAGCGACAGCTGTTCTTTAAGACACTGAACATTTTCTATGCACATTAGAGGAGATTTTTGCAGAAATCATGGGCCATTTCAGTCTGATGTTTTATTGGTTACAGTGGACATTTGTACTTTATTTACGATAATACCCCATGATTTGGGGATTGATTCTGTGAAATGTTTTTTGAGAAATAATACTGACTATTCTTCTATGCATATTGAACTGTTAGGCACGTTGTTAGAACTGGTTTTGGAAAACAATTTGTTTATGTTTAAGGAGACCAATTAAATGCAGAATCTTGGAGTTGCTATGGGGACCCCCTGCGCGAACAGTTATGCCAACCTGATGTTGGCAGACTGGGAAAGCAGGGTGGTCCTGTCACAGCATATATTTAGTCCACACTTGCTACATTACAAAAGATTTGTGGAGGATATCTTTGTTCTGTGGCAAGGTACACGTGTGCAACTGCAACAGTTTGTAGAATATCTTGAACGGAGTAGTGACTGCTTCAGATTTACTCTGAATTTTTCTAGTAATTCTATTGATTTTTTTAGATACTAATGTTGCTGTGATGAATGGTATGATTCATAGTTCTTTATTTAGGAAAAATTGTAGAAAGACTGCATTGTTGCATCATTCCAGTATGCACCCGAAGCACGTTTTTAATAATATAGCTAAAGGGCAGTATTTAAGAATGTGTAGACTTCATACTGAAGATCAAGATTATCATGGAGCATCTTTGGAGCTGAAAGATGAGCTCATGAAGATAGGGTATAATCAAAATGACCTAAGTAGAATTATGTTGCAGGGTAAAGGTCTGCGAGACACAACAGGGAAGCCATTTTTTCAGATGACAGCCCATGATTCTGATACAACGGTGACACATGGGGAATTGAATAGAAATGTTTTAAGATACCCCTCACCTATAGTAGCAGCATCTTTAAAGTATGTAAGATTATAAATAAATATTGGCCTATTTTGGTGTCTGATGATCAGTAAGAGCTATAGTAGGTGATAGGCCCTGTTATACATTTAAAACAAACTTTCTTTGAAAAGGCAGCTCTGCTATACACTAACAGTAGTACCAGGGTGATTTAAAATAGGCATGGTACATTTCCATGCAGAAATTGCAGGGCCTGCTCATTTGTTTCAAGGAGAGATACCTTCATGCATCCCTCTACCAATTGTATATTCACTTTCAACTTGTATGCAAACTGTAAATCTATGGATTTAGTTTATCTAGCTAGCTGTAGATCTTGTGCCTCTTTCTATATTGGTAAGACGACCAGAATGCTTAAAGAGCGTATTTTGCAACATCTGGGTGACATCAGGAAAATTAATCTCTTTAATGCTTTAGCTAAGCATAAATCCAGTAATGAAGTGCACATGCTTAAATATGCAGTACTGCATTTGATATCAGGTAATAAGGGGGGAGGGGTGATGTTAACAATAGAGGAGAGCTAGCTGAAATGCAGTGGATAGCAAGGATGCAAGCAGATAAAGCACCAGGAATTAATGCTACTATGCCTTTAAAACCTGTTCTTAAGAAACGTAGATCACATCAGTGACTTAATTGCTTTATTGATTAGCTTTTATTTGGTTGTTTAGTATTGCTAAGATATTTAAACTTGGATGCAATGTTCATCTGTTACATGGATCTGAAGAAGCACTTTGTGTGAAAGCGCTTATCCTGTCGTATTTTTAAAAAACTACGTATGCTGTTAGCTGTGGTGGTCACTTGGAGTTTTTGGTTTCTAGGTGTTGAAATAGTGGTTGAATTGCTCCCGGCTGTACTCTAAAGAACATTGGGATTTTTTTATTGAAACTGTTAGGTTTAGTATTAGAACGTAATGTATTTATGTATAAAAATGAGTGTTTTTTTACAGTTAAGAGGTACAGTGATGGTGCTATGTTTTCCCCAATTTATGCTGATGATTCATGGTTTATTTGGAGGAAAGTTGTATTTTTGGTGAAAATAATATTTATAAAAAGCGTATGGATATGTTTTGTCGATATCTTGATGGTTATTGGCTTACTTGGACTGGTACAGTGAAGGTGTTGTCAGTTATTTGAATTCCAATCCTTTTGGACTGGTATTTGTGGGGAAGTTTGATTTTTTTTGGATGAGTGTTACAAAATTGATTGATGGTACTATTTCAACTAGTTTATATCATAAGCCATTTACAAAACATCATTACTTCAAACTGCTAGTTGTCACCCTAAGCCTATTATTGAAAATATTCCTAAGGCACAGTTTTTAAGGTTATGCCACATCTATAGTTCAGTGGAAACTATGAACAGGAAGCTGATAGTTTAATTAAAGGATTTATTGATAGGGGCTATGATGCACAGAATGTTAAACAGGCACATTTGTCAGCTTTTAGTATGTATAGAAAAAGTATACTGTGGTCTGGTCCATCCAGATAAGCTAATAATCAAAATAAAAATGTCAGTGATTCTAAGTTTACCACATTTGGCACAAATACTTCTAAAATTATAGTGGTATTTAATAAATATTGGCATTTATACATTTTTTGATCAGTTTTTGGAAGAAACATATTTTAGTTTCAAACATGCTAAAAATATTGGAGAGTATTTGCTTTGGTATAAGAAAGGAAAAGTGGTAAATTTGGATGTAGGTGACAATATTTATGGTTGCACGTATTGTGGTAATTATGTATACTGTAAGGTACTGTTAAAAACAAAATCTTTTACATCCATTAATACATCTAGAATTTATATCATTAGACATTTAATTATGTGCATTTTTGAATGGGTTGTTTATATGGCAGTATGCCAGTGTGGAGCACTTTATATTGGACAGTCATCTAGACCTTAGAAATAACTTATAGGAGTACAGCTAAGCGATTCAAAATGTAAACATGATAGAAGTGCTTTATTTAAACACTAGTTATAGCATGCTACTGCACATTTTGTTTTTATAGGTACTGACTCGGACGTTGGTGGTGATTCTCCAGAATTCCCTCACCAAAAGGTCTGCCAGCCCTTCAAAAGTGGTGACCTGACATCAACTTACCCACCTATGCAAATAAGCTTAGTTCAGCAACATATTCACACACACTTTCATCTGCCTTGCATCTGTGCTCACAAAGGTTTTTCCTATTGGCTTCAGAGGTTAACTTAAAACATTCTAACAAACAATTTTGACCGTATTATAATTTAAGCAGTCCGTATCAGACAATTTAGAAATAGCAGTTACAGCATTACAATGGAGTAAGGGGGTTCAGGAACTGTACCCAGAGCTCTTGGTCAACATTATACTATTTGCATACTGTTTTAAACATGTGAATGAAACTATCAAAATTATCCCCCTCTGTAAACTGTGGAAGAAATGTACTGACCTTTGTTGCTTCTGGGTTCGGTTACACCCTTCCCCATTACCTCCATGACCCTGATGAAGAGTCAGCATCTCCTTTTTATGTTGCCACTGCCTTTCATTATCCTCAGCTTCCAGACGTCAGTTTCTCATTTTCCTCAGCCTCCAGATGTCTCAGTCTCTCTGCTGCTTCTATTTCCAAATATTTAGCCTCCAGTTCAAGTCTTTTTAACTCCAGATTGACTTTTAAGTCCTCTGTGGAAAGGTTGAACTTTCCATTTTCTGAGAGTTGTTCATCTCCAAGGCCAGCCTGGTTGTCGTCCTGATTGCTGGTCTGTGATGCAGCTTGCCCAAGATTGCAGTAATTTCTGCTTTACTCAGGTTAGCATGCGCCAGTCCTTTAGCCTGGCATATCTCAGCCAACTGGCTTCCTGTCAGTTTGCCGTACTCCTCTGCTGACATGCTTGCCTGCTGTCCCTGATTAACTAAGCTAATAGAAAAAAAATAATAAATAAAACAATTGTGATATGAAACTCTGAATGTGCACTTCATGGCTAATTGAGAGTACAAACACCTTCCTTAGTGACCACTGTTTATAGGCTACAGGAGTTCAAAATTCACACCACTGAATCCCAATATGTGGATATCCCACCACTGCCACCAATAAATCTGACGGCCCACCACTGGACCAGAAATCAAAGAGCCTCAATCCTCACCACTGGCAACACCGGGGGACGTACACTGGGAGGATGACAAGGTACACACACAGTATTTCCAGATGCAGCTCTCTTCATTAAGTGCAATTTCCCTTAAGAGAACACAGAGACTGCAGTCAGTCCAGGGCTGGTTTCTCCTTCCTTCTCCAGATCCCCAGTAAGACTCCCCACTGGCACAGCTATAGGATTGAGATCTCTGTTGAGTGGCCAAGCCAAGACCTCCAGCACCCTCTCTCTCCAACCAGCACTTCATGTCCCTGCCCAAGTAGCTGACACCCACGCACATACTTTGAGGTTTGTTTTATACACACACACACACACACACACACACACACACACACACACACACACACACACACACACACACCTGGGAAAAGCTGGCACAGGTTTACTAGCTATGCCCCCTTCAGCCCAGACTATAAGGTAGTTATCACTGCCACCAGAAGCCCTTATCAGCTACTTTAAGGACCTTAAATGATGTCCAGACCTACTGTGTAATGTTACTATTAATACAAATGGTAGCTTGATCAAGAGCAAGGCTATTAGGAGTGGCCCACAGTACCACCAGATACATATGTAAGTACTCGCAGAGTGTAAATACATATCACAAATATCAACCACAAATATAGGTTTAAATATATTTAATAATAAATAAAAGAACAAGACAATACTCAGTAAATCATCACAGTAACTTCAGAGTTCAAAATCACAGGAAATATTTTAGACAACATTGCAGGACAGTCTCAAATAAATAAAGAAAACATCTAAGCTATACTTCACTATATTCCTAACTGTAACTAAGAGAAATTACTGCAGCCCAGTTAACTTACTTATAGAACAACAAGTAGGCAGAAGTGGTGAGTGGATGTTCTTTTCAGGTTAAAGACACAATGCTCTCTCTCTGTCTGTCTCTCTGGGTGTTCTTAAATTAATATCATACATTACTGCTGGGTTAGCTTGGCTGACATCACTTTTTGTCAGCTGACTTTAGTTCCCAAGCTTAAACCCCCATTGTCAGAAACCATCAGCATTTAGCATCTCCCTGTGAAAATTACATAGCCTTCAGATGTTTGCAATTGCTGGAAGACATAAAACAATAAAAACACTTAGAAAACAATGCAGAAGCCTCCCTAGTTCTAGACATCCTGTCTCCTTGCTGCATTAAAGCTTTTGTAGCACAGTTATAAATATATTTAATTTCAACTATTTTCTTGAAGTTTTGCAAGTTAACCCTCTATGTTCTAGTTCCCACTGTTAAAATATATACATTTATACAGGTACAATAGTTTATATACATTTCTCTTCTTTCCCAGTAGGGTACAATGTGAGCACATCCTTAAGCTCAGTATTTTACCCACACACTTCTGTACCAGCAGCTTGATATACAAAAAACATACAGTTCTATTATATTGGTAACACAAGCAATTGGATCCTGATGATATTCGGAAATGACATATAACTACTTACAAAATCCAAGAAAGCTGTGCTGGCAGTATCTCCTTCTGTCACACTTTTATGTAAATCATATTAATATTCACAAATGACATATAATTATTTACAAAATTCCAGATAGCTGGGCTGACAGTATTTCCTTTTGTGATATATATATATATGTGTGTGTGTGATATATATGTGTATATGTATATATATATATATATATATATATATATATATATATATATATATATATATGTAGGGTCTATATTAGATGGGCGATATATATATATGTATGCTAACAACCCCCATGGCCTTTATAAGCCGAGCCACATGACCCAACTCAATTGCATTGCTTAGTAACGTGCAGTTTAATAGATAGCGTTGTATTTGTTAAGAGGGGTATATTATTTAGGAGAATGCTAAAAAGTTATGTGGTGTGTATGTTAGTTAATGTATAATGTTGGCCTTTGTCTGTAAGAGACATGGGGGCCAGGCAGGGGTTGAATTTATGATTACCTATCCAGTGTTAGTTAAGGAAGGTTTCTTGTTGGCCTCTGTCTATAAGAGACACTGGGGCCAGTCTAGGGATTTATTTGAAGTTTCCCATCTATTGGTCATGGTTATATTTGAATAGGGTTAGGGATAGAGACTGCTTCCCATGGATGAGAAGCCTATTCCAGGGCATGGGGGTCTTACTGTTTATGTTGCAAGCAAAGTTCATATCCCTGGATCTAGTGTTTCTGGTGATGCTAATTTTGTGGATGTGCAAAAGCTCCAGCAGGGCTGGATCTAAGGATGCTTTTTATGCCAAGCACAGGTTGCCTCTCAACAACCTGTAGGAGACCATGTATAGAGACAGGACTCTAAAGCTATCTGTGTAGAACACCTTGTTAATACCCGAGGAATCTCTGTGAGCATTACATATGCCTAGTCAGATACATGCCAAAGATGGCAGTTTACTCAGTGATGTGTCTGATAAGGGATGAGTAGAGTGATTCTATAACTTCCTTAGACCTGTATGCCATACCCTTGCTTATAGGTTGGGTGGCATAGAATGATTTTCTTACAGCCTTGTCTGTGTGTTGGTCAAAGACCAGATTCCTGTTTACATATGTTCCCGCATCTCTAAGTAGTGGATCAACTTTTAGAGGTGTCTTATTAAGGGAGTGATTTGCTTGGGTAGACCTTTTTCCAAAAGGCACTATAATGACCTTCTTTGCACTGAGTTTTAATCTGTGGTTTTGGCAATGCACATTTGCAGTGATCTCCCATATAGGTGAGAACAAGGTCCTGTATGTCTAAACCTCTGGTTGAAGCATGCACTAACTGATCAAGAGCATTTCTGTTAAAGTCCCAGAAACTTTATGACTGCAAGTTCGTGATGGTATATGTTACCCAGTCTGTAGAGGGTTAATTAAAGTCTCCCAGAAATAGAGTGTTTGGTTGGATGGAGATTGCCTCCAACAGGTCTATATAAGACTTGTGGGATTCTTGAGAAATAGATGGTGACTTGTAGCTTGCTAGGATATGGTAAGGGATGTATGTATGTCTAAGGTGATTTGCAAGTGGATGAACTCCAGCATATCATCTTGTTTAACCAACTTGAGGTGTACTTGTTGCTAATGTAGATTGAGACACCTCAGTCTTTAGTCCCTGTCTGTGTGGCTTGTGGTCTGAATGTGTGGAAAGCACTGCAGCCTTTCACTGTCATCACGAAAAGCTCTGAAACAGTCAAAAAACACCTGACAACAAACCTCCCAACAGCACTTCATCTACTGCAGTTTGCATACCGTGCAAACTGATTACGGCAGATGCCATCCCTGTTACACTGCATCTCACAGTGGCACACCTAGAAAATATGGACAGTTATGTCAGAATGCTGCTTATTGATTTCATTTCAGCATTCAGTACAGTCATTCCAACACCAGCTAATAGAAAAACTTAGGTGTTAATAACCACATGTACAACTGGATCCAGGGCTTTCTGACTGGAAGACCCTAAACAGTATGTGTGCTCCTCAAAGAGCATCAGTATCAACACAGGAGCACCTCAGGGCTGTGTGCTAAGCACGCTACTGTTTACTATCTTGACCCACTACTGTAAAGCCAGATTTAATACCAATCCATATTGTTAAGTTTGCGGATGACAATACACTTGTGGGCCTCATCAGCAAAGGATAAGAAAGAGCTTACAAGGAAGAAGTGAGCTCTCTGATTGGTGTGCCAGGTATAACCTTGATCTCAATGTCAGCAAAACCAAGATAATCGTAATATGTTTCAGGAGAGTACAACCAGCTCAATCTCCTCTCATGATAAATGGGGAAGTAGTGGAAAGGGTAAAGAACACAAAATTCCTGGGGGGTCTACATAGCAGAGGATCTTTCTTGGTCAACCAATATCAGTCACATAATAAAGAAGGCCCATCAATACCTGCACTTCCTGAGGAGGCTGAGGAAAGCAAGCCTAATTCCCTCTATCCTCACCATCTTCTGTAGGGGTACCATAGAAAGTATTCCAACGTGCAACTTTATGGTGTGGTATGGGAGCTGTTCAGCTGCAGATCAGGAAGCTCTACAACAGATTGTCAGAGTTGCCAAGAAAATAACGGGATCCGAACTTCCAGAGATAAAGGATCTATACACAATGCGTTGTTTTGACAGCAACAAAAATAGCAAGTGATCCTCCACACCATTCTTTTGAACTGTTCACATGGTTGTCGTCTGGCAGAAGACACCACAGAGTATGCTGTAAAATGACCAGGATCAAGAACAGGCGATTAGACTCTTGAACTCTAATCTCAGGGATGCGAGATGCTGACAAGTCTTGTGATAACCATACAATAGTGCAACAATAAGACAACATAACCAACTTATCAATTTACAAGTAAATCATGTGCATTACAGCTGCTAGATATTCTCATAATTTAGAGAACATGAGAATTACATGGGCTCCTTAATGCACCTGTACTTATTGAATAATCAGCTGCTGTAGTGGTGTATGGAATAATTGTACTAATAAGTAATAATATAAATGTCAAAAAGAAAGGTTAATGTTGGGTCTGATACATGTATAACTGTATTTTATATATCAAGTACAAGTCAGCAAAGCTACAAAAAAGAACTATAAACTCCAAACAAGTACCCTTGACAGGAAAATACAGCAGTCAATTGTTCTTTGATGCAAAAATCCAAGTTTAATTCACACAAGTCACTTCCACCATCAAAATTAATAAAAGTCAGTCCATTTAAAAAATGTTACTTTAAATACATACACATACGCACACACACACATGCAAATATATACAGTGGATATAAAAGTTTACACACCCTTGTTAAAATGCCAGGGTTTTGTGATATAAAAAATTAGACCAAAATAAATCATTTCAAAACTTTTCCCACCTTTAATGTGACCTATAACCTGTACAATTCAATTGAAAAACAAACCTTTTGGGGGGAAAATATAAAAAATAAAAAATGTATAATAAGCTGGTTGCATAAGTGTGCACACCCTTAAACTAATACTTTGTTGAAGCACCTTTTGCTTTAATTACAGTATCTGGTCTATATATTTTCACAGGTAGAATCTAAATACTGCTAGCTTCCAGCAGTGGGGGTTTCACCTGGTATATTGTCAGATGACAAGAAACAATGTCATTCTGCAAGCTATGCCAGCAGTAATATTTGAGATATTAATTTGAGAAATCTCTGAGTATTCTGTCTTGGACCTGACAATAACTAGAAGATCCATTTACCACATCTGCTTTGGTCTTAAGTAAGTTAACTAGGGTATAGGAATTCTCTTAGATTCAGTCAGGAGAATAGTGAGTCATAGTTTAGATGTTTTTTTTTATTTATCTGAGACAGTGCTGCAATGTTGTTTTAAATGTTTCATGTGATTTTGAACTCTGATGTCACTGTGAATATATACTGAGCATTTTCTTATTTTATTTTTTATTATTAAATATATTTAAACCTTTCACTGTGGCTGATCTTAGTGAGACATATTTAAGTTTCCAGAGTACTTGCATATTTATTTGATGTCACTCTCAACCACTCCTGGTAGCCTTGCATTTGGTCAAACTACCATTTGCATTAATATTAATATTATACAGTAAGATTGGCCACCCTTTGTTAAGGGCCTTAAAGAAGCTGATAAGGTGTTGGCTGGTGGCAGTGATAACTACCTTATAGTCTGGGCAAAAGGGGGAATAGCTAGTAAACCTGTGCCAGCCTTTCCCAGGTGTGTGTGTGTGTGTGTGTGTGCAAATCAAACCTCAAAGAGTGTGTGTGTCAGCTACTTGGGCATGGACACAAAGCATTGGTTGGACAGCGAGGGTGCTCGAGGTCTTGGCTTGGCCACTCAGCTGAGATCTCAACTGTATAGCTATGCCAGTGGGACAAAACTAGCCAGAGAATCAAGGGTGTTAAAATCATTAAACAAAGGGAAAACATTATGTATGTGTATTTTGGTCCATGTACAGTATGTTTTTATTTTTACTTTTATGGAGTAATCAGAAATATGCAGCTGTTGACTGTGAAATTATTTGCTTATTGGGTTCTTTTTCCAGTGGTGTGTTATTACTCAGTTATGAAATTACTGGAGGTCGCAGGCACATAGCTGCTAGGCAAAAACAATAAGGCATGATGTAGAATGTGTAGTGCGGCTATTACCGTAATGAGAAAGTGTTATTTGTATAATGTCTGAGTGTGACATAATCCATGTCATGTACAGCACTAAGTCCCATATTATAAAGATCAACTGGGCATCTATAGCTTTTTCTCCATGTATTTATTTTGGACTTGTTCTCCATGTCATTGGACTAAGTCCAGGAGCACTAGTTTTTAGTCACAGCCTTATTACAGAAAAAAATATATAAATAATATGCAAGTGAAGACAGCAGAATGTTAAATAACACAGTATGAGATACTATGTTAAACTAGTCCAAAGATACTATCAGGTCATGCTCGTAGTACCTAACTTGGCCTTTAACACATAAAGACTTTGGTACAGGTACTATTTGGTCAGTGAATTTGATACACCAGTAAGAGAGTACGGTTCAAGTGAATGGTCAGACTGTATTATTGCACATAGCTCATAGCTTTGATTATGTTGTTCTCCGTTGTATTTGTACGTTATTTGTGGAAGGTGTGTAAATTCTCAGATTATAGACAGATTTTAGTCCTAGCAGGCAGAGCATTCCATTGTGTGTGTGTTCAGGAAGTGAGATTTTTCAGCAGGTTTCCGATAACCAGTATTTTTTTGTTATAGTATTGTTTCATTATTAATTTGTGCTAAAAGAGATGCATTCTTTGAGGCCTACCTTGCATTTAGCCTGGTCCCATGTAATGTTTTAAGTATGCAACATATTTAGACTTGCTTGGGCTTCTGCTGTAACTGTGCTCATCCCTTCCTAGGGAGATTTTTCTTAATCTGATTAATCCGAGTACCTCTGAACTCTGCAGCAGGTCCTCCTCCTTAATGTCTATGTTGAGAATGGACAGTGGCCTAGATGTAAATTGTTGAAAATGAATGTATATGTGAGTAGTATATTATTCAGTGAGATGGGAAGACATTTTGCCTAATGTCACAGAATGAATTCATGTTCCATTTTAGGCGAATTGCACATGCATTTACATACTTTATTTTGTGTAGTCTGGAGTTTTTGCATATACTATGCTAAAGTGTTTATTGTTAGCAGCAGGGCATATTCAGTGGTGGGCAGCTGTGCTGACTTGCACAGAATACCTTTGGCTTCCCTAGAAAGAAGATGGATAAAGTGTGATGTATATGCTTTCTTATAGAAATCTGTGTTGACCATCATTATGTAACTGTTGTTGTATACCCTGCAAGGTCTTACATCTTTGTCAACTTCTATATTGCTTCTAATTCTTATAATTGGAGGTTTTCTCCCCCCGGGCCTCTGCTGAAAAAGGACCTGTGTTTAGTCAGACTTTCCCGGTAAACAAATGTAAAATAAAGGATTTTATAGTAGGTGCTTGCAGCCTGCTGGTCATCTTGGGCAGGTGTGTTCCAGGTAGGTGTGTGTGTGTGTGTGTGTGTGTGTGTGTGTGTGTGTGTGTGTGTGTGTGTGTGTGTGTGTGTGTGTGTGTGTGTGTGTGTGTGTGTGCGTGCATGTATGTCTTGTGGGGATGTACTCGTATCGCAAAGTGTTTAATCATAGGTGCTGTTTGATTAATTCTTCTGTTGGAGATTGCATCTCCCAAGATGTAGGCACAGTGGCAAGACTCTTGTGGATGCAAATGATCATGGCCTGTTATTACTTGATGTTAAGGTTTAAGCCTACGTGATAAAACCAGTTTTGCACTTCTGCCAGGTAAATGATTATGGTAGCCTCTACAAATGAACATGAAACCGTGACAAAGTCAGTAGGTACTCTGGACATGAGCATGTTCAGACAGTATGCAAGATTTTATATAAGACAATGTTCCTGTAACAACTTTGGTTATAAGAGTTCTTTACAATAGCAGAATGAGGGTTGAATAAGTACTAAATGTTAGACACAGTGTACTCTGGAATCCCAGGGTGAGATGACACCAGTAGTTGACTTAGATGCCACACACTATGCACATCAAAGCTCAGTTGCTACCAGGAGAATGAAAAGAGGTTGGATCAGATGCCACAAAAATTGTGCTTTAAAGAGGTACCACACAGTGATTGTTTCTAAGATGCCACAGACATGTTTGAAACATCAGTAGGCTTTGGTGTCATACAGTTATTGCTTCTAGACTTTATTAGACCCAAATGATACTTGATTGGATTGCATGCAGTCAGATATAATCATTGTTTGTAATATGCCTAGGAAAAAAAGCAGAAATGTGTTAATGATGGCCGTTAACTGGTACAAAGGGAAATAACTGCTGCTAATGAATTCTGATGTGGGAGCAGTAAAGAGCTATTATAAACACAACAATCCAAGTACTGACTTGCAGGCAACAACATTTATTACAAACAACAGCAGTAGCAGTATGAAAAGCACTGCAGCTGATCTTGGAATAACATGGAGTTTTCTAATCTAGGCATTGCAGCAGTCTCGTGCAACTTGGCGCAGTTTAAAGCCAAATTGTGGTACCGCTAGCAATCAAGGAAACTAGGCATGTGCTCATGATAAATGAAGGAAATGTTAGATGGTACTTTATAAATGTTTTAAAATGAACCAGATGTGTTTATACACTGTAGTGATCAGCAAGGTCAAATTCATTTAGAATTGTTCAATACAGTATTGGTGTGTAGCAGAGAAACGCCGCACAAGTCAGCTTAACCAAATACAGCAGCAGGTCCTGCTATGCAGCACAATTCAAAAGTTACCCTTAAAAGAAAAAGCAAATCAGGGAAGAAACTCTGCAAGATATGGCCGGAGTCAAAAGAATGCGAAGAACATCAGTACATTTCAAGTCAAAAAGTGTCCCAAACAAACAAAACTCTGTCACTTGGGATGCCACCCACCTGTTCTTTTCCAGACTCCATGAAAATAAGAGTGACTGTTTGGTAGTCTAGACTGTGATGTTCTGTTTAAAAACCAGCAGAATGCCAGAGTTTGTTAAATCTCCAATTATTTGCTTTTTTTAATTTAAGAAAAGCATTGTTAATGCAATGAAGATGGGTCTGAGACCAAGGAAAGATGATGTTCCACCTCCCCCGACATGCATATTACATCACAAAATGGGAAAGGAGAAAGATGGGTGGGGTTAGGGGGTGGTGCAAGAGGTGTGGCTTGTGTCTGGTATCAGACACAGTGAAAGGTGGCAGGCCTATGTGAGTGGCACAATAAACAATGGTAACAGATTTTTAGTAAATGCACTTTGAAAGCATACAGAGGGAATTGTCTTAAAAAATGTCCTTGTTGTCTTTTAGGACTGGCAGCAAATCCATTTCAAACATATCAGTCAAATAGTACTCTGTTAAAAGGAAAGGCTGCAGATGGCAGTCCTGTGAAACAAAGCACATATCCTGCTATAAAACATGGTTAAAAGCTGCACTTAACTTACAGTTGTTTTTCTGATTAGCTTTAACTTTTAAGGCTGGCAGAAGGAGAATGCACAGAATACTGGCAGATTTCCTGTGCTTACTAGCAAAAAAAGCCAAAATGTGTCCCAGATTAACAGAACTCTGATAGAGTGAACAGTGTTAACATTTTAGTAATTGCACTGTAAAAGCACATGGATGGAACTTCACTAAATAAAATAATAATAAAAAAAAAAGCACTTCCCTGGTGTCTTTGGACTGGTAGCAGGAGGTCCAGTTACAACTGGTCAGTCTAGTAGCAGTGTGTGGTGTTGTGTCTTTCGGCTTTTCCCGGTTAGGGGTCGCCACAGCGGAACCCCGGTCCACTAATGATTGGCAGTAGATTTTTACGTGCCGAATTGCCAGCTCTGACGCACAACCTTCAACGAAGGTACACCCATTCACGCATGTCTCCACACAGAAGATGCTCTAGCTGAGAATCGAACAGGACAACGTCTTACTGTGAGACAACAAGCTACCGCAGCACCACCACCGAATATGGCGTACATCAGCTCAGCAGGCCCTGATGAACAGCATAGTTTAAAAGCCATACAGACTGTCAGAAAAACAACTGTAAATTATATACCTGTCTGTCTAACTATCCTTTGTTTACAGGGTTAAACCCACTAGGCTAGTGGCCTCTTTCAGAGAGAGAGAGACAATGTATTTATACTACTAAGGGGAAATTTGGCCAGGGTATTGGGGAACTTACCCTACACTTTTCATGTACGAGGACGCTAAATGCAGTTAAACTTCCTGCTTCTGGTCCGAGTGCGAAGGCGGCTCGGAGAAGCAGGGAGTGGAAATTGAGTGTTTGGTGTTTGGAGAAAGCAGTAATGAAAAAAAGGTAATTCCTCAAAAAATGAGGATGAAATTATAGTCTTTGGGTCGGAAGTGAGAACCAAGAAGGTGCAGGCAGGTGAGCCTGCAAGAGAAAGAAATGAAAGCATTAATGAAAATGAGAAAGCGGTTGAGCTTTCTCAAAAGTGCCATACTGATGGAGACAGTAAAGCAGTGGAGTTGGTGATGGATTTGGGAGATTTTTTAAGAAAATCTCTTTACAAATGAAGTTTTGACACAGGAATGTGTTGTTACAACCCTCCAGTTGGGCGAGTTGTGGGATGAGTTACTTTTGGACTTGGTTAGCGTGTATGAGCCAGAGAGCAGTAAATATGTTTCCTGGGGGGATTTAATGGAAAAATTTCATCAGGATGATAAAATGGTTGTGAAGCGAAAATTGTATGTGGAGATGGTGAAGGTGGGAGTGGACAACAGGAAAGAAAAAGGAGTACCAGGCGTAAACAAAAGGAGGCTTTTTACAGTGCATATTGAGAAAAAGGAAGACACTGAACTGGACAGGTGTAAGGTATGGGATGAGGTAATTACACCTTTCGGAATCAAAGCAAGTTTGGTTATGGGTTTTATACATATTAAAGAGACATTTTGTGACATTATTTTTGAGACTGGACAGGTGATGGAAATGTTTCTAGAAGACTATGAGAAGAAGAAAAACAGTATACCATGGAATTCATATGTTTTTAAAACTTTTTGTAGAGAGACAGAGAAAAAGATTAATATACAATTTAGGACTGAAATAGAAGAGAGACTTTAGAAGGACATTTATTGAAGATATATAAAAATGTATTGGATACGTAAAAAGTATATGATAATAGAGGTTTGTGGACCGGGGCAGGGGATTACAGTGTGATTTTGAAAAACTGAAAATGAGAGTATTGTGCATATACCAAGTATTATAAAAGTTGAAGGCGACAAAAGTATGGTAAAATATTGGGGACAGCCTAAAACATGTTTTTATATGGTAAAATTGATAATTTAATTAGCAATTGGGTTAAAAGAAGATGTTTTACATGTGGAGAAATAGGACATGATGCAAGAAATTGTGAAATAAAACTTTATAAATTATAGTAAAAAGGAACATTTGGGGGAGTGTAAAAAACAAGGAAATGAGACAGAGTTAGAAATTGTAGAAGTGTCAATAGAGCAAGATCAAAGGGCAAAGTTTTGCAAAAAGAGCTAGAAACAGGGGAAACCCAAATAGAAACAATGGCTAGAGAACAAGCAGTACAAAAAGTTAACATGCAGGAAGACCTTAATGCAGAAAAAATTGAAGAAAAGGAGTCAGGGTTGAGTGATAGTGATGATGGTAAATAGAATGTAGTTGAAGAAAAAAGAAATTCTATTGGTAAAAGAGTGCAGAAGAGGAAAAGAAAAAATACAGAGGGATTTAAAAAGGAAAAAAGAAAGGGAAAGTATGAATATATATTACTTTAAGGCAGAATTACTTGAACAGCCTTAGCACTTAATGTTAATAGTTTAAAGACATTGGAAAGAAGAATAGGGATTTTGGATTTATTGAAGTTATTAGATTTCCATCTCATACGGAAAGGTATCAAATAGAAGTGTGGTAGGGAAAAATATATCATTTGGAATTTTGGGAGAGAGACTTGTTCGGGGATACTTATCTTGTGTAAAGATATGATAAAAGCATTAGATGTTATGTTGGTTACATCAAGAATTGTAACTCTACCTGTTGTAAGATAGATGTACCATATTATCAGAATTATTGCAATTTATGCATATGTAACAAAAAGGGACATAGGAGATGTTTAGAAATATTATTCAATATGTAGCAGTTAATATGGAGATTATTGTAGCAGGAGATTTCATTTGTAATTTAAGACAACAGAAGAAGCATATGGTGTTAAACTAGTGTAGGATATTATAAAATATGGACAGTTAAGAACCTGGAATCAAAAGACTTGGACATGTACAAGAGGAGAAAAGGCAATAGAAAAATATTATTTTTGATTATCAGAAACATTAGTAATACTAAAAGGTGTCTTGATGACAGGTTTTCAGATCATAGAGCAATTTGGGTTGTGATGAAAGGAAATTGATTATATAAAAAAAGGAAAAGGATTAAAAAGAGTCAACAAGATGAAATGAGAAGATGTAATGAAATTATGGCAAGATCATGTAGAGATTGAGAGAGTTCTATACGGATTGTTCAGAATGGTGGTTAAGTTTTAAACAAAATTATAAAATATAATCTGATATTGTTGATCCTCATTCATTCCTTACGTATGGGTATCGGTTCCGACCTCGGAACAGAGACGGCCATCTTCCAAGCTTGCGTCAGCCACGAAATCTCGAGCTAAAACTCTTACCCACAATTCCCCTCTCCCTGTTACCTCAGATTTAGTTTGCCGTGTCGCCATTCGGCCGTGTCAAGGTACTTCTCTTGAGCTAAGTACAATATTTGTTGTCTTTTTAGTCTAAAACAACTTTTCCTCTCAGAAAAGTTTCTAAATTGTTTTCTCTTACCTTATCTCATTTAGCGATTATCTTTTCTTAAATTTTTTATCAGTCTTTTTACCGCGAGGTGTTTTCTTCTATACCATCGTTGGTAGACCCCTTTTTCTTCATTACCTTCGGGTATTTCTTGTACCTTTGCTGGTATTCTTTCTGTTTCATCCCTTTCTATCATGGATAAAAAAATGCAGTCCAGGATTTAAGAGATGTTCAGATTGTGGACATAAATTACCTACTTCAGATGCACATTCTCTGTGTGTCTATTGTTTGGGTGTGCCTCATTTATCAGTTGATTCGCCCTGTGCAATTTGTAAGAACATCTCTAACAGGGTGTTGATTGAGAGGAAAAATAAATTGTTGCTGAAGGGACTACTCCCTTTTCAGAGGCTATTTCTGGGTCGGAGGCCTCAACCCCCTCCTAGATCCCATAAGAAAAAAACTGATGATCTTTCAAAGGCCAAATCTCTTCCTTCGTCCCCGGCTGGGGACTCCCATCTACCGAGACCCAAGAACGCTAAGCTTTCTACTTCGGATCTGACTGTTTTGGCTCCAGCACTTTCGGTGCCTAGACCCTCGGCACCGAGGCCATCAGCGCCATCTGTGACTTCAGCACCGACTAGAGTGCCCCTTTCCATATCGGTACTGAGGGGCTCCTCGGTTCAGACCTCTCTGCCGGCACCGACTATCCTGTTGGCACAGACTGTAACCACATCAGCTCTGATACCTTGCCTGGAACTGACAACTCAGTTTCTGACACCGATTTTTTCAGTCCCAGCTTCGGCACCAACCTTTCTGTCGGTGCAGACCATGACTTCGGCAGCAATGATTTCCTTGGTGCAGACACCTGTAGTACAGTCCCTTACGGCACCGTTGTTTTCAGTGCAGACTGGTGATGTGGGCACCAACCTTGTCCCATCTGTGGATAGACCTGACTTCCCACTCAGCCGTGTCCGTGAAATCCACTAGAAGCCTCTCTGAACACGACATGTTGTATCTTATGGATCAAGTGCTTTTGGCCAGAGGTATTCCGCCCCCCCCCCCCCAGGACCTATACTTCCTTGGGAGGTGATCATCCTTTGCCAAAGACTCCTACTTATTCTCCTCCTTCATTGCCTTTGAAGCCCTTTGATATAGCACAGTCTTCCCCTCTATGGTTCCCTTCATGGACCTCACTAAGGTACCGCAGTTGCCTTCATGACAGGAGTGTTTTGCTATGACCCAGGATGTCAGCTGTGATGTATGTAATTTGGTGTTTCACAGCCATCCAAGGACTCCAAGTCGGCAGGCTGAGCCACTTAGGGGAAGGGTGACCCCTGTCCAGGACACTCGCCCCTCTTCAGGTGGACCGGCCTTCCAACTAATGGAGAAGGCTTTGGCGTCTGCTGGCGATACTGTACTGTCAATCTCCCCGCCCTCCTCTAGCCCGCTATGTACACAAGTCGCTCCTAGCGGACACCGGGCACAAGGGCCTCAGGATGTACTCCCATAGGAAACCCCTTTTGCATTGTCTTCTCTGGCTTCTCCCTCTGAGGAAGTTCATCGCAAATGCTTGTGCAAGAGGAAGCACATGTACTCCACAGAGGAGTCCCTTACTGAAGACATAGACTTTGATGATGGAGAAGGATCCCCTCGCTCACCCTCTGAGGTATCCTTTGGTGATATCCTCAAAATCCTTAAACAGAGAGGTGACTGTCGGCCCTCTAACTCGACCTCTGAAGATTCTGTGTTTCTGCAGGCCTTTTGTGCCCAGCCCCCTACCTCCTGGGTTACTCCACCTGCCGACGAACTGGTCCGGCTCGTCATGCAGCATGCTTGGAAGGCTCCTGACACCATTGAGGCCATTCCCCGGAGGCCAGATAAATTTTTGTCCCCTCCTGCTACTGACCCTCATTGGTCCAAAGGTCTTTCTGTAGATGCTGTGGTGGTGGTGGCCGCAACCAAGAAGGACCTGGCGGAAGAAGAAAGCCAGACTGTCCATCCACACAACAAAGAGTCTCGGGCTCTGGACAGAATAGGGAAGCATACTTTTGCATCAGCAAACTTTGCAATCATGTCCCTGAATTATATGGCACACTTCACCAGGCTTCAAAGGGATTTAGTATCTGAGCTCTCTGAAACTTTGGCTAGTGCCATGTCTGACGAACTGGTCCGGCTCGTCATGCAGCATGCTTGGAAGGCTCCTGACACCATTGAGGCCATTCCCCGGAGGCCAGATAAATTTTTGTCCCCTCCTGCTACTGACCCTCATTGGTCCAAAGGTTTTTCTGTAGATGCTGTGGTGGTGGTGGCCGCAACCAAGAAGGACCTGGCGGAAGAAGAAAGCCAGACTGTCCATCCACACAACAAAGAGTCTCGGGCTCTGGACAGAATAGGGAAGCATACTTTTGCATCAGCAAACTTTGCAATCATGTCCCTGAATTATATGGCACACTTCACCAGGCTTCAAAGGGATTTAGTATCTGAGCTCTCTGAAACTTTGGCTAGTGCCATGTCTGATGAGGTCCGTGACAAAGTGGCCTCTCAGCTCTCTACCATTGAATCGATATCAAACTCCTCCATGTGCCTGATATCTCACACATCAGAAGGAGCAGCTAGAGTGGCAAGTTGAGGCATTGTTTTGAGATGACATGCCTGGATGCACTTATGTAATTTCGCGGAACCCTTCAAGGTTTCCTTTCTCAATGCCCCCATCGAAGCCTCTTCACTGTTCGGACCCAAAGTTAAAAGTACACTGGCCAGATATGAACGGGATGGTAAGACCCTTTCTGCCGTAGGTGTCCGTTATTCTTCCCCTCAGCGTGCTTTCTCCAGAAACCAGAAGAGTGGGAAGATATGGTACAAAAAGTCTCAGGGTCCTTTCCGTGAGACACAGGCCAAATTCTCCCCTAGAGGCAGAGGGGGAAACTCTCAGGGAAGACTCCCCTTTCAGGGCAGAGGGGGTCCGCATAACCAGCATTCCAGGGATTCCTTTCCTGGTCAATCCTATCAGCACTCCTGAAGAGCGGCCCAACTCCTTTCCTCTGTAGGTGGTTGGGGGTCATTTCTCCTTGTGTACCCTTCTGCCTGGCTAACTATCACCACTGACTCGTGGGTACAAAGGATAATAAACAGAGGTTCCCATATCCCCTTCGATCTTTGTCCCGACCCCCCCAACAAACTTACCCGATGTTCCAACCAGTCAAAGGGAAGAAGCAGCACTAGAGATAGCAAAGCTGCTAAGAAAAAGAGTCATCCAAATAGTCCCTCCAGACCAGATAGGATCCAGAGTCTACTCAAGACTATTTTTGGTGCCAAAAAAATACGGGGACTGGAGACCAATTTTGGATCTCCGTGTATTGAACATGTTTGTGAGAGTACAAAAATTCCGGATAGTCACAATACAGTCTGTCCTCCCGCTTTTGGAAAAAGACGATTGGATGTGCTTGATAGAGCTTCAAGATGCATACTACCACATAAAAGTGGACAGGCCATCAAGAAGATTTCTGCGCTTCTGTGCGGGAGCCAGTCACTACCAGTTCAGAGTACTGCCCTTCGAACTCTCTACAGCCCCCAGAATGTTCTACAAGGATTCCAGGTGTTTCAATACCTAGACGACAGGCTCATCTCCGCCCCCACCAGACATCTATTGGAAGAAGCCCTGGCATACTCTCTCCTTGTTTCAAAAAGGCTAGGCATAACCATAAACTGGCAGAAATCCAATTTCACCCTATCTCAGTCCACAGAATTCATAGGGGTCATATTGGATACAAAAAATTGCCGAGCATCCATTCCAGAGCTCAGAATTCTAAGGATAAAGCAACAACTTATCCCAATCCTTTCAAGGAAGAAATCCACAGCTCACTCTGTCCTACAGTTGTTGGGTTCAGTGGCAGCCTCTGTCACTGTTGTCCACCTGGCCAGGTTTCATATGAGGCTTCTACAATGGCTACTGCTCACCCAATGGTATCCTTTTCAACATCCTCTTCCTCTTTCAGCCAAGATTCGGGTAACCCACATGTGCAAACAGGATTTAAATTGGTGGATGACCCACAACCAGTTACACTGGTCTCGCTCTTTCTCCCCCCCAGCAACCCAAGGCTACAGTGACCACGGACGCCTCCCTGATGGGGTGGGAGGGCTATGTCAGGGTCAGGCAGTCCAAGGCACTTTGTCCAAATTGGAGGCCCGACTGCATATAAATGTTCTGGAGCTGAGGGCGGTGCTTCTGGCGTTGTAAGCATTCCATCCCCTGCTGCCATCCGTGACTATTGCGATACAATCAGACAATATGGCGGTGGTCTGGTACATCAACAAACAGGGCGGAACCAAATCTTACCCCCTTTGTCGAGAGGCCACGAGGATGTGGCAATGGGCGATGGCTACCAACCGTTTTCTTCTAGCAACGCACATTCCCGGGAGTTCCAGCGTAATAGCAGACAGACTCAGCAGGTGCATTCTACAACCTCATGAGTGGTCTCTGAATTCCTTGATAGCGGCGGAGATCTTCCAGCGCTGGGACCATCCTTGCTGCGACCTCTTTGCATCCCCGACCAACAATAAATGCAGCAACTACTTCGCCCTGATTCCCCCTCCGGGACAGTCGCCCAGAGACGCTCTAGTCCACGATTGGCCCTCGGGTTTTCTTTATGCTTTTCCACCTCTTCCCCTCATTCCCCAGTTTCTGAAGAAAGCCCGTCGGTTGGAGATCAAGGTGATCCTCATAACACCATATTGGCCTTGGCAGATTTGTTTCCCCATCCTTTGGCCTCACCTGCTCGATCAACCATGGATTCTCCATCCAACCCCGGAGTTGCTCTCCCATCTGCAGAATCTGATTCATCCTAACTTGGACAGCCTGAAGCTCACAGCTTGGCTCCTCCAATTCCCTTGATTGCCAGGCAGAATGATCTTTCTTTACCAGTATGGGACATTCTTATTGCATCTCATAAGTCTTCCACCAGAATAACTTATCTAAGCAAGTGGAAAAGATTTACCTGTTGGCTGAAAGAAAAGCAAGTAGATCCATTTTCAGCACCAGTGTCGATAGTTCTAGAGTATCTAGCCAATTTATTTCAATTGGGTCTATCGGCCTCTACCATTAGAGTTCATTTGGCTGCAATATCTAATTTCCATGAGGGTATTCAAGACTCCTCTCTTATGTCTCACAAATTATGCAATACCTTCGTAAAAGGTGTGAATCATCTGAATCCCCCTTTCAGAGAACCTATTCAACCATGGGACCTGTCATTAGTTCTACAAGCTCTGACAATGCCTCCTTTCGAATCAGCTTCTTTATGCGACCTCAAATATTTGTCATGGAAAACCTTGTTTTTGGTCGCCATTACTTCTGCCAGACATATCTCTGAGCTTCAAGCCTTATTCATCAAGAGTCCATACTTGATTTTTTATAGAGGTAGAGTGTCTTTGAGAACTAATCCTTCTTTTCTGCTAAAAGTGATTTCTGAAATGTCCATTAATCAAACCATTGAATTCATAGGTTCATAGGTTTATACTAGGCTATCTGCCCTGGGGCATTTACAAGCCTAGCCAGAGTGTGTTTGGCTTTCGTCACCCTTTTAGATCGGTTTACTGTGCCTCGGTAGAGTAGGTCACAGAAGATAGCCCTTTTAAGGTTAGTTTACTGTGCCCTGTCTAGCAGGGACACAGAAGAGATCCCAGGGGTGAACTTACGATCTCCCATCCACTCGTCAAGATTTCTCTTGAAGAGGGTCAGTGAGGGGCTCTGCCTAACATGGACTGGGATACTGTTCCAGAGTGAGGGCAGCCCCTGGGATATGAATCTGTCCCTCCAGCATGTCCTATTTATTTCTGTGCTGAGGTTTAAGTCTCTGGAGCATGTAGCTCTAAGGGATTTGGATTTCCTGAGGTGGAGCATGTCCATTAACTCTGGGTTGGACATGGCTTTATACGTCAGGCATAGATCACCTCTGAGTAGGCGGTAAGCAACTGAGTAGAGCTGGAGTTTCTTTAGCCGAACTGCATAGGGCATCTGTTTGAGTCCCTTGATTCTCTTGGTGAGGTACTTTTGGGGCCTCTCCAGTTGCTGCAGGTGTCGGGTAATTCTGCAGATTCTGATAAGGGGAGTGGTCCCAGGTTTTCTTATTGAATCCTATCAGGGTTCGGAACCTCCAGTGTTTTTTGTGCCTGATACCCTACCAAGAAAAGACAAAAGACTAAATGATCTGTATGCCCCAAGAACCCTAAAAGGGAGTGGCAGAGGTTTACTCAGGGTCTATTTAATGCCTTAATGGCCTTGTAACCTCCCCAAGGGGTTTCTGCGCCTACCCTACCTTGGACTTCAACTCCTTCCAGAAGGCTTAGGGAACCTGATTCCTCAGATGAGGGTTCAGAGTCTGATGACTCTTCCCAGATACCTTCTTCTTTGGCTTATGGTTGTGATGAAGAGGAGTAGCCCCGAGGTTCCTTTTGAGGAGTTGTCTTTTGGGGACGCAGTAACCAGAATGATGGAATATTTTAAATGAGGTTCTTCTCGGGTGTCTGATATACAGACGAGGTATTATGAGTTGCTTTAGGTGAATACTCCTAAACCTTCTACAGTACCTTCTGTGTTGGCTGCATTGCTGGATACCTTTATAGCCGCCTCTAAGACTCCTGATTCTCAGCCCCTGCCCCAAAGAAACTTGACAGGTTCTGTAAGATTCCTGAGGATTGTCAGTTCCTTTTTAAGTGTCTTCCTGTTGATCCTGCTGTGGTGTCAGTGTCCTCTGACAAGCCTTCTCAGCTTTTGCCCCTACTGAGCTTCTGCCGTCAGATAAGGATAATAGGGCCATGAAGAGAATTGGAAAGGTGTTCTGTACTGCTTTCACTTTGGCCTTTAGGGCCATCAGTTACCAGAACCACATGACCAGATATGCTCTGACTTTGATTGCCCAGGCTTGTCATGATATTTCTGACTTCTATGATTCTGAAGCAAAGTCTTCTGCTCAATCTGTTGTGGGTTCTACCTCCCAGATGGTTCGCCACTCTATCAAGTGCAGCTATGATACTGCTGATGCTTCTTCCAGAGCTGCTGCCTTTGGGTCTGTCATGACGTGTTACTGTTGGCTTAGTCTGCAGTCATTACTTGAAGACATTAAGGCCAAGCTGCTGGATGCTCCTTTAGATAATAAAAATTTCTTTGGGACGGCTGCTGCTGCTATGTTTAAGTGTCTTCAAGAAGAAGGTAAAGCTTTATATATTTTTGTATGCAGCAAACGGACGGTACCAGGCATGGCTCAGAAACATATTTTTGTGTCCCCTATCCCAGAGTTCCAGAGGAACTATCCTAGTAGGTATGCTTTTACATACAGGCAACCTCGTCAGGCCACTGAAGGTAGGAAGGATGGTAGACAAACACCTCTTGCTAAATCTTTTTGGGCTGCTGTGGCTCAGAAGCCTCCTTTATCTGACAATCCTGCTTCTCTTTGACATCGTCCCCCTCGTCCGACAACCCTTGGCCAGGTTTCCTTGTCCCTTCAGCTCTCCCTTTGTCTTCTAAACTGGCAACTCATCACCTCAGATTCTTGGGTTCTGTCCATCATCCGTCAGGGCTACTTCATGGTGTGGAAGTCCCCCCCCCCCCACACTTTTTCAGGGATTCCTCAGCCTTCTTCAGAGCAGCAGCTTCCTTTTTCAGAGAATTTTGTGTCCCTGGTGGTTCAGGGAACTATTCAACCTGTCCCTACCTCCCAAGTAGGATAAGGATTTTACTCCAGAACGTTCCTAGTTCCTCAAAAAGGGGGGCTGTTGGAAGCCTATTTTGGATCTCTCCATGCTCAACACCTTTCTCAAGGTTCCTTCTTTTCGGATGCTTTCTCTTTAAATCCTGTTTCCTCTGTTGCTGCCCGAGGCTTTTCTGGTGTCCTTGGATCTGAAGGATGTTTACCTTCGTATTCCTATTCACCCTCTTTTCAGGAAGTTTTACATTTCCTTCCTGTCATTTTCAGTTCTCTGCTTTGCTTCTTTGGCCTCTCTACTGCCCCAGGGGTATTCACAAAATGCCTAGCTTCTGTGATTGCCTTTTTGCAGGCTCCAAGGCATTCAGATTTTTCTTTATTTAGATGATCTCTTGATTCAGGCACCTTCTCCCAGTTGCCTGTTATAAGGTCTAGAGCTAACCGTATCTCTCCTTTAAAGTCTGGGGTTCACTATCAACTTCCAAAAGTCTGTTCTGACTCCCTGTCAGGATCGCATGTATCTAGGGAGCAGGATTCAGACAGTGCCAATGTTGGCCTCTTTTCCACCTCCAAAGGTTTTGTCCTTGCCAGCCTTCTTTCAGTCTCTTCTTCCTCTGCCTGCCATTCCACCCATAGAGTTTTTTCAGTCCTGGATTCATGGCCTGTTGTACTCCATTGTGCCCTCTCACTAGACTGCATATGTGGAAACTTCAGTGGTACCTCAGTTCATTTTGGCTGCATCATTGTCACCCTCTGGATTTCAGAGTGGCTCTTCCTCCATGTTTCAAGCAGGAATTTGAATTTGGTGGATTCTGTAGCTTACCATCAAATTTGAGTGGTGGATTCTGCAACTTGCCCTCAACTCAGGCCTGCCCTTTTAGCCTCTGGCTTCTTCTCAGTAACTGTTCACTGATACCTCATGGGTAGTGGGCTTCCTGTGGTCAACGGAAAGTTAAAGGTCTCTAGCCCCTCCATCAGAAGTCAAGCCATAGCAACATCAAAGTAATGACAGCTGTGATTCTGTCCCTTCAGGCATTTCACCACATGTTGTCTCCAGGCCCTCTAAAGGTGTACCCAGATAACACCACAGTGGTGTAGTATGTCAACAAGTATGGGGGCACAAAGTCCTCTCTTCTTTGTAGGCTGACTCTTCAGGCCTTGGCTATGGCTATCAGTTGTCTGCTGACTCTTCAGGCAGTGTATATATTCCTCCAGAGCACAATCTAGTAGCAGACCCTCTGAACAGGTTCAAAACACAAGCTCATGAAATGGATGCTTTACAGAGATGTGTTCCTGGAGGGTCTATATTAGAAGACTGAAGATGCATTCTTTCAAATGCGTCTTGGTCGAACTTAAAAGCTGAAAACGCAAAACATCGATTTCCCTGGGAAAGAATTTGCTTGGCTGCTTTGGTACTTTGCCATTTTCGGCACTGTAGTGCGGTCTCGGAGTTGATATATTTGAGTAGGGGGGATGTAGGGGCAACGCCCCCCACTTAATGTAATGTTTGAAATTGATTTTTATTTTATTTTTTTTGTTGGAACAGCGATTTTTTTCCCTTGGAAAAAAAAACGCTGTTCTGACACTTCAACATTTTAAGCTTTTGCTTACATAGGGTTGGTCAATCACTGTTTGCTTTTTTAAGCATTCGGTGATTTAATATAGACCCATTTCTGAACATAGTCCATCTGTGGGGTATTCCTTGGTTAGATCTTTCTGCCTCCCCTCTGAACAGACAGCTCCCTCTTTTTTCTGTTCCAGTATGCCATGCCATCTGGCACAGAAGATGGATGCCTTTTCTTTCCCTTGGAAAGGGATGTTTCTCCATGCCTTTCCTCCCCTTCCTGTGCTTCCATGAGTCCTGCAGAAAATTCAGATAGACTCCCCAAAAATCTTGCTAGTGACTCCCTTTTGGCCAAAACAGCACTGGCTCCCCCTCTTAATGCATCTGGGCAAGGGCAATCATTGCACACTACCTCACCGGTTGGACCTCCTCACACAGAACAAGGGGTCACTCACCCATCCTCACTTGTCCACTCTTCATCTGACAATGTGGGTGATAGGGTTTTGATCCCCTTTTAGGCACCCCTTCTTTGAAGATGTGCTCAGAGTTTTACAGGAGGCAAGAAAACCTCCAACCAGAAAGTCTTATTTGTCCAAATGGAAAAGATTTTCTGCCTGGTGCCATGCTCATAACCAGGACCCTTTTTCAGTGGGGTCCCTCTGGTCCTCTCCTATTTATGTGAGTTGCTTCAGTTTGACTTGGCCTATTCTTCTGTACAGGCCCATTTGTTAGCTATTTGTGCCTGTCTACCCTTGAATCCTCCTTTGGCTTCTCATTTTGAGGTCATATAGTTTCATAAACGCGTCCTGCATCTTAAAGCCTGTTCATCCTCTTTGGCACCTTACTTTGTTTTGGAAAAATTAACCCTGGCTCCTTTTGAGCCTTCATTTTCAGTTTCTGTGCAACACTGTACCTGGAAGACTGTCTTGTTGCTTGCTGTAATCTCTGCTCAAAGGGTTTCTAAGCTTCAGGCCCTTATGGCCATTTTTCCTTTTTTGTTTTTTTCACAGAGACAGGGTCTGTCTTTGTATTAGTCTGTATTTTATGCCCAAGTATGTTAATGACTTGTTCTTAAATCCGGTAAACCCGTTCCTTTTCCACAGTCTGCCAGTGAGAGAGTCCTGAATACCTTGGATTTGCACAGATAGCTTGGGTATTAGTTGGATAAAACTGAGACCATTCGTAAATCTGGCCAGCTTTTTATTTCTTTTGATCCCAGGACATTGGGTCTAGCAAACCATCTCCTCCTAGATATCGAAGGCCATTTCCTTTTGTTATTCTTTTCATGGCAAGTGTCTGTCTACTTCAGTTAGAGCTGATTCCACTATGGCTGTTGCTTCTTTAGACCAATTCCATCCTTGAAGCTGCTAAGTGGTCTTCAGTGCAGACCTTTACTAGGCATTGTAAACTGGATATGGTTTCTAGAGCCAGAGCAGATTTTGCTAGGGCTCTCCTGCATGAGTTTTTTGAGGGCTCTTCTCAGCCTTCCACCTCCCACTCTCTTTCTCAAGCTTTTGTAATCTCCCTAAGGTTAAGAATACTGCAACAGTGGTATAGAAGAAAATAGTACAGTTGTGTAAAATCTTATCATAACAGTAGATGTCCTTCTGTTCACTTTTGCAGTATTTGGTCCCTCCCTCCCTCCAGCTCCCTTTTTTCTTTTGTGTTCTTCTTTACTTACCCTTTTGGCCGAGCCCCCCCCCCCCCTTGTGTCTGCATTCTCTCCACTTGGATGTGCATAGCCTCCTTTTTGTCCTGTGGAGGCTGTTCTATACTGGGGCAGTTCAGTTCTATGTAACTGTGTCCATGCATCACCTTTATGCCATATGCCCTGTGCAGGGAACATACATGTGACGTACAGTGCATACATGATCCAAAGGCTTTGGTATACTGGCTGGACGGTGGGCTGTCCTCGGCAGGAGATTCCTAAGGTTAAGAATACTGCAACAATGAAGAGAAGGGCATCTACAGTTATAGTAAGATTTTACACAACTGTACATTCTTGAGTTTTGTACTAAATTTGGTAAGGACAGCACCAGTGCTTCTCATGGATAATAACATTAACATTTCTGTAACCATGACACAGATGGCAGACCTTCCTTCCACCTCAGGGCTCTGTTCCTGCTGTGCTCTTGTATATTGATTGTGCTTGATGAAAGAACTAAACATAAAAGGTCACTGGCTGCTAAAGAACTTAACTTGTGGGATCAAGACATAATCATTTTATAACAACAAGATTCCATTCCTCTCAGCTGTAACAGAGGAATTTCTTTGGTAGGTATTGCTACACAGTCCGAGAGAATGCCTTTCTGCCTTCCACTTCCTTCGTGCAGCATAACATATGTCAAGAACTTGTATGGTGATTATTTTTTTTTAAGAATTAAGTTAAATTTTCTTTCAAAGAATACTGTCTTCCTGTAAAATGAGAGATGAAAACAGCAGCTGTGACACTGAAGGCATTCATAAAAACCTGCACCCTAGGTACCTTTCAGACAGACACGGATGATAGAGCTGCAGAGCTTGTCAGGCAGTACACCAACAGATGAGGTGTAATGCATGCTTATTCCTTGTTTCAGGGATAGAGTGGGTATTTGGGAACTGGCACTAGACCACAGATTCATACTACAAACCTTTTACTTAACATGAAGATGGAATACATCTGCAGGTTCTTTGATTAAGCCACTGACTCCAGTTGTGAGTGGCATCTGTACATATCATTGTTTTTTTCATTTAGCACATCTCTGGTGAACCCCTGAACCCCATACATGTATACCTTTACTGTGGTAGACATGCCTAGACACTAACATTTTATTCCCATAACCCACATTCTCAAGCATGGAAGACCGATACTTTCTCCTTTCAATGGACTCTGACCCTTGTTCAAGGCTAAATGGAACCACATGCTTAATACTAACAACTTGCCGGTGGCCAAGGCAAGCATGATTCTTGCTGTTTCTTTAGATGTACCTTGTCCCACACTATTAATACCATTCTTCAGAACACTGCATTTTGAACAACAAAGGTCACTAATGCATCCAACTTCGTACTTTCTGGATTTGCACCTGCTTCCTGTTAGATTCTCATTTTCTTGCAATGTAATTCAGATCATAAATAGTCAGAAGACTCTCGGCTAGAAAATCTTATTTAGCTAAATGGAGTAGGATTTCCTTCTGAGCTGGCAGACATTTTACCTCTGAATACCTGCTCATTTCTTCCATTGTTAGACTACTTCAGTCACTCTTTGTAAAGCAGGCTTATCTTACTTTACTGTAAAGGACACTCCTCTGCAATGTTTTCCTGCTTGCTTAGTGATCCTACAGTTAAAGCTTTCCTTATAGGGTATTTGTTGAATTTCCTCAGTATTTAGCTCCCTTAGTCTAGGACAGTGATGACGAACCTTTTGGGCTTGACGTGTCAAAAATTCGGAAAACGCCTATCTTGACTCTGCTGGTGTGTGCCCCCCCGAACAGAAGAGAAATCTTTAAATATTCATTTATTTAAATTACAGTCCAATCATGTGTACTGCTGTGTGTTATAAAAGTAAAAGAAAAAACGATGTGCGCACTGATAATTGGGCTTAAAATAATGCACCAAAAATTACCCTACTTTTAATAGTAATTTTGAATTGAACTGAAAAAAATATGGAACGCATTGCATTTGATTTGATTAACATCAATTAATGACTGTTTTGTTGCTGATTTTAGTAAATAAGTGCAGGTTCACATATTTCTTGTATTTTTGTTTATTCAGTTTCTTTGGTAACTTGTGTTGTTAAACGCTGGTGTGTCACCCAAAACGTCATGGTGTGTCACCTTTGACACGTATGTCATTGGATCGCCATCACTGGCCTAGGATTTTTGATAGTAAAGTTTAACTTTGAGACAGCTACTACATTGGACATAATTCTTGCCTTGGTGGACATTTCTTCTTAGTAAAAGTTACCTTAGAATCATTTTGTGATCCAGACTTTAATGGGTAAACCAGACTTGAGTAAACATAGGAAGTATTTCATATTTTATGCCTAAAATAATTTACTTCTGCTCCATTAAGCAATTCCATACAGCTGGCATTCCTTCTTACATAGCTAAAAATTAAAGCAAAAAGACATTGCCATTGTCTGAAGGTGCAGAGGTGATTGATGTGCTCTGTGGATAGATTCAGAGGAGCCGCAATGTCTGATCAACTTTCCAACCACTTTGTGAAAGGCAGGCAAGATTCTTCTTTTATGCCTTTCCATGGTGCTGATGTTCAGGTGATCATATACCTCAGACAAGCAATTGCTGCTGCTACTTCTGTAAATTTTAAAAACATTTTATTACAAGACATATATGAAGCTGTGCCTGGACGTCCATACACACATTCACAAAACATTAAAAAAGAATGCCCAGTCTAGAAACGTAGGGGTTTCTGATGGGGCTTTTCTGCAGAGGATCCCATGTTGGCTACCCACGTCTTTGGATTAGTCAGATAGGATGGCTTGAAAATCTATCCATTTGCTAATGTGCTTCCAACATTGTTCCTGAAGTGAGCTAATTCATCTCTGTGAGATACTCTCCATAGCAGTACAGCTACACGAGATGTTCATGATAAGAACAAATCAATGATGAGAGACTCCTGCACTAGTACCAGTAACCACAGCTCCCCTCTTTGTGTGGATTAACCTTTTTTTAAGCCTACTTGTTTCAGTATATGCATTGGTTGCTTTGTGATTACTGTATTACACTTACTCAATTTCTTGTACTGAAGTTTGCAGTTACACAAGTTCCTTGTCTACAAGGACTGAAATAGCCATAAAGTAGTACAGTTTTTATTTCGAGCACATAGCATCTAGTGCAAGTGAATTATTTCATGAGAGACGGAACCATTGCTTGCTGGGGAAAATGATCCAGATGATGACTACCTACGTTAATGAGTAGAAGCCCATTTGTTATACTAGTGCAAGAGTCTGTTCCACAAATATATACTGCTGTGGTGTGTACTTCATATATCTATGTCAGTGTTGGCCATGAAAATTTGAATAACATTGTACCAAGTGGAAATTTCTTAGAGGACAGTATCTGGATAGAGATGTCAAAGCTGGAGGAGTAGTGCAATGCTACAAACATTTTGTAATAAAATCTCTTTAATGGATTAAATTAAAAAAAAAAAGATTTCTTTACTGGACTGTGAGCTGGAGTGAGAGGTATAAGGCTACTATGCTGCCAGAAATATTGATTTAATTTCCTCATCTGAATGTAATACTTATAAGGCTACTGCACTGCCAGAAATATTGATTTAATTTCCTCGTCTGAATGTAATACTGACAATGTGATGTAAAACTAGGCAACAGGAATATGTACATGTAATATAAAAACTGAATTTGAAGAATAAGTGTCCTTGCTGCTCTGCAGCTACAATGACTAATGCCCTTTTTTGTGGCTGTTTCGATTTGTTGATCAAACCATCGTCGAAATGATAGATGCAATAGTTTGGTTTGTGTAACATTGGTTTTTGCTTCACAACTGAACATTCCCATAAAAGGCAACTAGCTGCTCTTTCATTTAGGGGAGAATAATGTATAAACCAAGAGTCCCTGTTTCCAAATGTGAATAGACAAGAGAAACTGAATCTAATGTGTTCAGTTTAAAAACGCCAGTAAATTCTTTTTTAAGTTTTAAACATAACCTTTTTATTAAATTTTTTTAAGTAACACTGAATGATATGTATACTCTCTGTTCTCGTTTAACTAGTGATAGTTACATAAATGAGTTTTATTTACAACTGCATAAGTGGTTCATTGTACAAGACTATAAAGGTAGCCCCACTGGACCCAAACAGAAATAGCTCCCACTCCGCACTTGCTTACAGATGTCTAAATGGTAGATAATTTCAACTTTGCTTGTTTTAATTATCTTCATCTGTAGACTCTTCTTCTCCTTTCAGCTTTTGCTGGTTAGGGGTCACCACAGCGGAACAACGGTCTTCAGAACGATTGGCAATGGAGTTTTACGGTTTTGATTCAACAGCCCGGCGCCCAACTTTCCACAAAAGGCACACACATGCACACACTCACTCCTTGGGCCAATTTAGTGCCCAATCCACCTACAGGATGTATTTTAGATGTGGGAAGAAACTGGAGCACTCGTAGGAAACCCACACAACCACAGGGAGGACATGCACACACTCCACAAAGAAGGCACCCCAGCCGAGAATCGAGCCAGAGAACCTCTTGCTGTGAGGCGACAACACTAACTGCTGCACCACCGCAGCCACCCATCTTCATCTGTAGACTAAAGATCAAATAGGTTACCCAAAAGAATTCCTGTATGCTAAGTGTGAGCTCAAAAAGCAGTTAGCGCTCTCTTTTCGGAGGAAGAAGTAGAGAATCCAAGGAAACTTTATTGAAGTGAATGAATGGGGGTCTAAATACTTATATGGGAGTTAACGCAAGACTGCAGGAATGCAGTTATCCCATAAAACAAGTACTAGAGTCCCTGGGGACACTTTGAGTTTTATGGATTGTGACTGTTACTGTAAGCAGTCAGGGGATAGGTCGCCACTTGATTTCTGGGAATTTTAGCATTTGGGCTTGAAATAAGTTGGGAGTATGCGGTCACTCGACTAATAGAGTTATCACTGCATGAGTAGCCTGTGCTTTGTACTTGGTGTGAACTGCTTTATTAGGTCTAGGTAATGGGTTGCCCTTATGAGATGGCTCAGGGTGTATCCTGCAAAGAGAATTTATATCTGCATGTCTCTGTATAAGGTACAGCTAATCTTCCATAGGTGGCCTTCATGAAGATTTGCTACTATAAACGGACCTTTCCTACATTCATACATGTATATCCCTGTGGTTTGAGAACTGGCTTAGAAAACTGTGCTACACATTTTATATTTTTGCAATTGGTAAGGTCCTTGTAGTTCTGAGACACAGTGGCATGTAGGCTTTAGAGTTTCTGAGTATCTGCATTTCTAATATTTTTTTTCTGATGGCTAAGTCATTGCTGCTGTTGAAATGTTAGTTTTTATTTTATTATGCAGCATCATTCTGCCTATCATTGCCTCGTTATCTCCTACTGACGTAATTTCAATTGGTTGCTTTTATATTGTTTCACTTTTCTGTGAAGATATGGTAACAGATGAATTTCTTCTCTTGATTGTTTCGGACAGTGTGTGTTGCTAATTTCATATTTCCTTCGCATTGTATTTGTTGTAAACATTTTGAACATGGTTTGGTGGTCTGTGTTAATTGTTTGACTTTTATC
The DNA here is from genome assembly GCF_019279795.1 of Protopterus annectens. Taxonomy (NCBI): domain Eukaryota; kingdom Metazoa; phylum Chordata; order Ceratodontiformes; family Protopteridae; genus Protopterus; species Protopterus annectens. The sequence goes on from NC_056739.1 coordinate 1,338,606,831, forward strand.
CCCCCACCTGAAAGGCTGGGGGCACTGCAGGCATATGTGTCGACTTGACGCTATTCCCATTGGACACCATCAAGACTAGGTTGCAGAGTCCTCAGGGATTTTACAAGGCCGGAGGCTTCCGAGGCATTTATGCTGGTGTGCCATCTGCTGCTGTTGGATCTTTTCCTAATGGTAATATTTATTTTTAGCTAAAATGTATTAAGGGTAAAAGTTGTTAAAACTGCATTGTTTAAATAAAGTAATACATGCTGTATTGAAATATTTCCTTTAGTTTTGAAACAATGCAGTTTTCATTCTGTATAATAGGTTAGACAATCAGTCTTCTTCCTACACCCATGTTTATTTTATGGCTTCCATGTATGACAGTCTAATATTCTTTTTATTGCTACCTACAAAAAGTAATGGAGAAAATAATGTGAATTTATTTGGACATGGCTTGTTATGCTCTGAATATTTTGTTAAAAACTGATTGGAGACCTGTCTGTCATTTTTTGGCTAATGAACATGGTGTAGAAGTGTGTGAGCAGAATCTTTAAAAGCAGTTTATTCTGTCTCTTGAAGTGTCAGAATTTTGTTTAACAAGGCTAAAAACTCTCTATGCTGTATTATTAGTTATTTGTATGGAGATTATACAATGTATTAATTCTGAGATGTAAAGTGGTGAGCATTGTTGTATTTCATCATAATATAAATTGTCAATACGCAAAGTAAATGCCCAAATATCTCCATTTACATATATATGTATATATGGGTTACCTTCACTTCCCCTAAAGAGACCAAATGACTGGCACTTCACTTCCCCTAAAACTCATTTCCCTGACAGTCAGTACTGGCAGTGTGTGTAGAGCACTGTAAGGCAAGTAAAAGGAATATGTTCTTTTCCCCACTGTAGTGCAACCCTGGAGTTAGTATATATATATAGTTGGGGGGTGTAGCCCCCCCCACCTAGTTTGATTTTATATTATCTGCTTTTGGTTTTATATTGTTCAGTAAAACCAAACTAGGTGGGGGGCTATGCCCCCCTACACCCCCACCCCCTAACTATATATGTACCAACTCCAGGGTCGCACTACAGTGGGGAAAAGGACATACTCCTTTTACTTGCCTTACAGAGCTCTACACACTGCCAGTACTGATTGTCAGGGAAATGAAAATGAAGTGTCAGTCATTTGATGTCAGTCAAATGAGCTTTAGGGGAAGTGAAGGTAACCCGTATATATTTTTTATATATAGATATATATGTGTGTGTGTGTTTTTATATTTATATATATATATATATATGTATGTATATATATATATATATATATATATATATATATATATATATATATATATATATATATATATATATGTATGTGTGTGTGTATGTATGTATATATATATATATATATATATATATATATATATGTGTGTGTGTGTGTGTGTATATATATATATATATATATATATATATATATATATATATATATATATTTTTTTTTTTATTTTGGGACTGGCAATTTATAGTCATTTTGAGCAGTAGAGTCAATTCCAGAGGTGGGGAAAGCACTGTATAATGAACTTGTCTCTCCATCTAGTTTTATCTGTTGTAGAAGATATTTAAGCAATAACCGACGACATGGTGTGGTTTATTGAAAATTTACCCACGGTTGGTGTGGTTTAATCACGAGGGCAAAGCCCTCAAACAAAGGCAACCGTGGGTAATTCTTCAATGTATCACAACCACAGAGTCGTTTATTGCTATTATACAATGACATTATTTAAGAAAAAAAATACTTACTTTTCTTAAATAATGTCTTTGTATAACGGCAGATTGCTGTTCTTCCGCCGATTTTGGTATACTGCTTCTTCATTTTGATGTACTGCGCATGCATATGGGACTTGCGTTCCCACGCATACCCAGTACATCAATGCTTTGAAATGGAAGCAACAGAGAAAAGAAAGTCTCCATTGCTCCATATTCTCTCTCTTTTTTTTTTTAATTGTAAAAAAAAAAAAAGGTTTTGGGGCAGTTTATACTAACGGAAAAAAGTCGACCTTAACAATTTGGTCCAGGGAGCTTTTGTTAATTAAATCTACGAAATTTTGGATGTATCCCACATTTGAGGTATAGATGTCCCAGTTTATTGATGGGTAGTTAAAGTTTCTCAAAATGATGGCATTCTTATTTATGGGGAGTTCATGGAGAACATTAGGAACCTGTAACAGGCTGTAACAGTCGATAGTTGGTCCCGTTTATGGATCTGTAGCAAGCCGTGTCAAAGTGATGCAATCACTAACAAATATGGAAATGCCACTGTAGTAGGCATCAGATGTGACGGCATGGTAGGCCCAAAACCCAGTTAGGGAGGGAGGGAGTGCTTTACCAACATTTAAACCATCTTTCATTAATTACACAGACTTGAATGTGTTCCAAATGCAGGAGTGCCTTAAGGTCAGGAAGCTTGGTATTTACACTTTTGACATTCATCAGTGCCACTTTAATGTTATCTTGCTTTGAATTTATTCAGCTGGACTCTGCCTAAAAAGGCACTAGGGGGCAGCAAAGCCTTTATATAGTACGCAAAAGCCTTAGAACTAGAGATGCAGGCCACCCTTAGCAAAGCAAGTTGGACTGTTGAGCATCTCATCCCATGCTGACAAATACTGGAGCCCCCTTAAATGATGCCAACTGTTTAGGTTGTTGTTGATTCCAGGTATCTTTTCTTTACATGTAGACATCATTCTTGTAGAAGGAAATATTTTCTCAGGAATGGAGTTTTGCCTATAGTTTGACATGCATGGAGAGATCTGACATGACTGTTTCAGTCTTCCATGGGATTCTGCATGCCAAGCAGTTTACTCCCACATGGATCTCTGCCTTGTCATAGTAGTATTTGTGAGGCAGAAGGGCCTTAAGGACCCGTAAGATATCTTACATCCTGGCTCCTGAAAGACAACTCACTACCACCATTTCTTTGTCCAGCCTAGTGAGAGGAAAGTCAGTCTGTTTGACTGTGGAGTCACCAATCACTAAAACATTTTTATTCATAGAGTGGTGTGGTGTAGTGGATTTGATTTCATTTAAATCTTGGTGACCATTTATTGTAAGCTTGCCAGAAAGTGAGATGGTCTTAGATGTATGCTGAAATCTTTTCCTCATGAGTGTGGGAGTCTTTGCAAAGATTTTTTTTGCAGCTTCAACATTAGAAATTTTAGAGAATCTTAGCACTGTGGAAGTGTGTGTGTTGCTCATAGCCAGTTTAATTTTGTGAAAATGAATCCTTGGTAGTTAAATACTTCTCTCACAAATAGAATGTCTTGTACTAAGTAAAAATTCATCATCTGTGACCATCAGGCAACTACTACACTGCCTGAGGATACCAAGAGGCTGTCCACAGAAAGAGGACATGTAGGCTGATCTTTAATTTTTGTCCAAGGATTAGGATAATTTGTTGTATTCACAGACTTGTTTATAAAGTAAGGAGCAATTGAAGTTTATCTCTATAATTGCCATGCCTGCCCTGCTGTCTGGGTTAAATGAGTAGATTAACTTAAGTTGGTAATGTAATATATATGTGATGCTGAAGGTTACCTAGGGGAGCTATGAGGTGCTTTAATGCTGTACAGCAGCAATGGGGTACTGAATGCACCGAATGGAATATAAGGTCTGCAGTGCAGCTCATTAGGCAACACATTAGTTGTAGTACAAAGAGGAATGGGGAATGTAAGCTGTACTGGATCAAAATTGTAGCATCTACTCAGTACAGTGTGCAGCACTGCTAAATCGTCTTATTTGTAACAAATAATAAAGTAAGAAAAAAAGCTGAACAGAGCACACTGTCCATTAGCAAGATACTTGAATTTGGCCTCAAATAGCAAGCAGGTTTCAAAAACTAGCCTAGAAACCTTCTTTTGCCACCAGAAGGAACCAGTAAAAACTATTCAAGTGCTAACTCACTAATTAAGCAGTAGAAACACTGCAAGGTATATCAGTGCACCTAATATTAAGCAATTTAAGCAAAGGTTACTTAGCTTGGTATACCTAGCTTCATAATAAGTTGTCAGATACAGCTTTAGTAGTAAAAATGGAGAATTTTGCTTAGTGTGTAGCTTATTATATCAAATGAGAGTCTTGCTGTGCTGAATCATCTTATTTATAACAGAGCAAAGCACGAAAAATGATCAATAGAGCATACCATCCAATGGCAAGACACTTGAATTCGGCCTGAAATAGCAAACAGTGTCCAAAAATTAGCCTGAAAATCATCTTCTGTCACCAGAAGGAGCCAACAAACAAATTCAAAAACTGACTTGGTAATTAAGCAGTAAAACAATGCAGTATGTTTCAGTACACTTAATATTTAGCAATTTTATCAAAGATCACTTAGCCTGATGCAAATCAGAAGTGATGCCAAACTGTGGTGAACATCAGACTTTTTTTTAACTGGAAACTTTCTCTGTCTTTACTAATGCAGTTGCAGTTGTTTTAAATACTCGTCTTGCAAATAATTGGTTGAAACCTTAGATCAGATAAGATGACTTTTTTCTGAGACACAAGACTAATGGCACAGGCATTAAAACTGTGTGACTGATAAAATTTACTGTTTCCCTTTCCCATTGTGCACCACGGGTGCCCTGTTTTTCCAGATTTCTTTACTGCACTAAGACGAAGGCAGCAATAAATGGCATTTGGCTGCTTTACTTGTAAAGATTCTTAGAATTATGATTAAAAACCTTCTAGTTTTTATTTTGTGCCTTAATTGATACTTTCTGGTTCTCCTTTCAATTCTAAACTCCTTGATCTCTCTCTCTTAAAACCCGGCTGCCTCGTGGTTTTGGCGTCTTTCCAGGCTTGCTAATTGTTGCTGAAGCACCTACCAAGGGGAGAAAACGCTGAGAGAAGAAAATGAGCCACTTTTGTGATTTTAAGTATTTTCTTCTGATTTTTTGTTAAGATTTACTGCTTTGCCGCCTACTTTTTGGCATTTTCCGGCTTGCTAAAGTTTATATCTGTATCAGAAACAGTATTTAGAACACATCTAGAGCCTGTTTACTGCATTTCCTGTGTTGCACTTAATTTAAAATCGTTTTTTTCTCTTAAAACTGCGTTTTACCTGACTTTGGCCTAGCACTCAAGTGTGGGGTCATTTATTGCACTGTTGTGAATATTCTGCTACTTGTGTATCTCTGCTACCTTTAAACTAAAACAAAAAAGAAAAAAAAACAAAAAAATCTTGCTTTTTTTCCACTTTCTGAAATTTAAGAAAGTTCAGTTACAGATTTGCTGTTCTGAACTGTTTGTAAGTTTCTAGATGGCCAGTGCTTTCATTGGTCTAAAGGGAAGTCTCTGTGTTCACCAGTGGCAGTGGTTAACACTGAACAGCCTGCCTGTCCCTGTAGGAGTGGTTACTGCCTAGAAGCTGTAGTTTTATTGGCCATTTTGGGTCAGTTGTAAACTCCTTGATCTCTCTGTCTTAAAACCCTACAATTCTCTTTTTGCGCACTGAGCAGCGTCGGGTAGCGCTGCCTAAACGGGTTTAAACTATTCCAGGCTCCACAAAGTCTGCTCTTCATTTTTTCCCTTAGAACTGTTCAAACTCTCAAAGTAATCACTCTAATCTCTTTCTAAAGCCCTGCACTTGCTCTGTTCTTATAAGGAAACACTAACTAAAGCACTACACCCTCCTAGACTTCTCATAAGTACTAGGCTCCCAATTGGTCCTTCCTGATCAAGTGAAAAAGCAGTTCCCTTTACTAATCTGATCAGTGAAAAAACAGTTCCCTGTACTAATCTGGTATGTCCAAGGGTCAGTTTCATGGTTACTCTCCAGTCCAGCTGGTGAACCTGGGAATTTTGAGGCAATGTTACAATTGCCTTATGTACACAGACAACCCTCTCCTCCTTCCAACAAACTCTAATACATGTGAGAGATGCAGTTACACAGCCAAACTGGAGGCAGAGCTCTCTCAACCCAAGACTGGCACAGTCAGTCAGAAGGAAAAGGTAACCACCCGCACCACAAATCCAGTCTCACATAGACCTATTGCATCTGCATACCCAACACATAAACACACAAAAACATACTCGGAGGCTCTAAATAAAAATCTGCCTAAGCAGCAAAGACCTCCAAAGCAGATATCCAAGCAACAGCCATCCCTCAACAATACCCACGAATCACTTATCTCACAAAGTCAGTGTGCCTCACAGTCACAGCCCTTAAGGCTAAACAACACACCAAATACACTCGGTATAGGGGACTCTATTGTCCGGCACACTGACGTCCCGCTCACCAGACTGAACAAGGAGAAGGTCAGTGTAAGCTGCCTGTCGGGTGCCAGGATCCGCCACATAACACAAGCACACAAGTCACTCCAAAGCAAGTACAAATATGACTCCATCATTGTCCATGCTGGTGTGAATGACCTGAGACGTATCTCCCTGGACTACATGAAAAGAGACATAGAGGAGCTCTCTGATCATGTAGCCCAGGCTGGTATGACCCTGACCCTGAGTAGCATCTTGCAATCACCAAGAATGATGCCACAGTATAAAGACAAAATGATCAGTTTCAACAATTGGCTAAAGTATTGGTGTCATTCAAAGGGGATCCAGTGTCTGTCAGCCTGAAATGACATGCTCGACAAGCCACGTTGCTTCGCTAGGGACGGCTTGCACCTGTCACCCTTAGGCTTTCGTATACTGGCCAAGGCTCTTGCCACACCCATAGTGCCTTTTTTAGGCAAGGCTCAAAGGACAAACCCACCTCCATAGACAACCCAAGGATACAAAAACTAAAGGTAATGCTACTCAATGCCAGAAGTCTAAACCTCAAGATGCACGCACTCGAGGCTCTCCTCAGTATGGAGAAAATCGATGTCTGTGCAGTAACAGAAACCTGATTTAAGGCTCCTGAGAGTACCCCAGCACTACCAGGTTATAACTCATACCATGCTTTTCGGCCCCAAAACTCGGACCGAAGCACAAAAGGAGGGAGAGTATCTATATTCATCAAAGATACCTACACCTCCAGGTTAGTGGCACTGCACGAAGCATCGAAAACCATCCATGTGCAACTAACAACGAGCAAAACTGCCTTTCAGTTTGTAGCCTGCTACAGATCACCATCCCTTTCACAGGAACCCCACTTGGCATTCCTGAGAACACTGGAGAATATGAAGGTCTCTCCAAACACTATGTTATTGGGTGACTTTGACTACCCAAACATTGACTGGGAAAACTACTCAAGCCCAAACACCCTCGCCCAACGGTTCCTTGAATTTATAAACTCTAACGCGATGGAACCAACTGGTCACCACTCCCACAAGAAGGAACAACATATTGGACCTGGTCATCACCAACATGGGGACTCTATGTTCCACACCAGAGGTAATGGTAAGATCAGACCATAAACATCCATATCCCGTCCCCACCCCCAGCCAAGGAAATCACTATAAAGAATTTCTCAAAAGCTAACTTCACACTTCTCAAGACTGAGGTGGAATCCTTCAAAGCCCCCAGGCCAGAGGATAATACAGCCCAATCCGCAGAATCCTTTACAACTGCATTCTATGAGCACCTGCAGGAATGCATGGATCGTGCTATCCCAAATAAAACCAAGACTCACTCCTCCAAAAACAGGAGACCTGTCTGGTGGACCCCGGCCATAAATAAGCTATACAACAGAAGGAGGAAGCTACTACATGACAGAGCAAAATCCCAAAAAGGGAAGGCATCTCTGATCAGTATTAACAAGAAACTACGGTCCCTCATAAAATCATGAAAGGCCAGTTTCGAAAGAAAAATTGCCCTAGACACTAAAGATAATCACAAGGCCTTCTTTAGTTATGTCAGGAATATGGGTGGAAACTCCCAGATATGCTCTGAATTGTTGCATAACGGTACAAAATATACCGAACCTACAGACATAGCCAACATCCTGGCAGACAGATTCAGTGCTAACCCCCCCCCCTTCCCCCTCAAAGGAGCAAATGCCTATCGCAACTGAATGTAACCTCCCTGACATCACAGATGCACAGGTGAAAGCTGCCCTCTCCAAAGCAAAAAACACAGCATCTATGGGACCGGACGGTGTCCCAGGCTGTGTCTTACACGAGCTCCAAGAAGAACAGAACCCTCACATTAAGTCACTGTTCAAACTTAGCCTTACTACAGGATATGTACCCAGAAAATGGCGTACAGCTACAGTGGTCCCACTCCACAAAGGTGGTGCCACAGCGGACCCCGGGAACTATCGCCCCATAAGCCTGACTAGTCTGGTCTGTAAAGCTATGGAACGTATTATCATGGAACTCATAAACAAAGACATTGGGAGCCTCCAGACACTGGACCCTACCCAATTTGGCTTTGTTAAGGGCAGATCTTGCCTCTTAAACCTAGTTGATTTCTTTGAAACAGTTACCAAAGCCATAGACGAGGGCAAGGTAGTCCACACAGCCTACCTGGACCTCGCAAAAGCCTTTGACACAATACCCCACTCGGGCATCATAAATAAGCTTACCAGCTTAAATATCAACCCTTATATCACAAGATGGGTTAGAACCCACATGGTCAGAATCACAGGTGCCATGTCCAAACCAGTTACAAGATGCGTCCCACAAGGCTCAGTTCTTGGACCTCTCTTATTCGGTATATACTTCTCTGAGGTTCAGGCTAACACGGGGGGACTATGGCTGACAAAGTTCGCAGATGACTGAAAACTGGGAGCCGTAATCGACTCTTCAGCTGACACAAGCATCCTCCAAAAGGGTCTCACGGAGACGGATGCTTGGTGCCAGAACCACAGTCTCAAGCTAAATGCTAAAAAGTGCATAGTCATCCCCTTTGGGAAAAACAAAGTGCCCACAAATTACCACATAGGTGGTAATCCATTGGCACGGAAGAAGTAATTAGAGATTTGGGGACCAACGTAGATAGTAATCTCTCCTTTGATAATCACGTTGCCAAAGTGGTTAGAAAGACCTTCTATATAGCCCACCTTATCACGAAAGGGTTCGCATCTAGATCAAGAGAGGTCATTGTGCTCCTCTACTCATCACTCATCAGACCCATAATTGAATACAATGCCCCTTTTGGGATGTACCTTACCCGACACCTGCAGCAACTGGAGAGACCCCAAAAGTACCTCACCAAGAGGATCATGGGCTACAAACAAATGTCCTATGCAGCTCGACTAAAGAAACTCCAGCTCTACTCAGTTGCTTACCACCTACTCAGAGGCGATCTATGCCTGATGTACAAAGCCATGTCTAACCCAGAATTAATGGACATGCTCCATCTCAAAAAATCCAAATCCCTTAGAGCTACAGGCTCCAGGGACTTAAACCTCAGCACAAAAATAGATAGGACATGCTGGAGGGACAGATTCATTTCCCAGAGGCTCCCCTCACTCTGGAATAGAATACCAATTTATGTTAGACATAGCCCCTCGCTGACCCTCTTCAAGCGAAATCTAGACGCGTGGATGGGAAATCGCAAATTCACCCCTGGGATCTCTTGTCCCTGCTCGACAGAGGCACAGAAAACTAATCTTAAAGGGCTACCTTCTGTGACCTACTATACAGAGGCACAGTAGGCTAATCTAATAGGGAGGTGAAAGCCAAATGCACTCGGGCTAGGCTTATAAATGCCCTAGGGCAGATAACCTAGTATCTAGCTATGAACCTATACATTTATAAGGGAGATCTGGTTAAAATTTTTTTTAGCCTTTCTTTTGGGACCCATTTCTCCATTTGTAACAAGGCATGTCTCTGAACCTCTTAGCACACGAAATCTGAATAAAGCCTGAAATAATGTGTGGGAGGGGGGCAAAGGCCCAAAATAGGTCAGATTTTAAACATTGCGCTTATAAACCTAGAAAGTTACTAGAGTGACAGGATTTGTGTTAGCATCCATTTTCTTATGAATATGAAGTCTGAAACTCAAATGTATGTCATTATTTAGTGACTTCAGTCCTCAGTGATTTGCTAGAAAACCACACATTTTACAAGGAACAGAGCAAACATTTGAGGCAAATATTTGGACAGTTGAGAGGTATGCAAAAAGATCTTGCCATTGGTGTGCCTGTGTCAGGAACATGGAAATAAATAATGAACTTTTTACTTAGTACAAGACATTCCACATGCAGTCTGGCCCAGAGTCTTTACTCTTTGGTGAAACCTATAATTAAAAAAAAGTGCTTTTTTAAGGACTTTAAGAGGTCGACCATAAAGAGATGCAAAGACCTCCTTAGAATTTTCCTGCTTGAAACATCTTTGGCTGCCCAGCTACAATTCAGTTAGCATTCCAGCTCCTTTTCTGCTTTTCCTCTCCTAGTCTTTTCATCCTGCAGAGCTCTCTGTGGCTTCATCCTCCTCTTCCTGTTCTAATTTTTAAGAGGAAGCTTTCTTAGTCTATTCATTTTCTTCAGTCTTTTCTGCCATGTCACAATCTGTTGCAAAAATTAAAAATGAAATACGGTCTCTTATAAATTGCCAGCTGTCGCCTTAGTGAGTTCTTATACGTCTCCCACTCATCTGGGTACATCTAGGGTAGCTACATTCAGATCTTCCCCTAACATGCCCACTGTTTGATAGATTATGATAGGCTTGCAGAGGTTGTTAAGGTTTAGGGCAGGCAGCCTAGTGCTCTAGTATCAGCACATAGATACACAGTGTTTTTAACAGATGCTGTCTTAGGTTAGACCTTCATCCACCTTCCTTGCCTCAGGTGTTTTATAAGTTTGATTTTTTATTTATTTATTTGCTGTAAATAGTCTTCAAAGGAAGTAGCAAACTACTAGAATTACTTTGTTTGCAAATTACTTTGTAATTTTTCTCAGTGCATAATTTTTGATGGCCTGTTTTATTTATTAATTAATGTTTGTGAACACAGCTGTATGTATTAAAGAGGATGGGTGCAGCCAAAATCTGGGTGAGCTGTAGCTGTATGCCCCTGAATTGTGGAAAATCTATGACTTTTTTTAGGGGATGGTCTCAGCACATTTTGTTCTATTATATATCCTTATGGGGTGCATTTTAATTACTATGTGTAATTTAGAAACCACATTACTGCTGTTACTTGACTTGCTGCCAGAAAATTTAACAGTACTGTGTAAAGCTAGGAGTCGTTTTATGACAGAATTGTATACAAATTCACAATAATTCTGTTTGTGAACAAGGTAAATGTAACTGAACTCGTTGCCTTCCTTGTTCCAGAACTGAATTAGTATAGTTGAGCATGTCGTTTAATACATTGCTTTAATTTACTGCTGAAATGTTTGTCATATCAGGAGACTAATTAAAGAGGTGGTCTAGCCTTCTTGAAGGTTGTATTCCAAATGAGAGCTCTTGGGATGAACAGCTTACCAAACGGCATTTGAATAATTCTCACTGATTAACTTTAAACCTATATACCCATATATAACACCCCCATTTTCTAGAACTGTAACATGTAGGATCTATGTTTGAACAGTGCACTTAGAAACAATGCAGAGGACAAACTGGAAAGTCAAGCTGACAATGTGCGAGGCTTATGAAAACATAAAATACAGCATTTGACCATGCAGCCTTGTGGGTAAGGTGAAACGTTCTTGCACTTAATGGATTCACTACATACACTTTGAGTGGATAGGTGAGTTGATCAAAAAATTGTTCCCATTTAACTTAACAAAGTAACGTTCATTGTGGCAAATTGTTACAGTAAACTCTTTCAAATGTGCTTTTAGTTCAGAGTTTACTGTTGTGTTTCTTGATCACTTACTTTTTAGTGCTGGAAATGTTGAAGTTGAGAACATTGACTGTTCTTGTGGTATATGAGGTGTGCTTTTGTGAAGGCAAGTGGAGTTTCGTTTTAATGCTTAAACTTTCAGATATTCCAAAAGTTTTGCTGTTAGGGGTAATAGTGTGTGTGCGTGCGAGTGTTTTCAGGTTAGAGTTAGAATATGGGCTAGGGAGGGAGATAGATTTAGGGTAGCATGTGTATGTTTCTTTAGGGAAGCAAGAATGTTTGTGTGTGTATGTCTTGTACAAAGGTACTGTTAAGGAAATTTTTTTTTGTATGGTAATATGTAAAGGTTGGGGTTAGGAGGAGCAGCAGGGTTATGGTTAGCACATATGAGTAAGGTGGCATGGGGGAGTGAAGACCCCATCCATCCTTACTAATGTATGCTAACCCTAACCCTGTCTCTGTCATTAACTCGAACCCTACACAATACTTCATCAAAAAAACTTGCCCTAACAGTTGTACTATTTTGACAAATTATGTCTGAAGTTATTGTTAGGATTTGTTTTTAACTGACTGATCACAAAAGGAAAATGTTTTCATCGTTTTTTTCAGTAACGGGTAGTTTTAACATGCAGAAATCAATGTACTGTGGATTATTGTTTTGATATTAGGGAATATACTCATATGATATACTCATATGAGTGCATTAGATATAACTGAAGCACAAATATATATGTACATATATATTTTTGTGTGTGTGTATCTCATCAAACATTTCAGCTATCTACTTACACTGAGACATTACTTGAACTTCTGGATCCAAATATTCCAGTTTTCACGTAAGATTCCATCTACAGAAAGAATTCCAGTAAGATGCAGCTGATGCAAATATTGAAGAATCACAGGAGTCTGAACCTTAAAAGGATTCCGGTTCTTGGTTTAGCACCAAATGTATTTCTACTTACCCATGTATAATTTTCTGGTAGCAGGTTTCTTTGCCTACTTTAATACCTGCTGCACAGCCTCAGAAACAAGTGTCTAAAAGGTGTTCAACTGACTGCCTAGATGACAGAATTTTAAGTTCAGAACTGGGATGTATCAAACTCCCCCCTGTTCTGTGAGAATTAAGTCCATTCTGTGCGAAAGCGTATGGTAATTGCCTGCTCCAAAAGGGGGGGTCACCATATTTATTTGTGAAGAGTCCTTCTGAATCTTAAGAAGAACATGGGTCGTCCGAGGAAATGATGAAAAGCATACAAGAACATTCCCATCTATGGAATGAAAAAAAATCTGTCTTCCAGGCCTGGTTGCAAGGGATCTTGGGGCAGAATTTCTCTAACTGTCTGTATTGACTGGTGGCAAGCCTTTCTACAGCTGAACCAATTCCTGGAAGACCTCCGGGTTCAGCTTCCATTTTGATGACCTGCCCTGGTCTTGCTCAGCTTGTGTGCCAAAGTGTGCTTATGACACTGCTGTTGTGTGACTTGTTGTCCTCTGGCCTTTATTTTTTTGTCAAGGTTCAGCTTTTGTCCATTTCTGATTATTTGCCCCTGGATCCCCCCACCCTTTCTTCCTTAACTTCTTGTGAAACAGTTTTTGAAATGTGTGTTATGTTTTTGCCTGCCTAGTAGACAAGAGGCACCTGCTTCGGATTTTAATTTTGGTTTAGAAGAACTTAGTGTCTCCTTTTGAACCAGGTCATGAGACTGGTTTGAGGTTCTTATTTTGGAAAACAGCATATCTGAGTTATAAACGCTTAAGGTGAGTCATCCATATCTTGTTTTCCGTAAGGATAGGATAAGTTTGATAAATCTTTTTTATGCCTAAGGTTGTTTCATAGTTAAACCAGGCTGTACATCTCCCTTTTTCCTTTCCAGAACCTGAAAATGAGGGAGAAAGGATTCTTCACACTCTGGATGTCCATTGGCATCTCTGATGCTTTATTGACAGAACAAAATCCTTCAGAACTTCTGATCAACTATGTATGTCTTATGCTGATAAAAAGAAAGGACAATTGGTGCCTAAAAATACCGTTTCTGAATGTTTGTTCCATGCTATTACTTTTGTTATTCTCACCATAACACCCCACTTCCAGGCAAAGTCAGGGCCCATTCTACTAGAGTCTTGGTACTTCTGTGGCTATTTGGAAAGAGGTGGAATCTAGAAGTATTCTACAGACAGTGACCTGGTCACCTCTGCATACCTTTATTAAATGCTATAAACTGAACTCCTTATTTTGGTCTATAGCAGATTTTGCTAGGAATACTCTCCAAGGGATCCTGGACTGTGATAAACATTCTTCCTCCCTTACTCTGTAAACTCTGGTATTTGTTCCATATAGCTTAAGGCTACTGTAGATGTGATCGTATGATAAACATAGTCCACTCATGTAAGCAAACTTACCATAGCAATAGTCGTTTGAATAGACCTGTGCTGCAGTAGCTGCCCTCCCTCCATCCCCCATTTTGATATATTGGGTCCCCTTCATATAAACAAAATCCCACTTACCTGACTTTCATAACATCGAGCCGAGAACACCGAATGTCCAAAACACCGACTGCTCGGAAAACTGACATTCAACTAAAGGTAAGTAACTGTTTGGACAGCTTGTTGACCTTTGCCTCTGACCTCCACGGTAGTGCTATCTCGAAGTTACTATATTTAGTTAGGGGTGTGCCCCCCATGGGTGTGTTTTTTTGCTTACAATTGTTTGCTTTTCGGGTTGGCCAACAGGTTACTTAGTTGAATGTCAGTGTTCCGAGTGGTCAGTGTTTCAGTGTTGTCTGCTCAATGTTATGAAAGTCTAGTAAGTGGGAGTATGTTTATATGAAGAAGACCTATATATACAGGCAGAGCCCAGACCTAAATCCAATAGAAAATCTGTGGGATAACCTGAAGAGGGCTCTGCACAAGAGATGGTCTTTGCTTTTGCAAAGAAGAGTGGTCAAATACGGCCAAGTCAAGATATGCCATGCTGACAGAGTCCTACCCAAGAAGACTGAATGCTGTAATTAAATCAAAAGGTGCTTCAACAAAGTATTAGTTTAAGGGTGTGCAGACTTATGCAACCAGCTTATTGTATTTTTTTATTTTTTATATTTTTCTCCTAACAGATTTGTTTGCTTTTCGATTGAATTGTACAGGTTATAGGTGACATTAAAGGTGGGAAAAGTTTTGATATGATTTATTGTGGTCTCATTTTTTTTATATCACAAAAACCTGGCATTTTAACAGGGGTGTGTACACTTTTTTTTATATCCACTCTGTGTGTGTGTGTGTGTGTGTGTGTGTGTGTGTGTGTATATATATATATATATATATATATATATATATATATATATATATATATATATATATATATATATATATAAATAACATTTTGCTAGGGTTGTGGGATTTATTTGTATATTCCTGTTTGACATGGCTTTAGCCTCCCTATCTTCTGAGACAATAAAGCTCTGAGGTATTTGGCACGTCCGCTACTGGTTTTATCCTCAAACAGTTACTTACTAGTGTCTAAGGCACATGGTAGGAGCCCTACAGCTTTGGAAACCTGGCTGGCCGGTCCAGTCCTTTGCAGGAAGTGCCATATAGCTTAAGGCTACTGCAGCAGTGATCTATTCAAACAATTTGTTGTTGTGGTAAGTTTACTTATACAATTGTATTTTTTGGCAGATATTTCACTATTCTGATACCACAGCACACACATTTATCCATTCACAGCCCCTTTTTCCCATTCTTGCACATGGGGTCAGGTTATCATTTTAATAGTGACAATCTTTTAGAGCCAAGATTTACATTGCCAGGTGGCTAGCCCTGCTACGGCAGTTCTTCCACACCACACTCGTGCACACACTCACACCTATGACAAATTTAGAGTGTCATCTCCACCTACAGCATGTCTTTGGAATGTGAGTAGAAACTGGAGCAGCCAGAGTAAACTCACGCGAACACAGAGAGAACGTGCAGACTGCACAGGGAAGGCACCCCAGCCAAGAATTGAACCAGGGAACCTGTTGCTCTGAGGTGACAATGCAATCCACTGTGCCACTGTGCTGCCCCAGACCTAAGAAAAAAATTAGATTGTTGGAGGGGTCATGAAACTTAATCCCTTTTTCAAGGAATCATTGTCTTAAGGCCTAAAGCACTTGATTTCTAAAACTTATGAATTTAACCATCCGTGAGTGCTGTATTCCAGCTGAGAACTCACTAGATGAATTAGTAATAATATTCATAATTATAACACCGATTTGTTGACAAGGTAGGTCCACTGAACACAGAGTCCCTTTTCAGGGGTTTGTAGTGTGCAGTATGGATTGTAAGTTGATAATTTCTGCTTCCTTTCTGTTATGACTTGTTTTCAGTTAAACATTTAACTTCTTTGTGCTCCTTTTATAAATATTTTATCTCTTCCCCTCATTTTCTGAAATTCTTTTGCACAAAACAACACATTTCAAGTTATTTGAGGACTTAACATTTTTAAGAACTGTTCTTTTAGCTAGATCAGTGGGATTTTTTTTCAGTTTTTTTTTTTTTTTTTGCCTGAATGCCTATTTTTGAATTTTTATTTCCAAAAATGTCCAACTTGTTACGTTGAAAAAGTGGATGTCACTATTTTTGTACATATAAATGGAAAAAATGAAGGTTCCTAATAACTTTCCAGGAAGACGATACAATTTTGTTCCCCTTCACAGGTATGGGAGCAGAACAGAGGCTGGAAACTTACCTAGCTGATAACTAAACATAAGTTGTAGGGACGTATTGGATTCAGTGCAGAAAAAAAAATAAATGTATTGAACTGTGTGGGAACATAGATTCACAACAGGAAGGTCATACTGGACAAATCTGATAGAGTTCTTTGGCTGGACAACCAAGGGAAGTTGGTTTTGGGCAGTAGTATATCAGATTTATAACTTCATTATGTTAATGTCTGGAATCGGAGATCTACATATCATGTGGTATGTATTCCCAATAAAGTAAAAGGCAGTCTGAATAAAATCTCATGGATGCCAGAAGGACTTCAACATAGTTTTTTTTTGCTTTATGAGCTGTCTGACAAACAGGATAACAGGATATACAGTACTGTGGCCTTCATAACCATCATCAGGGCATTAGACATTATACTATGTCCTAGGGTACTAACACTGTATAGGCAGTCCGACACTGAGGGTAACATTACATGGAATTTACTCAGATGAAGGGATAACTACTGGGTGTGACAACACTCAGTGCAGGTCTGTTCATACTCCTTGCCTTTATTGGCTCCCTGCATGAAATTGAATTGACTTTTAGTCTAGAAAAAAGTTGGCGATAAAATTCCTCTTCATTGAAAAATCAGATTTTCTTGTTTTCCTGAGGTAATGTATCCGGTTCCTACGTATAGAAACTGTGCACCATGCAGCCAGACTATAAATATAATTGATGACATGATCATTGAACCTTGCAGGTAAGATCTCTGCCTTGCCAGGGACACTGTTTGATGAATTGTCTTTCCTTCCACAAAACAATTTTACACAATTACGTGGCAGAGGTATTTTGTAGTAGAGCTTGCAGAACACCTAACAGGAAGAGTTTGCCATTTTGCTGTTGAAAAGTGTTTTGCACAAGGTTTATAGACAGGATTAACAGAACTTTCACAAGACTGGAATAATTAAATAAAATGCAATAAAAACAAAAAAAGCAAAAAAGGCAACATTTTCGTGTGTAAAAAATTACATTGTCAGGAAGAGGTAATGGTAAAATCAACAGAAAAGGAAAGAAACCTGGGATAGTCATGCAAGGTGATCTGAAGGTATATAGACTGTGGGAAACATCAAGGGAGGAGTGTTAAAAGTGCTGTCGTTAAAAATTAAAAGTTATTCTTCTCTTAATAAATAGTTGGTGAAATCCTTATTGGGAGAATTGTGTGCAATTCTATAGACCTCGTCAACTTAACAGTTTAGATATGACAGAAACAATACAGAGGAGGTCAACAAAACAATACATTGTGTATATCAGAAACTATATAAACAGAGTATAAAAAAGTGTAGTATGTGTAGTCTTTAGGAAAGGAAACAGAGGTGAGAGCATAATAAAAACTTTCCAGTGCTTGTAAAACACACACAGAAACTTTCAAATTATTTAAAGGATTGTATAGATTGCAGATGAGTTACTGTTTAGAAAAAATGGAACGTTTGAAAAGCGGAAGAGAAAGTCTGAGGATTCATTGGGGGCAGCTCAGGTGAGACACAAAAGAGGAGGTAGATGACTGCACTAGCCTTCTTTTGGGCATTGGCCATTCTTAGAATTGATGGGAGATAAGCTATTAGATAAATAATACCTTCATTTTTTCCATTTAAAAAATGACATACTGTGAAGGCCATGTGGTCTTTATCTGATACCAAAATGTGTGTTTTTGTATTGAATCAGTAGATAATATATGATTGCTAAATTCTTGAAGTTGTAGTTTAAGAAAGCTTGTGCAGTGCGGGATGGGATGGCTTATTAGAGGTTTTGTCTGGTGTTTTGGTATATATGATGTGGTAGTTGTGATACAGTTGAGTCTAGTGAGTGCTGGTGACCAGTTTTGTACAAGTCTTCATATGATAATATCTGTGCTTATGTGAAAGGTGGTATTCTGTGATGCATCCATTGGTGAATTGTATGGTTGATTCCAAGGAGAAGGAAGTATTCCTGCCTTGGCATTTTTCTACCATGATTGCTTGGACGTGTTTTGTGCAGAGCTGCAGCGCTGGAAATTCTTGAAAGAAGATACTTTGGGAAGGTACTGAAAGTAGTATTGGTACACTGGGTAACATTTATCTTGAGCCTTGAATTATTACTTGGTTATCACATATTAATCATATTAATATTTCAGGGCTGAGTCAAAGTATTATCACAGGCATATACTGTACACAAGACAAGGCAGACAAACACAGCCTCCACTTGAAAGGCAAGTGCCTGTACACCTTATCCAACAGTGGTAGGACCAGGAATCAGATGCATCGTAGTTATCTTAGTAAGCAGTGCAGTACTTTGTAATGAATCAGAACTGCTTGGGCAAATGTGCATCTGCTTGTATGTTATAAAATGAGTGAATGAACGAATGAATGAATGAAAACAAGGAGCAGTCTGCTTTGAGGGCAGTCCTGACAGCATCATAGGTGTCAGTCAGTTGCCACAGTTTAATGAGCAAAAAATATTAAACAGCTGAAACATTTATCACAGGTGGATAGTTAACTGTTGCTTTTTCCACGGGTGGAACTAGAAATGTATCCCTGATCCCCTGAGCTAACAATAATGCATGGAGTTATTTGCACTGTGTTCAAGTAGTTGTGTCCTAATTCTGTCAGTGGTCCAGTAACACTCCCTGTGGCTTTGAAATCTTAGAGAGTGTGTGTGTGTGTGTGTGTGTGTGTGTGTGTGTGTGTGTGTGTGTGTGTGTGTGTGTGTGTGTGTGTGTGTGTGTGTGTGTTTAGGAAGGGGTAGTAAGGAAATGTAGACTGGAATGGTGCATGTTTCTTCTGGGTAGTATCTAGTTGATGGCCCACTGGTAGAAGTGTGAGGGGGCCTAGAAAAAGAGCATCATGATTTTTTTGTTTGGGTACCACTTTGAAGATGTCAGGTGATGGGCATTGGAATGTGGTGTTTTGTAAGAATCTAGTATTGTCTTGATCATCAGGTTAGTTGTGTGTAGGGGGGGGTCAATCTTGTTTTGTTTTTTATTCTTTCCTTTCACTGCCACTCTTTTAATGACCTCTGCCAAGCCAGAAGATTATCTCTACAGCGTCCTTCTAGTACAAGCAGCACTGTTTCGGTGGGTTATGTCTCTCTCCTTGATGAATCGTTTTGTCCATTTGGATAAGTTTCTTACCTGTGTGGGTCCCTGCCTAGTTTCAATTTCGGCACTGATATTATCATGCTTGAAGAGTGACTGCAGATAAATAGGTTTAAGTTATGTGAAAAAAATCTTGCATTTTCATGGAAGTATTCAGATCTTCCAGTGGGAAAACTTTGGAAGTGATATACATTAGTTTTTTGGTCTGGTTTTCCAGAATTCCAGCAGACACACCTCTACATGAAATAATTTGAACTCTTCTTGAGCTTTGCTCTTCAGATCAGTAAAGAATTTTTCAACCAGGGTACAGCTACTTGCAGTCTTGGCCTTTTTTTTGAGAAGTATATCCTTAGAGTAGACTTCAGAAAGCATACAGCTTCTTGGGACATTAGTCCTTAAAATGCTCACTTGTAAGTCTCTTAATACATGTATTTGTAATTTGAAGTTTATGTATTGGAGAAGTGTACTTTATGTAGCTCAGCCATCATTTCTCATGGTATTGTATGTTCATACCTTGGTAATCTGTTCAGCACTGTACTTGTTTTCACAGTGATGCACTGAATGTCTGTCCTTGGCCTTTGTAATGCTTAAGACATTGTGATGCTTAAGACAAGTTCAGACTATGCCTATGCCGTCAACCTATTGATTACTTGCTCTGCTGAGATTGTCATTGTTTTGTTTCATCCATCTGCACTGTGGTTGCATGGTTGCACTTCTTTCGTTTGTGAGTCTGTCTTTGATATCCAATGGGATGATCTTGTGATAGTTTTGCTGTTTGCTGAAACTTTACACCACCACTTCCACCTCATATTTCTTTTGTTTGGGTCTTGCCAAGGATTAAAGATCCAGTGAGTAAACATTACAGCATATTAAAATGTTTAATTTTAACTTCTTGGATAGTTTTTCTTATTTTTCTTATTGATGCTCTTCCCTAGACTGCTGTTTTATGCATATAATTATCAGGCTTTCAGATTATAATCTCCTTAAATTATGCAGTTTGGGATCACCGATTATTCAAAATATTCTGCTCACAAAACTGTAAAATGTGGAAACTTGTTAATATAATGTAATAATATATAAAACATTAAATACACTTGAAATATGAATGTTTAATTTTGGGGCATATTTTCATCTTATTCTTTTAACAACTGTATTTCTTTCTTTAGCTGCTTCCTTTTTCTTGGTATATGAATATGTTAAATCCTTGTTGGGTGGAGATGCATCTTCATACCTCTTCCCAGTCAGGCACCTGATTGCAGCCTCCGTTGGAGAAACAGTAAGTAGCAAGCTTTGTCTTACCATAGCTGAATTCCAATGTTTTCATGTGAGGGATTTGGTGTCGCAATCAGGAAGTATAAATTTGCAAGTACATAATTATAAAATAGTGGGCAAATATTAAGTATCAGTTTCAAAAGTCTGTACTATATAAAACCCAACCAGCAAGTGACATCACTCATGAATATTGTTTTTTTTTTAAGTTAATAAAAATGTTATCGAATATTATAATGGAATATGTAAGAAGAGAAACCTCCGGGAGCAATGATCCATCTTTATGTGGTAGTTCGCATCCTGGAGGTCTGTAGAGCACATCCAGTTGTCCGTCCCTAGGAAGGGGAGAATGGACTATACCGTGACCATCTGGAATTTTTGAGGTTTGATAAATTTGTTCAATAGGCTGAGATCCAGGATTGTTCTCCAGTCCCCTGTCTTTTTTGGCACTAAAAAAACCTTGAGTAAAACCCGGATCCTATCTGGTCTGGTGGGACTGGTTGAATGACACACTGTTTTTTTTAGCAGCTTTTCTATTTCTAAGGCTGCTAATTCCCTCTGATTTGGTGGTACATTGGGGATTCGTTCGAAGGGTCTGGGAGTTAAATTGAATGGTATTTGGTAGCCTTTGGATATTACTTTCTGCACCCAAACTTCGGTAGTAATAAGTTGCCAGGCTGGTAGGTGCAGAGAAAAATGACCCCCAACTGCTTCCAGAGGAAAGCAATCGGGCCGCTGCTCAGGAGCGCTGGTAGGGTCTGCTGGAGAAAGAATCTCTAGCACCCTGGTTATGCAGACCCCCCTCTACCCCGAAAGGGGCATCTTCCAGATGAGTTGTCCCCTCTGCCCCGGGGGGATTGCTCACCACGAGAGTCACAAAACGATCCTTGGGATTTCTTGAACCACATTTTTCCTCCCTTCTGGTCCCTGGAGTAAGACCTCTGGGGGTTGGAAAAGCGTATGCCCGCAGCAGACGAGGTCTTTCCATCTTTCTCACTTAGTGCAAGTGTGTCTCGTACTTTGGGTCCAGAAAGTGCAGATTTGTCTACAGGTTCATTGACGAAGGAAGATTTAAAGGGGTCTGCGAAGTCACACAACCGCATCCAAGCATTACGTTTCATGACAATGCCTGATGCAGCAGCTCGAGCTGCTCCCTCGGTGGTGTGAGATATCAAATGCATCGAGGAGTTAAAGATGGATTCAAGGGAAGCTAGCTGCGAGGCAACAGTGCCACACACCTCATCAGGCAATACCCCCACCAAAGAGGAAGACCTTTCAGAAATTAGGTCTCTTTGGAGGTGAGTGAAGTATACCAGATAGTTCAGCGACCAAATGGTGAAGGTCGCTGAAGCATAGGTCCGCTTCCCTAGTCTGTCCATGGTCCAAGACTCCCTGTTTGGAGGATGGACAGTGGAACTATCTTCTGCCAGTTCCCTCTTAGTGGCCGCCGCCACGACCATGGAATCAACTGTCAACTGCTTGAACCAGTGGGGCTGGTCTTCAGGTGTAGATAAAATTTTGTCTGTCCTCCGGTGGACAGGTTCTACATTGTCCAGGGCCTTCCAGGCACGCTGCACAATGAGCTTAACAAGGTCATCTGCAGGTGGGGTCACCCAGGAAGTAGATGGCTGGGCACAGAAGGCCTGCAAGAACACAGATTCCTCAGAAGAAGGGTTAGAGGACTTCCAGTCTCCCTGCTGCTTGAGGATTTCAAGAATGTTTCCGAATGAGACGTCATCTGGGGGAGACCATGGGGACCCTTCCCCCTCATCACAGTTGGTGTCTTCAGTGATAGATTCCTCCAGGGAATCAAGGTGCTTCCTCCTGCACTGTTTCTTCCGGGGTGGCTCCCCAGTGGGATCTTCTGAGGAGGACTCTGGAGAAGGGGCTCCCTTCAAAGGGGGGGGGGTCTTGTGTCTCCTGTGCCCAGGATCCCGAAATAGGGGGTCGGGACAGCTGCATGCTGGGGGGGGTTCTGATGCTGATGTTATTAGTGTTGACTGTGAGCCTGCAGAGGCAAGGATCCTCTCCATTACCTGGAAAGCTGACCTGCTCGAGGCGGAATGGAAGCCTTGAACCAAGAAAGACACCCTCAGAACCGGGGTCATACCCCACCCTGAGGAGCCTACGTCCAGGTGAGGTGCCCCAAGAGGACTGGAAGCCATCAGAGCTGTGGACATAGATGGCGCCAGTGAGAAAATTGGTGCCGGGCTAGGTACCAAGGTACGGACGGTCCAAGCACTGCTCCGAGAGAGCATCAGCTCCACCGGAGCCAATGCAGCAAGGGTGGTCAGTGCCAATTGGGGAAAAACTGCTGTCGGAGCCGAGACAGTATGCACCGGGGTGGACATCGGTACTGAGATCTCCGGGACCTGGGTAGAGGCTGGAGGAGGATAAACAGGGGGAGATGTAGTAAAAGATTCCGAGCCAAGAGGGACGGAAGGTCTAGCTGGAATGGGCAATCCCCTAGCTGAAAGAAGCTGATCCACAAACTGCACTAAGTCTAATTCAGAAAAACTCCTGGTGGATCTAAAGGAGGCTGCTGAAGGAGAATCGGGTCTTTAGGGGCTAAACCTCTGCCCCAAAAAAGGGTCGTTAGTTGGAGAGTATCTTGTCCTTGGCAGATATTTGACTTTAGGAGCCGATAGAGGCGAAGAAACTATCGGCACCATAGCCAGAGATGGTGCCAAATCAGGTACAGTTATAGGAGCCAATGTCTGATCCAAGGATGGCACCGAAGTCAGTGGTGCCGAGGCTGGAACCAAAATAGGGGTGAATATCATAGGTGGCACCGAGGGAGAAGATATAAAGCCTGATGCCGAAGAGGTCTGCACCGAGGGCGCCGGAGAAGCACGGAGCCGACTCGGTTCCATAACTGACAGAGATGCATGAACCGAGTGACTCCATTTTTCCGTATGTTTTTTGGTCTTTGGCGGGGGATGAGACCTCTGACCCAGATAGAGCCTCCGAAAAGGGTGTCTTAATTAAACCTTTTGAAATAAGCATATTTTTACATTCTGCTAGTGTACGATTACTAAAACTAGCACAAATGTCACAGTCAGCTTTAATATGGTCCAAGCCCAAACAGTAGACAAAATGAGCGTGTCCGTCTGAGTTGGGCATCTTACGCCCACACTTGTCACACAGTTTAAATCCCAAATTAGCTTTGTCTGACATAGTAAGGCAACAAGGCTATCCTAATAGAAGAAACAAAGCAAGGGAGAGAAAAAAGTGAGAGAATACCAACGATGGTATTAAAAAATACCATAAGTGGTAAAGAAGGGCCTACCAAAGGCAGGAGAGAGGGACAGTACCAACAATGGTAGAAATGTAATTGCCAAGATAAAGGGTAGGGAATAGAAGTAGGTTCTAGACGACAGTGAGAAAAGGCTAAATCGATTAAAAAAATAAGAAATTTTGAGGAGAAACTATATTAAAAATCACAATTTTCCACTTAGCTTTGAGAGAGATGGCTAGCACATCTGACGAAGAACGAGGCAAACGAGATCTGGAGTAACTAGGAGAGGGGCATTGTGGGTAGGGCTTAGCTGAGCGTTTTTGGCTGGCGCAAGCTTGGAAATGGCCGTATCTGTTCCGAGGACAGAACCGAAGTCTTAATTGTAATGAATAAACAAAGATTTACAACATCAGATTATATTTTTAATGTAGATTCAAGTAATTGTCTCTTTTTAAATTGACTTGATCTAAGAACAATATCCATGTAGATGGTCGCAAACATGAAAATATAAACATTAAAAACATCAATGGATTCATTTTTGAAAAATAAAATATAAAAAACAAGTAACTATTTCCACGAACAGCTGTTAATGTAGCTCAAGTGTTTATAAATATGTGTTTCCAGTGTAATCTCTGTCACCAAGATTTATTTATTTGATGATCTGATGTCTTTACTGTGTGTTCCTCAGTGTATGGGTCTTTGGATCTGAGTCATATGTGACTTTGGCCACTTTTAAGCTTTGGTTCTGGTGCTCAGGCTGCTACCCTTACACATAATTCCCTTTGCTGACCCACCTACCTCAGATTTTGTTTGCTGACTCAAGTGTAGGACAGATCTACCTACCTTGGATCTCATTTGCCGATACAAGTCTAGGACAGATCTGTTGGTGCTCAGCAGGGGATAAGTGAATTCTGATCTATAAACCTTTAAATAACTTTTACATAACTTAATTATTACCTTTATCCTTTTCTTTGCCTCCTTCCTAAGCTCTTCAATTGTTCTTTGCTTTAGGCGTTGAGCCTTTCCTGTTACTTAATGTTAAAAAAAAAATGTTTTCATTGTTGGTATAGTTATTATAGCTTTTACTGTAGCTCACAATTGTTTCTATCCATTTTTTTGTACCTGGTTTCTCTTTTTTTCCTGTCAGACAGGCCATCAGAGTTTAAGAAGTATGTGGCTTGTGCCCACAAATTACCAAATTCTGATGTATACAATAAATGCGTATATTGACTAGGTTCCACACATTTGGAACCTCTTACTGCATTTGCGAAGCCTTTATGCATTACGCCATTGTAGAGCAATGAAATAAGCTAATTCTGAAAGGGCTTTTCCCAGCCCCTGCAGTAGAGAATGCCCCTTCACTTTCTGCACAAACTTCCTCTTCTCTGTTAAAGAAACCATCTGAAAAGCCTAAGGTAAAAGACAAAGAAAAAGATGTAAAACCATAAGGAAGAGATCTTCAGACCATACATAGTCTTCGGATCTCATTTCTAAAATTGTAAAACCTTCAGGGCCAGTGCTTTTCTCAGATCCTATACTCATTAGATTTAACACACATTCAAGGTTTTCAGTGGAGACGGTTTTTACTATGCTGTGTTCACCGATATCATATGAAAAGTGGTACGATCATTCCAGATCCCCCTCTGCTGCTTCATCCTAGAAAGAAGAGTCATGTCACAGTGAATGAAAATATTTTTTGGGTAAATACATACATGAAAAAATGTTCTGTTGTAAAAAATGGAAATGTGTAGAGTATGAGCCTATTTTTGGGCACACGTATGTTCAGACAGGATGGTACGCACTTGTCAAGATCAATGAAGAGAATTTTTGCAGCAGATATTTTGCAATATTTGTTATACAAACACAGGTTAGGGTTTTTGCCAGGTCAAAAATGTAACAGTTCACAGATACCAACATTAGATGCATCGCTGATGGTTGTTAATGCTAGGGTATTAATAATGAAGTTTTTTTTTTTTTATTGAAAAATTTGCTTTGTTCCCCCAAAATTTATGTTATTATTATTATTTATGAAACATGATTAAAAAAACAGTGACTGGAAACCAGTTGTGTCAGGGTTTAAATGTTTTACTGTAACAGACATTGTAACAAAAAAATCATGTAGAGGTGTTGATAGGGATTAAAAATAGTTATGAGACCTGTAATTATTGTATATTCAGTGGTAACAGATTGGGTAAGTATGACAATAAAGACAACCCTGGAACATACAACAGTTGTTGGCGTGTATAGATCACCAAAGTCAAGTGCTGATGACCTAGAGGAATTCACACATTTCTTGCATGAAACACAAAAAGGAAGAATAATAGTGGCTGAGGACTTAAATTTACCAGAAACAAACTGTAATAATATTGATTCAACAACATTATTAAGGAAATTATTCACAACGTATGTTCAGGAACAACAATAGCTTCAGATTGTGAAAAAAAAAACAGGGAGTAGAACATACTAGGCATGGTTTCTTTTCCTAAAGATATTACTGTTACGTAATGACAAGTTTAACCACCATTGATATGCAGTGATCATGGGGTTATAAAGGTTAATTTTTTGCTACATGATTCTTCCAGACTGAAAGCTTAACCAATGCATAGAAGATTAATTACAGATTATATGAAAGAAAAACAGTCACTGTTATAAACCTATTGGGGTGATGTGTTCAGTGGGAAAATTGCAGAAGGAATGGGGAAAGTTTTGAAAGAGAAATTGTCGAGTACAAAAAAAAAAAAAATAATAAAACACGTTTAATGTAAGGATCTAGGCACACAACTTCAAGAGGGTGCATTTCCATAAGACCAAGAAGCCTTATTAAGGTGAGAGACCAAACATATAAGAAATGGAAAAGAGGTCAAAATACAACTTTGAAAACTGAAATAAACAAGCTGGACAAACAAATTAAGCATAGTGTGAGACAAGATCAAGAACAATTTGAAGAAAATGTATATAAAGATACTGAGCGTAATAGGAAAACATTTTATAGATATATAAGCTGTAGAAGGAGTAAAGACATACAGATTGATATACTGTGTGCAGATTCTAAAATTTATTCTCAGACACAACAGATTATAGATATATTTACAAAGTGTTATGCAAACAGTTTTGGCTGCACAAAGGGGGTGATAAGTTGTCCTTGTGACATCCATTTAACCTCAGATACTGAAATCAAATTAGATTATATTGAAAAAGAACTATGCAAACTGGATCCAAACAAAGCACAGGGAGGAGGCAGAATTAGTAATAATGAACTGAGAACACTTCATCAAGAACTTACAGTACCATTATATCTGTTATTTACTAGGTCGTGTAAATATGTGGGTATTCCTCAAGATTGGAGACATGCCCTTATTAAACCTGTGTTTAAGGTAAAGGGTAGTAGGACAAACCCACAGTCCTACAGACCCTTAAGTCTACTTTCATGTTGTTGAAAAATAATGGAGAAGATAATACTGGATAAGATGTTGTCAGAAATGGAAAGGTTGCAAACATGCATATGTTGAAAACACATCTATTACCACCTGTAACATGATGTTCTATAAAAATATAATGACCACTATGAATGAAAAACTGTGCTGCGATGTAATTTATAGACGTAACTTCAAGATTCGATAGGTCATACATAAAACACTGATCAATAAATTAGGACAACTAGGTATTGATGTACTCTTGATAAGATGGATAGCTGCATGGTTTACAAATAGGACATGGCAAGTATCATGCAGCAGTTGGACAGGTGAAATTTTAGATACAGTCAGGTTGTGTTCCACAGGGCACTATCCTAGGCCCATGCTTATTTAGACATTATCTTTCAGATCTATCTTTTCATCTGAGGTGTTCTACAGTCTGTATGCATATGACTCTTAACTGGGTAAACTGATTACAAGCGTTTGCTGTTAAGGCATGTCTGCAGAAGAACTTGACTCGTGACCATTTGGGCACAGGAGAGTAATACACTGATTAAGTACATCAAAAGCTAAGTATATGAGATTTGGGAGACATAAAAGTGAATATTTAATACAGAACACAGTGACTTGAAACTGTAGATTCATTTAAGGACCTTGGGTATATGGGTTGATCAGCTTTAGTTTTTCTAATCGTGTTGACCAATTGGTTAATGATAGTCATAGAACTATAGGTTGTATAAAAAATGTATAAAGTCTAAGAAATCAGAAATGATGAAGTCCTTGGTTGTTAGTTACATTAGACCTAAACTTGAGTATGGAATAACAATATGGAAACCTTATAAGAAAACAAGCATGAGTAAACTGGAAAGAGTACAGTGGAAATATACCAAGGGTATACATGGAAATATACCAAGGGTATCCATGGATGTGAACATTTAATTTATTATGAAAGACTAAAATATCTGAACTCATACAGCGTCTTGTATAGATATTTAAAAGGAGTCCTTACCCAGGTATATCGGACATTTAGAGACAACTACCTCTGTGAACATATGATGTTATCAAAAAGTAGTAGAGAATCATCAGACAACCTATGTAGAATATTCTGTAGGAATAAGAAGTGTACTGTTGATTCTCTGAGAGGGCAGCTGATGTATGAAGTAGATTACCAAATTACATTAAAGCAAGCACTAGTTTAGATATTTTTAAGAACAGCATGGATGCTGTTGTTATGGGAACAACTGCAGGCTAGAAGGGCATTAATGCCCATGCTTGAAATATTTGTATGTGTGTATCCTTCCAGTCAGACAGATCTACCAGAACCTTATCAAAGCAGACATGGACAACATGATGAGATTTCTTTGGACCCAGATCCCGTTGGGGGTCCTCCCGGTTCCATACACTGCCGGAGCCAAGGGAGTTGTTTCTTCCTCCATTCAGTAGTTGCTGCTTCTCTGATCCAACCTCTTGGATCAGAGCCCTTGGATCAGACTTCAGACCGGAAGTAAGTCTGTGTCAGAGCCTAGGTTTTTTCCCTCCTCAACACAGATTAGTTCTTTAATCCATTTGGCTCTGATCGCTTTGGACCCGTCTGAGTCTTGGAGCCAAATGGTCTGCTTGACCCCAACAGGGTAGGTTTAGAACCGAGGTCTTTGGAACCGTTCTTCCCTCTCAGATCTTCAGCATTAGACATTTCCACTCCAGTGCCAGCCTTGGATCCAAGCAGCGTGGTATCCTGAGTTAAGCCTCTTTTTGGATGCTTTGGTTGCTAAGGCTTGGTGCTCTCCAGACCTGTATCTCACTCGGCTTTCAAAGCTTTCAAGAGAGTACTCGTTCATTCCAGAGAATAGACTGCCTCCTCAAGTTTGGATCCATCCCATCTCCAAAGGATTTCACATTGTGCAGAACCTACTCTTCTTGACCTATTAGGACAGCCAGTAACCAAAATGCTTGCAGCAGGTCCTTTGGAAAAGACCACCTCAGCCTCTGAGTCCTCTCTAGAGCATCCTAGTGAGAAGGTGCACAGGAAGCGTATGTGCAAAAGGAGGGCATCTGGATTCCCCTCAGGAGTCTGTCACCACTGATACAGACTTAGCTGAAGGAGAAGGTTTCATCAGATCCCCTACCCCCTTAAGGATGTTTCGTTCTAAGAGATCATTGAAATGCTTAAACAGAAAGGGGGATGGTCCTTCCAACCATTTTCTCCAGAAAAGTACGTTTTTAGTGAAGCTTTTGGTTCTGGCCTATCTGCACCTTGGGTAGTTCCACCTACAGATGAGATGATAGACATTATTCTAAACATGAGTGGAAGGGGATGGACACAACTGAACTCATCCCTAAGAAACCAGATATGTTTTTCATGTCTCCCAAATATCATCCTGATTAGAGCAAGGGCCCAGCCATGGATTCCATGACAGTAACTGCAGCCACCAAAAAAGAACTAGGAGAAGAAAGTTCCTCTGTCCATCCACCAAACAGGGAGTGTCATGCATTTGATAGATTTGGGTAGCAAGTCTATGCCTCATCTACCTTCTCTGTGAGGGCATTGCATTATTTAGTACATGTCACATGTTTACAGAGAGTTTGACACTGGGAGATCTCCAGATCTCTCTCCCAGGGACTTTGCCTTCAGATCAAAGTCCATTAATGCATAGCTAGCTGCTGTCCAGTCCGGGTCTAATGTCTCTATACGTTTTATCTCTAATGCCACGGTGCCAATGGTGTATCTAGAGCAGCAGACACAGGCATATCCATCAGGAAACATGCCTGAATGAGGGTCTGTGACTTCTGTGGAACATTTAATTATGATCTTTGTGAATGCCCCTTATGACGGATCAACACGCTTTGGTCCTAGAGTGAAGGATACAATATCTAGAAATGAAAAAAAATATAAATCCCTTTCTGCTGTAGAGATCAACTTTTCTACTCCTCAAAGGACGTTTTCCAGGAATAAAAAAGGAGGCAAATAAATTTGTTTCTGCAAATCCCTGGAATTATCACCTGACACTTCTGAAGATAGAGCCCCCTGCAACAGAGAAAGAAGCTCTTATAATGGATATTACTCTATGGGCAGAGGGGTTCTGCAGAATCAAGGCTTCAGAGGTCCTTTTTCTGATAAGCCTTTTCAGTGCTCTTGAACAGTTGCCCAACTGTTGCACTTTGGAGGCAGTTTGGGGGTTGCTTATCTGTGCATCCAATAACCTGGACCTCCATCACTCAGGGTAAATGTGTGCAGAAGATCACAACCAGAGGCTACTTCCACACTCCCCTTTTAGACCAAAAATGAATTCCTGATGTTCCACCATCTCAAGTGAATTGGATTCTTCAGAAATAAAGAAAGTTCAAAACAATCAAGTCATCCAAGAGGTCCTATCAAACCAAAGATGATCTGAAATTTACTCAAGATTCTTTGTAGCGCCAAAGAAAAATTTGGACCTAAGTTACTTAAATTTGTAAGAAATGTACAAAATTCCCAAAATCATGATGCTGTCTATCTTTCCTCCTCTGAAGGAGAATGACTGGATGTGCTTGATAGATCTTCAGGATGCGTACTACCATGTAAAGATGAACAGACACTCTAGGAAGTTTATTTGCTTCCAGCTGGGAGTCAGTCATTTTTCATGTCAGATCTCAGCTCTTCTGTCTCACCAAGGCCTCCCCCCACCCCTGGGCGTTCACCAAAGGTTTGGCAGTAATAGCAGCTCATCTTCAACTGCAAGGTTCCTGGGAGTTACGTTATTTGGGTGATAGACTCTTCACTGCCCCTATCAGGGATCTACTCATCCAAACTAGGGACCTCTTGCTCCATGTTCAGACCTAGGCATTACAGTGAATCTAACAAAGTCCAAATTTCACCTAACTCAGTCTTTAGAGTTCGTAGGAGCTCAGGTGAACACACAGCTCCAAATTGCAAAACTTCCCCAAACAAGGATTACATCCATTCATGATTGAGCCTTAGCTGTCTTGTTCTGTCAGAAGCCACCAGAAAATATGATTCTCTGTCTTCTAGGCTCCATGGTATCTTCAGTCACCCTGATTTTCCTGGCCAGGTACTGTATGCAAGTTCTACAGTGGACTCTTGCAGTCCAGTGGTCAATAAGACAGTAACCCCGGTCTTCCCAAGTGTCTTTAACAAAGATTTACAAAACACATTTCCAGTCGTGGTTGGAGTAACCACATGTTCCATAAGGATGTTCCTTCAGTCTTCCCTCTCTCCAAGCCACAGTGACCACAGATGCTTTACACTTGAGGTAGGGACATTACCTGGGGAAAGACAGTTCAAGGTAGGTGATCACAATCAGAGACCAACCTATACATCAGTATGCTGGAGGTGAAAGGGGTCCTCCTAGCATTGTATGCCTTTCTATGCTCTCTACCCTCAAGTGTGATCGTTGTCCAGGCAACATGGCAGTTGTCTGGTACATCAGTAAATAGGGAAGAACCAGATCTTATCTGTTATGTCAAGAGGCCATGAGTGCATTGCAGTGGGCGATATCTTCTGACTGCTTTCTAATAGTAAAGCATATTCGGGGGAAATCCAGTGTGTTAGCAGACAGGTTGACCAGGTCTGTCCTTCTCACTCACGGGTGGTCTCTCAATCCAGTAGTTATGGCGCAGATATATCAGCCATTGGGGCCAACCTTGCTGCGATCTCTTTGCATCTCCCCACAATGCCAAGTGCAGCAAATTTTTTGTTCTGTTTCCTCAAGAGGAGTCTCTGTGGGATGTTCTGACCCACAGTTGGCCCCAGGACTTCTTTATGCCTTCCATCACATTCCTTTGATTCCAAAGTTCTTACAGAAAGCAATGGCAAAGAAGATTTATAGCTCTTCTCATAGAAACCTAGTGGCCTCTACAAGTATGTTTTCCCTTCCTCTGGCCTCATCGTGTACACCCTTCCTGGGTGCTGTGCTCTAATCTAGATCTATTCTCCTGCCCATCAGAGTAGCCTCATTCAGACGTTCATTGTGTTAAGCTGACTGCATGGTTTATTCAATTCCAGTAATGGTGAGACAGTCCAGGTTTTCATCCTCAGTCATTCATATCCTGACTTCTTTCCAGAAGCCTTCTTCACATAAGATTTACAAAAGCAAATGAAGAAGGTTCTCCATCTGAGCAGTTGGGGAACAATCCTGATCGTTATTTCAGCTCCTCTTCCAGCAACCTTTGAATTCTTGATTCACCATTTTTAGAATGGAGCCAGCTATTCCCCTATCAGAAAGAAAATGGAAATCAAAATCTAAACCAACTACACTGGAAGTAGTGAATATAGTAACAGGGATAAAACAACTGGAACTGAGATCTTAGAAAAGGGAAGGAGCAAACTACGTAGGAAAAAGTGGGAATTGTGGGAACAATACATACAAGGGAGGAAAGAGATCTAAAAGGTGGCAGGACTTAAATGAGCTATGTAATGTTTGAGTCAGAAAGATTGGGTAGATTATAAGTGATGTATAATATTTGCAACTGGGAGTGTCAGCATGGTTTGTGATATAAAATGCTTGCAGCTAGGCTTGTGTCAGTGTAGTTTGTTTTCATTTATGTACATGTATGATTGTCTGTGTAGTAAGTGATGGTTTAATAAATATGTTTCTTGTTTAAAAAGGCAGGAATTGAATAATTTATGTAATATTGCTTAGGTTATATGATATATAGAAATATATGTGAAGTATAATGTTTATTATGTTAATATAGTTTGATTGCTTTTATATGAATGTAAATTTCCCTATGTCACAAGTGATGAATGTAAATTTCCTTATGTCACAAGTGATTATTTTTTCAAACACCTTTATTGAATTAAGTACAATTAGCAACCATATGTCTTCTTTTGCCATTGGTTTGAATCACATGCCCATTGCATCCTTAAAACTATCTAAAACCTTTCTTAGAGGAACTTTTGTTATGTCTCCTCCTCAGAGATCCAGTTCCTCCCAGAAATGTTACCATTTTACTGCAAGGCCTAACTAGCCCTCAATTTGAACCTGCTGCCAAAGGTGATTTAAATGTTTTATCTTGTAAAACTCTGTTCTTAGTTGCTGCTACTTATACTAGGGGAATTTCTGAGCTCCGTGCCTTATCTGCAAAACCTCCATACACAGTCCACAAAAACAGAGCGTGTTTGAAAACTTACACTTCTTTTCTTCCAAAGGTGCCTTCTGAATCTTCCATCAACCAGTCTATAAATCGCTCTGTATTTTTCTCAAAATGTTCAAAGGTGAATACAGATTACACATACTAGATGTTCACTGGCAGTTACGATTCTATTTCCACTGAATAAAAGCCTTCAGGAACCTGATTAGTTATTTGTTTCTTACTTTCCAGTCAATATGGCAAAGGAGGTATCCAAAGTTACTCTCTCATTGATTGCATGCATGTATAACTTATGTTTACAAAGAAAGGGGTTTATCATTGCCTACACCCTCAAAATCTCATTCTACTTAATCTGTACCTTCATTGACAGCCTTTTTTTCCCTAGAATACCTCTTGATGACAACTGCATGTCTGTTGCCTGGTCCAAAGTCCATACCTTTACCTCGCATTATAAATTGGACATGCAGTCCAGATCCGGATCTTTTTTTTGTTCAGCTGTGCTCAGGAATATCCTTCCATAAGACCACCCAGGGGTTACAGTAGCTGGGGACTCTGTCCCATTTGTTAAGGAATGGGCAGAAAAGATAACATCAGATGCAGAAGCTATGTACTTAACATAACAATAGAGCTTTTTGACTGTTTTCATCCTTTCTGAACTTCCCACCCTCCTCCTCCCTTCCATGTATTTTATGGTAATTAGCTTTTTAACTTCTGGACTGCTCTGGCTGAGTTAGCCTTGGTTCCTAGAGGTTACTTATCAAGGCCAAGTGTTTCAGCTGTTTCTTATTTCTGTCTTAGGTACTGTATACTTGCCTATTTTCTTGTGGACAAACTCGATCTGAGGTAGCTGGGTCAAATCAGGGAATTATATATAAGGGAAGGATCCTGAGCACTGTATCCAAAGCTTGAAAGTGCCTGAAGTCGAATCCGACTCCCCATATATTGAAGAAGGAGAGAAACAGACAACGTGGATCTTTCATTATGGGGAGTGCATAACCTTCATTTCTAACAAAAGAGTAAAACTATCATGAAGTGTCTGTACAAAAATTAAACATACAAAATTAATAACATATGGTTTCAAAGCATATATAAGGTGCAAAGAGAATACTGTGTGTTTGTAGAGGCCAACAAATTGCATTTAAGACCTTGTCCCAGCAAACATGACATTTTTAGTTTAAGATGTACATTTACAGGGATTAATGTATATATAAGCTATGCTTTTAAAAGATAACCAAGAATTAAGTTATCCAGTGTTTTCTTTTTTTGTCTGGTTTCAACCTATGAACTTTTTGGATCTGACTCTGATCCAAGGCTGGCCATTCCAAATGACTTCAACCTTGGAGCTCCGCTTCTTCTGCCCCTAATCCTTTGATCTCTTCTACCTACCTCAGATTTCATTTACTGTCTTCAAGGACTGCAGCATGATTGCAAGCTCAGTTGGTGGATCACCTATATCCTTTTTGTGTTTTTGTATCTGGTGTGATTTCTACTCATTATGTTTGTTTTTCCTTCCTCTACCCTTTGTTGGCTTTTAGGGATAGTTTAGTTAAGGTTAGGTTTAATCTATAGGTGGTGTTTTTTTGTGTGGTGGTATTTCTCAGTCTGTAGTATTCCCACCTATTTGTTCGTCTATTTATAAAAAGGCTATTTCTTTGCATTAATTTGTAGCATGTGGCAGGTTAGGTAGTTAGGGTTAGGTGTGTAATTTGTTTAGGTGAGCCTTTTTATCTTTATGTCTGCTTTTAAGGGGTGTGTTTCTCCTTCACCATGGAGAAGTAGAAGGGATTCAAAAAAATGTGTTGCATGCGGCCACAAATTGCCATCGCAGGATGTGTACGATTGGTGTGTTTACTGTTTCAGCACCTTGCAGTTGGATGATGAGTGCTGTATTTGTGCTGGCTTCAGTACCTGGGCTCTGAATGAGCACTGGGCCAAGTTGGTTTTAAAGGGCTTGTTGCCCTCAAGAGGTCCTGCAGGTCCCACTGCTACTCTTTGAAGAAGCCTGACAAGGCTAAGAGGAGTCTGTGTATGGAGAGTTCTAAGGATCCTAAGGTGCAGGATAAGGACAAGAGGGGCCATAAATGAGCATCATCCCCTCATTCTAATCAGGCAGAAATGATGATCCATCAGTTTTTGGGTCCAACTGCTGCTTCACTGCTAGGGTCAGTTACTTGCTCTCGGATCTGATGTCCCATGGTGCTGACCTCTGGGAAATCTGTCTCCTCAGCATTGAGTGTTCCCAGACCCTTCTTAGTTAAGAGAGGGAGTTCAGATACTGTCCATTCCCCCTTTTTCTCCTGTTACTTCTAGGCAGTTTTTGCCAGGGTACTTAATCTCTCCACCTTGAATCTGGGACTATCTAGTTCAGATTTAATTGTCAGATCCAGCTGCTGGCCATCGGGCTTCCTAGCACTCATCAGTAGCCTTGTCAGCTTAGTCTGACCACTCAGTCAGGAGTATTAGACCTGCAGATTTGGAGCAACTGATGCTGTCCTTCCTGCAGGCCCAGATTCAGCTAAGACATATTCCCACCACCTCAGTTCCAATACCTGAGGGTTTGGCTACTTCAGGTGTTTTTTCTCCCTCATGCCCTTTGGCTCCAGGGCATGCAGATTTGATTGTCTAGCCTCCACCCAAGTTGAGTCATATGGCTTGGTCGCTTCAGGCTCCAACCCCTACCTTGACTTTCTCGACTCAGAGTCAAGGATTCGGGCTGGAGTTCCTGGGTCAGGATCGACAGAGTTTGAGTCTTCCCTCCTCCTCAGGCCACAGCACTTGATAGTTCAGCTGTGGTTTCAGCGTTGGGGCAGGTCAGGTCGGTTCTTAAGTCAGGCGGCACTGTGGTTTCTTCTGATCCCAGGGGTGCCGGCTCTGGGCAGTTAGTGTTGGCCTCTGCCTTTAACTTCATGGAAAGGTTTTGCTTCAGACCAGAAATGGAGTGATTGGCAACAATTGGTTATCCTCCCCTGTCTTTGTCAGGACCTGCAGACATGCATCTAGAAGCTCTGGGACAGACCATGCTTCCAGGTTTATAAACCACCCTGCATCCAGGACCCCCTGCAGCTTCTGCTTCTCTCCCAGATTCTGAGTTTGGGGGAGACATGGTAAAAGTTTGGTGCAAGAGGAAGTACCTGGATTCCACAGAGGAATCTCTCACTGAGGATACTGACATTGAAGAAAGGAGATGGTTCCCCAAAGTCCCTCCATGAGGGCACCTCATTTGGAGATCTTATGGAGCTTCTTCAACACTCCAGGAGATGGACTGCTGAGGAATCCGTATTTTTGGAGGCCTTTGGTGTTGGACCCATCCACATCCTGGGTGGTTTCCCCTCCGGATGCTCTTATTGACATGGTGTCCTGGAGAGCTTGGAAGTAACCAGATATAGTGGAACCCATCACTAGGAAACTGGATAAGATCTTGGCTCTCCCTAAGGACTGGCAGCATTAGAGTAAGGGTCCCACTGTTGATGCAGTCATGGTGGAGGCATCCACCAAAAAGGACATTTCAGAGGAAAGTTCTTTAGTCCATCCCCCAAACAGGGATTCTAGGGCACTGGACCTCTTAGGGAAGTCCACCTTGCATTAGCAGCTTTCATGCGGAGAGAGTTAAATTATTTGGCTCATTTGATAAGACTTCAGTATGATATTATCTCTGAAGTGTCAAAGGTAGTCAAGACACAGCAGGCGCCAGAGACCCATAAGAATCTGGAGATGCAGCTGTCAGCTTTGATATCTATTTCCAGCTTGCCTATGTGCCTGCTCTTCAAAGCAGCTAACAGCACATCTTGAGCTGTATCTACTGACATTGCCATGAATTCTCATATTTGGATGAGATTATGTAATTTTGCAGACTACTTTAAGGCATCCTTAGTGTTCGCCCCTTTTGATGCTTCCTTTCATTTTGGACCAAAGGTTAAGGATACATTAACCAGGAACTGACAGGATGGCAAAGACACTGCCTGATGTCGGAGTGCTCTTTAGCACCCCTTTCGTCATTCTCTAGGAATGAGAAGGTGGTCAAGCATGTCTTTTTCAGAAAGTGCAACAATCTTTTCAGAATGTCTCTGGAGGTGGTGCTTCTCATAGCAGGGAGGGGCAACTAGAATAGATACTGCCCACATGGCAGAGGTGGCCTGCAGAACCTGGGCTTTCACATAGCTTTTTCCCAGGAGGGGGCCCTTTCAGTGTACCTGAAGGGTTACCCGACTGTCCTACTTTGGAGGTAGTCAGGGTAGTCACTTGGCTGTCTACCAAAAAGCTTTATAGGCCATCACCTCAGACGCATGGGTGTTGAGAGTCATATAAAGAGGCTATACAATTCCATTTTTATTTCTGCTGAGAGAAAATACCAAGTCCCTCCCAAGCATATCACTGCATCAGAGAAGAGAAGCAGCAGGTGAGATTCAAAAGCTGTTGACAAATCAAATCATCCAAAAGGTTACACCAGACCAACAAGGATCCGAAGTCTATCCATATTCTTTTTGTCCCAGAGGAACAATTTTGGATCTAAGTAAAATGAACCATTATGTAAAGCAAACAAAGTTCTGGATGGTCAGGGTGCATTCCATTCTATCTCTTTTGAGGAATGATTGCTGGCTGTGCTTATCATTCTTATGGATGCCTACCATCATATAAAGATCGCTAGGTAGTCCAGAAGATGTATGCAGTTTTGACTATGAGCTAATCATTATCAGTTCAGAGTGCTGCCCATTGGTCTTACACTGTCCCTGTGTGTTTACCAATTGCATGGCAGTTGTAGCAGCTTGGCTTAGGCTAGAGGGGTTTCAGGACTTTCCATATATGGACAATTGGCTCTTTACTGTCTCCACAAGAGAGTCATTGGTCAAGGCTGAGGACTCTCTACTCCAAGTGTGCTTGGCCCTAGGAATCACTGTGACCTACAAAACTATGAGAAATCCATTCTACAGTCAGTTCAGTGTTTTGGAGTTCATAGGATGCCATTTAGATGTGGTGTCTCAGACAACTAGACTTCCAGTACACAGGGTGAGCTCCCTTCATGCAGAGGAAATTCATCTGCTTTGCTTCCACAAACCTTCAGCACCCCATGGTCCGGTGGCTGTTGGGTCACATGGAGCATCGATTTGCCAGGTGCCTCTGGTGAGGTACCACATGACAGTACTGCAGTTGATGTTAAGAGACTCAGTGGTCTTACATAACCCATCTCATGAACTTTCCCACTGTCATGGCAAGCGTTTGTCGAGCTCAGATCTAATGGTGGATGGAGTCTCCTATTGTCTTTGCCAGGAGATCTTTTCTTCTTCCTCAGCCTCAAGCCAAGGTCACTACGGGTGCCTCCCTCCTGTGGTGGGGCATTTCAAAGGGGAAACAGTTCAGGGGACCTGGTTGACTTCCAAGGCCAGTGTTAACATCAGTGACATCAGTGTCTTGGAGATGAAAGTGGTCCTCCTAGTGATGCAGGCCCTTCAGGACTTTCTCCTCAATGGTGTGACATCGGTCCAAAGTCTGTGGATTGGGTCTGAACAAACAGGAGGAACTCAGTCTTATCTTGTTTGTTGGGAAGCTGTGAGAGTGAGGCAATAGGCAATCTCCTCTCATCAGCTTCTGATAGCAACACACATATCTGCGAAGTAAAATATCTTAGTAGACAGTTTAAGTAGGAGCATTCTTCTTCCTCACAGCTTGTCGCTGAATCCAGTGGTAGCAGCTATGATCTTCCAGCACTGGGGCATGCATTACTGTGATCTGTTTGCCACCCCATCCAACATGAAGTGCCACAGTTTTTATTCCCAGGTTCTCTCTGTTGGGCAGTCACCAAGGATACTTTTCTGTATGCTTGGCCCTGGATCTCTTGTATGCACATCCAGTTACTCTCCTCAAAATAAAATTTCTTCAGAAAGTTGCTTGTTGTTACAAAGCCACTGTGATCCTCATTGCTCCATTCTGGCCCCGACCAGTTTGATTCCCTTTCCTGTGGCCTCACCTTCGGTGCCCTCCTTGGGTCCTCGACCTCATGCCAGGTTTGATCTCTCAACCATCAGGAATTTCCTCACCCACTCTCCATACTCTTCAATTGACTACATGGTTCCTCCAGTTTCTTTGATGGCCAGGGATTCCAAGCTGTCTGACAAGAGTTGCCAATATTGTATCCTCTTCTCAGAAACTTTCTACACAGGAGATTTATGGTAGTAAATGGAATCATTTTGCAGTATGGGCTTCATCAAAGGGCTTAGATCCTTTTTCAGTCCCACTGTATGCGCGTCTGGATTTTCTTGCTGACCTTTTTCATTCTGGGTTGAGCTGTTGTACTACTAAGGTTTAAATGGTGGCTATTTCCAGTTCCCATGTTGGCAAAGATAATACTGTGGTAGCTGCTCTGAAGAGTTCTGAGGTGCTCCTGAGAGGTACATTTTTTTACGACCTCACATTCCAGATCCCATTCCTTCTTGGGATTTACCTTTCATGCTCCACATTTTATCTCGTCCTTCATTTGAACCTTCACCCACCATCTCCTTGAAGTTCCTATCTTGAAAAACTATTATCCTGGTAGCTGTTATGTCTGCCAGACCGGTTTCAGAGCTGCTGGTATTATCCTTGGTGCCTCCCTATTTAATTTTCCATAGGGACAGTATTTCCCTTAGGACTGATCCCTTTTTACTGCCTTAGGTGGCTTCTGAGTCTACCATGAATCAGTCCATTCGCTTACCTGTGTTTTTCCCAAACGTAAGTAATAAAGAAGAATACTTGCTACATTGTGTTGATGTGCATAGGCAACTAAGATTTTATCTGGTCAGGACCAAAGCCTTCAGGAAATCTGAACAACTTTTTTCTCTTTTTCTCTTTTTCTAAGGTGCAGCTGGGCAAACCTGTGTCAAAAACAGTGCTATCCAAATGACTGTCTATATTTTCTTTGAATATAATTTGAAAGGAAAGTCTTTGCTGACAAAACCTAAAGGCCATTCTACTGCTAGAGTAGAGGCTACTTCTATAACCTTTATCTCAGGAGCTTCTATTGATAATATTTGTGCAGCTGCTACTTGGGCTATAACTCACACTTTTGTGTACTATTACTACTTTTGTGTACTATTACTAATTGGATGTTCACTTGAGATTTAGGGCCCTTCTTTGATTCCACTGTTCTGCAGGATGTTCTCTCCTAGGATGTCCCTGGTATGGGGACTCTATCCCACAGGTTAACGCTGCACGAAAAAGACAACATTGGATATGAAAGTCCTGTACTTACCATAACAGTAGATCTGTGCTGACTTTTTCCATCTGGAGCAACCATCCCTCCTTAGGTTATTTATACTAGTGCAGAAGGTGGCCGAGCTGTCGGGGTGTTCCCCATTCTGTCTAGGAGTTGTCTGTTATGGTTTTAGAGTGTTGATATATTGTATGTTTTATATTTGGGGGGGGGGGGCTCTATCTGAGGTAGATAGGAGAGAGCAGAGGATTATGGGTACAGGAGTTAGAGCTCCAAGTTTGAAGTTTTTTAAAATGGTTGGCCATGGAGCTGAGTCAGATCTGGTAGCCCATATGTTGAACAGGATAGAAGCAGACAACACAAATCTATTGTTATGATTAAATATATATTTTTCGTTTAAATCTAACCAGTTTTTTTAAACAGAATTTGGTTAGAATTTGGTTAAAGTAAATAGTTATTAGTATTCTAAGATCTAAAGATTTTAATCCTCAAGGAAAGATAGGAATGATGATAAATTGCCAATGCTAGACCTTATTATAGTAACCTAGTTATATTAACTTACATCTCAGTATGTCCCATAATTTTCTAGTGTACTGACATTCCTTAAATATAGGAAGTATATTAGCTTTGCCATGAGAACATGCTGTACAGGACGGTGAGAAGTGAGAACTAGCTTAAACGATTTAAAGTAAGCATATTTAATAATATAAATTGTGTGTTGAAGAGGATTTTGAGCTGGAGGAATTAATGCATTGTTTAAGTGAATTAATTTCATCATTGTGTGCTTATTTGATAAGGATTGGTCCTGGTCAAGCCAGTAGCTAGAAAATTAGAAAATGTTGTTATACTCGTGTATTTTTATCTGTGCCTTTATGGGTCCATCTTTGCCAGTGAAATTGCTGCATGCTGGAGGAAGGCATTGCTGGTTACAGTACC
The DNA here is from genome assembly GCF_019279795.1 of Protopterus annectens. Classification (NCBI taxonomy): domain Eukaryota; kingdom Metazoa; phylum Chordata; order Ceratodontiformes; family Protopteridae; genus Protopterus; species Protopterus annectens. Next base: position 1,338,648,480 of record NC_056739.1, read on the forward strand.
ACCTCAGATTTATCTTGCCATCAACTCAGTAGCTGTATCTGCATCTAGAC